>NW_020665277.1:1414466-1549180 GCF_002925995.2 Terrapene triunguis
TTCTGCCGCCCCCAAATTGCTGCACATGCCGCCCCTCTCCCTTGGCCGCCCCAAGCACCTGCTTGTTAAGCTGATGCCTGGAGCCGGCCCTGGGTGGCACAGTGCCTTCTCCGGCTACTGCTGGGATGGTGCAACTCATAGACCACCATTTGCTCAGGGTTGTGCCTAAAGGTACAATCTACCCCCAGATGTTTTGGCTTCTGCCCCTTGCTGGCTTTATGGAGCTCATGCAACAGTTCCTCTCTCTGGCCCTCCTGCTTGGACTTTCATAGACAGCTAGTGAGAGTGCTGCCAAGAGCCATGTGTCAAGTAGCTCACGTGAGCCTCTGTTAGGAATACGGCATTGACTGACCTGAATTGTCCTTGCCTGTGGGTTGACATCATTTGCATCTTCCTGGCCACTGAGATGCTTCCCCAGCTCTGCTGCTCTCCACGGCAGTGGGGGAGCTTCCACGAAGAAAGTTAAAGAACTAATTTTTTAAGCTCCTCATTTTTCACTTCTTACCCTAGTGCAGACAACATTCAGATTTCATGAGCTTCTCCCTCCCCAGATGCACAACATCAAGTTCTGCTTTATTATGGAGCCATAATTAGCCCCTGGAGAAGGCATCTACTTAAACCTCCATAATTAGTACTTAATTTCTCTAAAGCTAATGAAAGGCCCTTTTAGGTTCCTAATTGGCTGCTACCTCCTATTAGCATTCACTTTGAGCATGAATTACCAACTTGGGAAATAAGTTACTTTCACAGGAGTAATGCAGTGGTTGGGGACGTGAGCAGCTTATCAACCCAGGAGTGGAATGGGAGGATGTCTTGGACTGCTGGCCAGATATGTTTCACCCATGTTGCAGCTGCAGAATGTAAACTAAATCTGCCGCCAGGTGTCGCTTGAGTTGGAGCAGTCTAGGCACAAACCCAAACCAGCTGTGTTCAGGGTGCAGGGCACCATCTGAGTACTGTAAGCTCCATGTGGCAGGTATTTGTATCATGCCAGTGCCATTTTTAATTACATCCCTGGTTAGGCCCATAGGTGGGGCCTCCAGATGTAATATCATGAGCCTTTCCCATTTGAGATAAAGGACCAGGCCCAGAGGTAGGAGCAGACCCATAAACCTATATATACCAATGCAATGAGGCACTGAGAGGCCATACTGACCCTCAGGCCTCCGTCTTGTCTTCTCAAGTTATCCCCCCATAACATGGCCCTCCTCAGCACAAAGTTGTGGTCCTGTCTCCCATCAACTAGCTTCAGAGAAGACCCATACGAGAGATGGTTGACAACTACAAATTCCCATCCATAGGAAATCTTGAGTGTTCTGGGTTTTTAAAAAAAATAAAATATCCTGCAAAAAATGTATTTTGTAAGAAACTGAGAGGCAACAACATTTTTACTGCAAAAAGGTTGACCAAACTGGGGGAGGGAAAAAGTTTTGATCAGCTCTAATAGTTATCTTTGGACATGCAACTATCAGAGGGGACACATTCGTTGGTATGAATGGAAAGCCAAAGGCTAAGAGAAGATGGAGTGATCATTGACAAACTTAAAAATATTTTTTTAATTCAAAATTGGCACTAACATGTATAATGCTCACCCCTTCCTGTCTCTGTTGGGTCACTGACCAGGTGAAAGTTAATGGTTCCTTATGGCACTTCTTTTTAAAATACTCAAAAATCCTGAGACCTAACTGACATTCCCTGTGACCGTAGAGAACAACACGACCTGATTAGCTACATATTCTCTATGCCACACCCTACTTTATAAAGCACTTTGAGATGCCTGGAGCTTTAAAGGTACTAGAGAAAAACCAACTTTCCCATATTCAGTATCCCTAGTGTTTCAGGGCAGACTGTGGTATGGATTTCTGATGGATGCAGACACACACACTGAAAACTATTTTGGCATATTGCACAAGAGTTTGAACACTTGAATGAATTTAGAATTTCTCCAGCAAGGATCATTTTGAATAATTCTAAATGAAATATTATCATTGAACAGCTTGGAGACTTTCATCAAGCTTCAGTGAATCTTAAATGCACTGATTCATATTACAAAGGTATTTTGTAAAAACCGGACAAACAACTGTGCAAGCTTTTACTGTTCTTTACAGACAAGTGTCTCTCTTACGTGTAAGGGCATGCTCTAGGAAGATGGGCCTCTCTGTGAAAACAGAGTTGCATCAGAAGAGACTCTGTCTAGATTTATTTAGAGACCTAATTAAGCTCTAGAGTAAATGTACCATTGAACAGCTTAATTAGCAGTATGTTTATTAGGAGCTAATTACATAATCCCTAAGCATTTTTTAAAATTAATGATTGCCACTTAGTCCACAGAATCTAATTGACCAAGGTTAAGGAGAACATGCAAAATCTGTTGCAGAGTCCTTTTGCTAATAGAGTTAATCATTTACTGTTACTTTCATTGTACAAACAGGGACCTGGAAAGAGCTGCTTATCCCAAAAGAAATTCACAGTTGCATCTCACATATACACAGAGGTGTCCTCAGGAAGGAAAAATGCTTCCATATGGTATGAATTGAAGGACAATGGACAAACCAGTTCAGATAAAGTAATTTTCGCCTCGCTTTCACCATTTTGAGTCCACACACTGAAGAATAAAGTCTTTGTGCCACAGCACCTTCTCACCTAGGAATCCAAAGGCCACATCAGAAAATTTAAACATGGATCTCCCATAAGACAACACAACGCATTAATGCTGAGACACTATAGGTATGAACAGCTATGATTAAGCATGAAAGTAATGCCTAATTTTCCTATTAATTCTTCCAAAGCATAATCTGTTTTTATACCTAAAGTGGAACCTAAGAGTCTGGACTAAGTCTCAGGCTGGTTTGAATTATTTTTGTGTAACATCAAAAGCCACTTGTTGAAAGGATTACAGGAAGATTTTGTTTTTTTAGGTGCTGTCCCTTCTAATTCTGACACCACTTCTCCTGCTAGTCCTTTGGTTAACATCTATTAGCAATTTAAACAAGATTTCCATGCCCATGATGTCTTGCAGAATCTCCTTTTTGAGTTCCTGCTGGACTACATGGTGTCATTCAGGCTCCTCCCTGTCAGGGCCAGCTCCAGGCACCAGCAAGGGAAGCACATGCCTGGGACGACACATGCTAAGGGGCGGCATTCCCTCTATTCTTGGGGCGGCACAGTCCGGGCGGCTGTGCTTTATTTTTTTCCCCCCCTCCTCTTGGGGCGGCAAAAATGGTAAAGCCGGCCCTGCTCCCTGTTCTGGGCTACCTTCTATGGTTTCACTCAGTACATGAGGGGGAAAACTTGAAATGTCCATGCCTCTGATTCTCACCACGCCAGTCTATGTTGGTGCACAGAATTGTGATCTGTATAAGCAAGAGCACAAAGGCATGGAATTAAAAGTAGCTATGTAAAGACTAAGAGACCTATGGATCTATTGCTGTAGCTCCCAAACACTGCATCTCTGCTCTCCACTATGCCTGGGCTTTTGCCAGTACGCTGAAGATTTACATGTAGCGTTTGTTTTCATATTCTAATTTAGACTGTCCGACTGTATTATGATGTTTCAAGAAGAGCAGACTTTTGCAATCCCATGCTGGGCATCCCACAGCCCATGGATGTCTAGTAGAACATATGGGATTAATCTCAAGCACGTCAACTCTCAGCTGAATTACACCCCAGTAGCGGGGGGGAAGTATAAAGAGAAATCTGTCTGGTGCCAGCTTCAGTCTCACTGCTGGAACTCATGAGAAGGAAGGGACAAGATTGCAACAAGAAGTCTTGAATCGTTTCCTGGAGACGCAGGTATTGTAGAATAATTTTAAATATTGCCTTTTTCATTGAACATGGTGTTTGACTGGTAACTGTTGCCCCGGCTTTGTTTTCAGTATCTATTTCCCCTTAGTAGTCTATTTTAATGTAAAGGGCATTGACCATTTTGAATAATGTTTTTATATAGGAAATATTTTATTGGCTTATTCTTATAAAAATTAGGGCCTGGTCATGCTTGGGTGGTAAGTACTCTCAGTTCTCACTGACTTTAACACAAGGTGAGGAAATTCAAGCACTTTTTGATTGGGCCTTTAAAAGCAGACCTAAGATAAGAAAAATATATATATATATCCACTTTCTTGTGGGAGGGTAATAACGCCTTTCACCAAAGAGAGGCAAACCAGGTCTGCGCTTCTTGGAAGTTCAAAAACACATCCAGCAATTAAGAGATGTGTATTTATCTTTCTAATAATGGTAAAATAACTGCTTTGTCTCATTATTTCTTTACCAATAATTTGTATAGTGCACTTTGATGGAAAGGAACCTGGGTTGTGTAGGTAAAGCAATGCCAAAGATTAAATATCAATAACTGGACCCAGTCATCTGGCTACAGCTCCCCCTGCCCTCTTGTAATTACAAAACATTACTTTTTGTTAATGTAGTGGGAGTCTCCAAATAAGAAGGTCCTAAATATATCTTTATTGAGAAACAAGAATCATTAGAAGTATTCCTGGACATAAAGAACACCACCCCGACGTATGGTTTTTATGAGATGTTCAGTACACTCATCTGTGTGCTGCAAGGTACCTGCTTCTAAATGGCCAATGACCCAAACACACAAGGGGTGTGTATATGCAAACTTTTGAAGTATTTTTCAAATGCCATTTTTTCGCAAGTTCTGGTTTTTACTCTTTTGCAATCTGTTGAATTAATTGAAAATCACTGTTACAAAACCTATTGCCCCTGGGGATCTGAACACCCTCAGCGGCTTGTGTGCTATCTCTGCTGTAGTTGCTCCATCTCCGGAATTAACCTTTTCTAAATTGACGTTGCTGGAGATAGGCACACAGGCAGATGTATTAAAATAGCGCATTTCATGCTGAAACTGGACTGGGAGCATTGGAACAATCTGGGGATTTTTTTGTTCTGATTACAGTTTTTATGTACCAGTGAAACTGTGACCAGAAAGCAGGCTTTCATTGCGATGATTTTACAGAGAGTGCATTCTTCTCATATCTGCTCTGGAACTTTTTACCTTACTCATCAGACACTACATCTTAATCCATAAATACAATCAATTTCAGACAGTGTCTTACAAGTTTTCAGATCTTAGAGAATCTAATTGATCACCCACTTCTGAAAATGTTTCGTTATGGAGAGAGGGCTTACATGGATGCAAAATCTTTGGCAGCTGTGCAAACGAACTTGCTATCGGCTTGAATGAAAACACTCCTTTGCGCAGAAATTCCTGTCAGGATGTTTCAGCATGGTCTGGAGGAATGAGCGAAGGTGTAGGAGTTGGAAAGTTTCCCTGCCTCTATCCCAGGCTCACTTTATAGCTATGGACAAGTCATTTCAGCCCTCTGCTTCAGTTCCCCATATGTAAAATAAGGACAATAATATTTACCTGCCTCTTTTTGGGGGTGTTATGTGAATTTAGCTTGTAAAGTGCTATATAAATGCTACTTATTATTGATAATTAAATAAACTAATTCAGTGCATAAGCACTGTACTGATTGGCACTCTGTAAAGACCTACATATAGATAGCATTCATTAATTTTGCCAGTTGGTATTGTGACCAGCGAAAATTAATTCTAACACCTGTTCACTAAGAAGAAGCCTCAGACCACCAACCCTTTTCACATAGGCTGTTGAACAGCCATCAAAGTAGCACATGGAGCACAAGCTTGTGACTGAGCTTTGTATGTTTGCTTTTGCAGGATGGTCCTTGGTGCTCTTTCCCTCATAACTTGGACATGGCTAGTTATGCCTGAGCCCATTATTTGATGAGGATCTTTGAGAAGGTCAAAATCTGTCCTAACTCTCTGTATGTAATGACACCTCTGACGATCTGAATCCGGGTTTGAATCCAGGACCTTCAGTACCACAACACAAGCTTTTAACAGCTGAGCTAAAGGAGTAACTTCACTAACTGGTAGCATTAGTAGGTTGTTTTCTTATATTGGACCAAATGTTAGAGGGCATTAAAGACACACACTTTGCAAGTACATTATATGACTTGAAAGTTCCCGGTTTCTAATGTACATACCATTTCTAATGCACACTGTCTTTGCTTTGCAGAATATACAGAATATACTAACAAATAAATTTGTTAGTCTCTAAGGTGCCACAAGTACTCCTGTTCTTTATACAGATCTAGTTACCCTCATCCATTTGCAGGATCAGTTATGGGAGCCTGGTTCATCTTTGACATGGTTGGCTTAATTTTATTGGACATGGTGGGGATCCCAGGGAACCTAGTCATCCTCTATGCCTTCACCCACATGTTAATGTGCCATGGAAAAGTCACGCCCTCTGAAATTATACTGAGCAACCTCACGCTCTCCAACCTCCTGGTTATCCTGACCCAGGGGATCCCCGTCACCCTCAAAACCTTTAGGCTTCAGAATATGTACAATGACCTGGTCTGCAAAATTACCCTCCATATTTACTGTGTGGGCAGAGCCATGACCATCTGCATCACCTCTCTGCTGGGCTGTTTCCAGTGTATCCTCATTGTCCCATCTCCTTGCAAATGGTTGCGCTTGAGAGAGAACCTGCTGAAAAATCTCTCCTCAGTTATGATTTCCATGTGGTGCTTCAACCTTTTTGTGTGCAGTACCCACCTGGCTTATTCCTCCTCCCAGGCTGCTGCAAACTCCTCCATCATCAAAAGCCACACAGTGGTGTACAACTTCTGCTACATGGTGTTCCCCAACCACCTTTTGTACTTGGGAAACGGGGCGGTGTCTGTCATTCGGGACTTGTTCTTCCTGGGAGTCATGACTCTTTCCAGCTGCTACCTTCTCTCCATGTTTTATCAGCACGGGAAGCAGGCAAAACATCTATTGGGGCTGCACACAAAGCATGCGGAGATCCAGGCAGCCAAAGCCGTGGTGGCCCTGTTAATCATGTACCTTCTCTGTTTCGGGCTGGACAGCCTCTTCTGGATCTCTACCCTCTGTATGAATCCTGTCTCACTGAGCTTCATTGATGCCCGGATGTTCCTTGATTCCTGCTACTCGGCCATCAGCCCACTGCTGATTATCCTGACCAACAAGAAGGTACAGACAGCTTTGAAATGTGCAACCAGGAGGAGACAGTTACCAGGTGCAGACAGCATCTCAAAGTATATCCAATAGGAAACAAATGGGCCAGGTAGCAACTTTCAGGCTTAAGGCTTATTCAGCTTTGTTTTTAATATTGCAATTATTATTGTTTCTACACACACACACACACACACACACACAATTCATACTTCAAGTATCTCAGAACAACAAAACAAAAAACAACAAAAGTAAATTCTCCATGAGACAGAGTGAAAACACAGGGTACAAAAATCTGTATTGGACTGTACACCCAGGCAGTAACAAGAGAGGAAGGATGGTCTTGTGATTAAAGCATGACTCAGGAAACCTGGTTTGATTCCCACGTTAGCCATAGACTTCCAGTGTGAGTAGAGAAAGAAATTAGTTTCCTCCCATCTAAATAATTAACAAAGTTTCAGTAAATATACCTGAAAACTGGGGTACATTTTCTGAAATAGTCAAATTGGAAAGTGATGCATGCCAATAACTTTGTTGTAAAGTAACTTCCAGACTTATTAGATTGTTCCTTGATGCTCTGTAAATGTGCATTTCATCTTCATATTACATGTCTAAACCCCGGAGAAGGTGTCACAAGCTTAATAGGCATATTTAAATTCAATATATGTCACTTATGCATTTTGATGTCTATCAAACAAAAGATGAAAGCCACATCAGAGCCAAAACCAGTGGTAGACTTTGAACATATACAGCACTGCAATATTTAATGTCTACAACACAAATCTCAAGTTCAGATAGTAAAAACTAGGTTTTATCCCAGGGTTCTGTGGCCTTGGTTTCAGAAGTGCTGAGTATCTGCAGCTCTCATTGAGTACAGGTGGATATGTGGATTCTCAACACAATGCAAATCAGTCTTTGGCAGGCTGCATGTCAAAACTGTGACATAACTATGACATATGCCTATTTAAAAGGTGTGAAAAATTCCCCAGCAACTTTTACAGCATGTTAACCAATAGGCTGCAGAACGCAAGTGAACTAGTTAACCAATCAACTTTAAGCTGAGACACTATTAATCATGCAATTTCATCACCTACCACTGAGCAGTAAGGGATTGCTCCAGTAGCTTGTTAACATAGTATGTTTCAAAGTTATTTCAAATTTGTGCAGGAAGTTTGTGCTAGTTTAAATGTTATAAAAATCATTCTGAAAAATAAAAATCAAATGACAACTCTCTCTGAAAAATGCCACTGTTTTCCATTTGCTTGAATGACTAAGACAAGAATTTTTTCAAGCTGATGTAGTTGTTAACAATGCTGTCCATGCTTGACACTGAAGATCATTGCACTTGTGGATCAAGTCAGACATCACATAAAATTATTTGACTTTCCATCAGGGGGAAAGATTCTGTTCTATTAAAATTTAATAAACAACCCCCTTGTCTGTTCTTCTGTTACCCAATACCACTTACATTCAATGCAAAAGATTTGAGCTCCTCTCACCTTCCTGATGATAGACAGACACACACACATCTACACAATTCTTCTCTGAGTAGCTGTGACTAATTGCCTTGCATCTCAGTGCCACTGTGATTATTACTAACCTCCCTCATTAATTTCATAGGGCAATATTTGAAGGCTGCTAATAGTGTGTCTCTATACTTGTCCTGATCATGCTCATTGCTCAAATGAAGGTGCTAATTTAAACTTTGAAAAATGGAGTTTCTTGCCACCTTGCGGTGCAGTACCTCCTACACCATTCTGTTAGGGTTATGGCCAAGAATAAACACCATTGCCCCTAATCTAAGGCATATTCTCTAGGAGCATCTGCTCACATACTATTGTTCTACAGCAAGAACAGAGCCTTAATTGCATGTCCTATATTTTAAAGGTGAAATCTAAATTCCCCTAGGGAAAGGCCATCATAAAATACCTTATGTATAAGTGCCACTTATATGAAAAAAGTTTATTGTACGAATCTTGCATTCCAAAATCTGTCAGAAGATTATTCCGGGTAGGTTTTATTTATATGGCTAGAAAATAATTTGTAGGAGTTGGATTTTTTAAAATTGTTTAGAAAATAAACATTGACACTTTGAGAAATTTTCTGTCTATGGCATATTCATAAATCTGTAGAAATGTCTACAGTGTGATGGCTGGATCCAGAATTTAAACTATTTCTCAGCACCTCCCATTCTGGCTGCATTTCACTAGGTCTGGTATCTCACTTACTAATAAGGAGGCTTTTTAAGCATAGACAGCTAAGCAAGACCAACTATTAAATCAGAGAGACACAATACATCTTCTGCTCCTTGTCTGCCAAGTGTATAAATATTCAAAGACCTGGAATTGATAAAGTTCATTAGAAAAGATTAATGGTTCACTTGGGAACAATTCCAGAAGGGAACTGAGTTGAATGTGTAGGTCAGGGAGTTATGAAAGAATAAAAAATATAATTAGACTATTTTCTTAATATATCATTAAAAATCAGATACCAATAGATTGTTATGGGCCTCACTGAAGTTGCTTTGGGTTTTAGAAATTGGAAGGATAGTCTGTTGTGGTGAAAATTGCCTTCCTTTCCCCCACATGCATCTCACTGGAACAATCCTTGTTTGAACTCATCGGTATCTGAGGCATGTAAAATGAACAGTACGTTTTGCAGTGTAGAAGGATCTTCACTGAAGGTTCATCCAACTCACTTTTTTTGGTGGGTCCTAGCTGAATCCAGTCACAACCCCATCAGAGAACTGGAGGATAGCAGACTGAGGTGAGAGAGAACTAGTGAGAAGTGTTATGGGCAAAATAGCATTGATCACAGTGACTGCCGAGAGTACTGTCCTTGCTTTTCTCATATTTGATGGGGTCAATAGCCTGAAAGAAATCTCTCCCGAACCCCCTTTTCTGGCCTTCAAACTACACCCCAGCCTCACCAAGCTCAACTCCAGAAGCGAACTCCCCATAGACCAGGACCCACCTGCTCAAAGAGGCGCCAGACCCTACCAGAACAACAGATGCAAAACCTGTAGCCACATCTCCACTGCTATGGTGATCAATACTCCCCCCCCCCCCCGCAACACGCCTTTCAAGATCCAACATGTGGTGTACCTCATCCAGTGCACTAAATGACCCAATAATGACAACGCAGGTGAAACCAGACAACCACTATGCTCTCTAATGAACTCACACTGGAAATTAATAAAAGACAAAAGCACCATCTCCACCCATGGGCAAAAACTTTTCACATAACGATCACTCTATGGCTGACTTATCAGTCCTCATCCTCAAAGGAAACATGCACAACAGTTTCAAAAGATGAGTCTGAGAGCTTAAATTCATAACTTTGTTAAACACTAAAAATCATGGTCTTAATAATGACATTGGATTTATGGCTTATTACAATAATCTGTAACCCATTAACCCTCCCTTTTCTGTCCTACAATTGCAGAGATGTAAACAGGCCACTTCACCTTGAATGGTCTCTTACAACATGACTTAAATAACTACTTATGCTAAACAATCTGTTCCACCTTGTATTTAGCTGTGACACTCAGGACTTTTCTCAGACCTGAAGAAGAGCTCAGTGTATGCTCAAAAGCTTGTCTGTCTCACCAACAGAAGTTGGTCCAATAAAAGATATTACCTCACCCACCTTGTCTCTCTACTAAGACTAAATTGTGCTTTAGGCATAGCCCTGAGCACTGAATAGAACGTGAGCCGTGCTGTTCCAGGGGCAGCCTGGAAGGCAGTGTGACTCCAAGTATCAGAGGGGTAGCTGTGTTAGTCTGTATCCCCAAAAACAACGAGGAGTCCAGTGGCACCTTAAAGATTAACAGGTGTATTTGGGCATAAGATTTCATGGGTAAAAAACCCACTTCTTCAGATGCATGGAGTGAAAATTACAGATGCAGGCATAAATATACTGACACATGAAGAGAAGGGTGTTACCTTACGAGTGGAGAAACAGTGCTGATGGGGCCGATTCAATCAGGGTGGATGTGGTCCACTCCCAATAATTGAGGAGGAGGTGTCAATACCAAGAGAGGGGAAATTGCTTTTGTAATGAGCCAGCCATTCCCAGTCCCTATTCAAGCCCAAATTAATGGTGTTACATTTGCAAATGAATTGTAGCTCTGCAGTTTCTCTTTGAAGTCTGTTTTTGAAGTTTTTTTGTTGAAGGATGGCTACTTTTAAATCTGTTATGGAATGTCCAGGGAGATTGAAGTGTTTTCCTACTGGCTTTTGTATGTTGCCATTCCTGATGTCCAATTTGTGTCCATTTATTCTTTTACATAGAGACTGTCCGGTTTGGCCAATGTACATGGCAGAGGGGCATTGCTGGCACATGATGGCATATATCACATTAGTAGATGTGCAGGTGAATGAACCCCTGATGGTGTGGCTGATGTGGTTGGGTCCTCTGATGGTGTCGCTAGAGTAGATATGGGGACAGAGTAGGCAACAGGGTTTGTTACAGGGATTGGTTTCTGGGTTAGTGTTTCTGTGGTGTGGTGTGTAGTAGCTGGTGAGTATTTGCTTCAGGTTGGAGGGCTGTCTGTAAGCGAGGTCTGGCCTGCCTCCCGAGGTCTGTGAGAGTGAGGGATCATTTTCCAGGATAGGTTGTAGATCATTGATGATGTGCTGGAGAGGTTTTAGCTGGGGGCTGTATGTGATGGCCAGTGGTGTTCTGTTATTTTCCTTGTTGGGCCTGTCCTGTAGTAGTAGATGACTTCTGGGTACCTGTCTCGCTCTGTCAATCTGTTTCCTCACTTCCCCAGGTGGGTATTGTAGTTTTAAGAAGGCTTGATAAAGATCTTGTAGTTGTTTGTCTCTGTCTGAGGGATTGAAGCAAATGCGGTTGTATCTTAGGGCTTGGCTGTAGACAATGGATCGTGTGATGTGTCCTGGATGGAAGCTGGAGGCATGTAGGTAAGTATAGCAGTCAGTTGGTTTCTGGTATATTACCATCACTTATTTTCCACTGTAGTGTCCAGGAAGTGGATCTCTTGTGTGGACTGGTCCAGACTGAGGTTGATGGTGGGGTGAAAGTTGTTGAAATCCAGGTGGAATTCTTCAAGGGCCTCCTTCCCGTGGGTCCATATGATGAAGATGTCATCAATGTAGTGCAAGTAGAGGAGGGACGCTAGGGGACGAAAGCTGAGGAAGCGTTGTTCTAAGTCAGCCATAAAAATGTTGGCATACTGTGGGGCCATGCGGGTACCCATAGCAGTGCCACTGACTTGAAGGTATAAGTTGTCCCCAAATCTGAAATGGTTGTGGGTGAGGACAAAGTCACAAAGTTCAGCCACCAGCTGCGCCGTGGCCTCATCAGGGATACTGTTCCTGACAGCTTGTAGTCCATCCTCATGTGGAATATTGGTGTAAAGAGCTTCTACATCCATGGTGGCCAGGATGGTGTTTTCAGGAAGATCACCAATGCATTGTAGTTTCCTCAGGAAGTGGGTGGTGTCTCGAAGATAGCTAGGAATGCTGGTAGCATGGGGTCTGAGGAGAGAGTCCAAAAAGCCAGATAATCCTGCTATAAGAGTGCCAATGCCTGAGATGATGGGGCGTCCAGGGTTTCCAGGTTTATGGATCTTGGGTAGCAGATAGAATACCTCTGGTCGGGGCTCTAGGGGTGTGTCTGTGTAGATTTGTTCCTATGTTATAGCAGATATAGATATAGCAGACTCCAGTGTTGCCTCTGGGAGGAACAGTTCCCTCCTTTGCTTCTCCTTGATCCTGGAGCACTAGCAATTTTCTAGCAATAGTAATTAATTCATAAACATCATGAGTATATATTTGACTTTTACATTATCACTCACAATTAGCTGTGGGCTCCTGGGGGGACTCTGCTGTATTTCACACTCTGCAAAGGATTTGCAAATGTGATTGAACCTTGCAGGGATCAGATTTCCCAGAAGATTCCATATGTGGATCCACTGGGCACTGAAGTAGATAATCCTGCTGCTTACAATACATCCAAATACAATTCTCAGAGGCACACGGTGTCTTTATAAATATCCCCCTCTGATGCATGTCTGACTTTAAAGGGAAAACTCTGCTGCAACAGGAGATGGGTGTAGATGACTCCATCAGCAGGATGGACCCCAGTGAAGTATTACGGTCTCCATACTGCTTAGGGGGCCCTTTGCTGCAATGGGAAGTGTGGTCTTTCAGAAGCTGTGTAACATCTAAGGGCTTTTACCACCCGTAACAAATACATGATCTCAAAGCACTTTTCACAACTGTCATGGCAATATCCAATGTGCCTTAGCTGACGTCTACCTCTGGATGTTACATTCTGCCTCTCAATTCCTCCTGCAGTTTTCCATATATGGATTCTTCTCGTCTTTTAAGCTCTTGTGCATTGTTGTTATTGCTGACAGATACATATTTTGGGCCTTGAATTTGAACAGCAACTCAACCTGACCCTAACATTTTGCATTTGCAACTCTTTACTTCAATTTCCCCATGTGTAAAATGGGTACAGTAATACCTACCACCCTGCCTCTTAGTTCTGAGGGAAAGATTAACTGCTTAACAGCACCTTGAAAATTACAGGGACAGATATTAAGCTTGAGAAAATCAGTGTGGATACACACCAGCTGAGAATCTGATCACATAATGTAGTCTATAGATGCTTCTATGTATATAAATGAAGCTTTTTAGTCCCTCTAAAGCATGGCTAGTAACTGGACACATTCCTAGTTATTACAAACTATTTTGTTGATCTCTGAGAATAAGGAGATATGTATAATTGCTATGTAAGTTTCACTATTAGAAAAAGCCAACCACTAAGGAAAATAAAAAACACTTACAAAATTTTATTCTGCAAGGCGCACATAATTAAATTAAATTTAGCTCAGAGGAATTGATCCAAACATTTAAATCCCTCTGCCAACTCCTTAGAAATCCCATATGTGCTGCTTTTAAAGGTCCATATTTAAAAAAAAAAATGTTTTGCCTCAATCAAAATGATCCTTTCATGAGTTGTACTACACTGCTCTCTGCTGGCACCATGCTGGGATTTTCTGTAATATTACAGCTAAATAATGATAATGACCTATGCCTTGATCCCACCAACTCTCACCAGCCTGGCAGGGTGTGCTGGTTGGTAGTCAGATGTGTAGATACAGTAGAGTACTGCAGGAAGAGTTATTACTTGTTTCAGAGTCAGGCTCCCAAAAGTGCTGAGCTTTTTAAAAAGAATAAATTTGTGGGTTCTTTTTATTTCCCTTCTGTTTTTTAAGCATTTGGGTGGCCACATAGTCAAGCTCTTTGCTGCAAGCAGAAGGGCTAGAAATGTCCTCTGTTTCTATGAAAGTGGAGATGCTCACTCAGCGCGACTCCAAATATTGTATCACTTGTGATAAAATCAGGGTTGGCAACAACGTTGGTGATTCTTCTGTCTGGGTTAGCACCAAAGCAACCCCCCAGCCTGATGTTAAGGGCACTGTCTGTCCACACTCTTTATCTGATTCAAGGTGCCTTCATCTTAGCAGGTCGAGGCCATTCTCTTGTTGTTGGGGGTGCTGTTTATCAGCTGCAGCAGCAGCATCGTTAGGGCAACTCCCAAAGCGATGTAGCCTCCTTGCAGATGGAGCATGTCCCAGGAGATTGATATCTAGCTAGGTCCTTAAGACAGTCTGGCTGGATGTTCACTCTATGTCTGTCATTGGCAATTTTATCACAGCACCATCTGATCACTGACTGTATAGCGAGATTCTTTGCTAAACATGCTTTACTATAATTTGGTTGGTCTTCCATCCTAACAGTAAACGTTTCTCAGCTGAAATGTAAAACTCTGGTCCGGGTTTCTGGTGGCTTCTAAATATCCCATGGCACATCCAGCATTCCAAATTGCCAACCTACAGTTTTCCTGCTTTAAAATACCCTCCTTTAGCTCCAGGTCAACAATCCCCCAGAAACTCCTGTGACCTGCTGTCTTGTACCCTGGCTGCTGTTTCTATTGGTCTCTGCATACTGAAATGACTTAGAATTTTTCGACATTAGAGATTTTTGCAGCCGTACTGCTACACAGATGTGCAATGTGTAATACCCAGTGTAATGTGTTGCACTGAAGTGACTTACCCATGTTGAAGTCAGGGTAAGTCACATGAGTGTGGCTGCTTACATCCATGTAACTCCGTCATGTAGATTAAACCCTTAGACTCAGCTCTGCACATACCCCTCTGGGTCAAGTTTGCAGGTCCTGGCAAGGGTCAGCATGTGCAGGGATTGGACCTGGTGCTGTGAATAAACAAAGGACTGTAGTCTTCAAGGCTATCAAACCAGCAACTTTCACCAGCCATTTTAATTAAGGAAAGCAGCCACCCACCCACCCACACACACACACAGACACAACCGAACACAGAGATTGTTTAGGGTAAGCTGCCATCATGCTGGGAGTACAGGAATAAAAATTGCTTGGGGGAGTGGGGCCTATAGGTCCAGGAAAGTAATTTATACCAGTGCCCAATTTCAGAATGATGATTGAGATGACAATATTTTCCCCTAATATGCAAGATTCCCTGAGTCATGTTATTAGCGCCAGGGACCTGTGATTGGAACAGGAATTCTCAGCTGCCTGTCACTGTACACACAGTCTTCTTTCCAAATCACATCTTCATCCTGCATGTCATGCTGGGCTTCATTGCTCTTTACAGAACATGGAGACTCTTGGACAGTGCCTGTAATACCTCCATATCTCCTGCTGCTTGCTTGAGATCATGTGTACATACTGTCTGCCTGAGCCTAAAGCATTGCCCTTAAAGATGGGACCCAGCTATGGTATTCAGACCCAGACCTGAATTTCTCCAGATTTCAGAGTGTTGTATAGATCCTGGGGTGCGGTAAGAAATGTTTTTTCCTATTACACATAAAGCCACACAAGTTGTGTACAGTGGGGCAGAGGGTTGTGTGTTTCCTTCAATATTTCTACTTCCATCCACAACCCACAAGTGTAAAAAGTACAGAGGGGCTGAAATTAGAGAAAATTAGATGTTTATCTAGATTCTTGTGAACCTCAAAGTTTTAGGGGTTGATTCTAGTCTCTATAGGTTCTTCTCCTCAGTGTGGTATCTGAGTATCTTCCGGTTGTGCAGTGAACAACGTGACTAACACCTGTCATGTGTGGTGAGTTCTTTCAGCCTCTCCCAGGGTGGGGAGGCCTGTATGAGCAGTGTAGGGTTTGATTTTTTTTTAATGTCCACACTACTCTGTGTTTATATAAGAGAACACAGGTCAAAGACAGGTACTTGGCACTGGGAGCAGGGGGTGCGGAGGTTGGGATGGACCTTAGTTCCTGGGGGAATTTGTTCTTCATTCAAGTTCTGGCAAAGACTCACCAGTGCGGGTTAGGGGGAGAGGGGTTCTAGTTGTTTTCCATATGCCTTTGACTGTTCCTAGTAGAAATCCTCTTGATGAACAGAGCAGTTGCTTTATCAGTGGTGATATTTCTTGCTAACTGATGCTGCCATCCAATTACACATTTTGCTAATTCAAATTCAGATTGGCTTCCAGGAGAAACAAAATAAGAATTCCATTGAGGTTCCTCACTAGCAAATTACTGCATTCATCATACATATTGATAATAACCAAAGCTGTGAGGGGCTTTGGCCTAATTATCAGACTAATTAAAAACAATTCTGTATTCTGATGATTGGAAAATCAGTCAGCTGTAAGAAAACACAGTTTTGGAGTGGTGTCTCTTTCGTTGCAAAATTACAACGCTTTAAATGTGGTTGATGGATGATTCTCACAGCAATCTATAAAACCTTGTTTCCTGCAGTCTCATTACTGGAGTGCCCTGTTGATGGGGATTCAGTGTTCCAACTTGGGGATTCAATATGACACACAAATTCTGCATTTGGGCACTTAAATTAACAGTTAATCACTTGAAATGAGGAATAGTGCAGATTTTCTATTAGGGTCTGGACCTGATATGCAGAAGTTTAGGCATGCAAATGCATCCATAAAACTGTGCTCACAATTGTGTGTCTCATTTGCAGCACAAATATCATAATTTGGGCTTGCAGCTGGGGTCACAGTGCATGTGAAATTACCACCTGTGTCTAACTCTTCATTTG
This sequence comes from Terrapene triunguis, assembly GCF_002925995.2. Lineage (NCBI taxonomy): Eukaryota > Metazoa > Chordata > Testudines > Emydidae > Terrapene > Terrapene triunguis. The sequence goes on from NW_020665277.1 coordinate 1,431,580, forward strand.
AGCATGCAGTAGTTGTGATTCCACGTGTGCACACAACTTCTGAGCCCATTATAAATTAGCATGTATAAAACTGAGTTTGTGGTGAATTTCTTGTGTTCTCCCCTGATATGTTTGCTCTTTGTGGTTCCCGTGATGCCACAGAAATAATAGTGTAGTAGAAATAAATGATACGTCATCGGGGTCAATGAACTGGTGACAGTAAAGCACTCTGAGATCCATTAACTGTGGACTGTGGAAGTGCAAAGCATTATAATTACTGGGTCAATTCCTAGGAGATGCCAACCTCCTGAACGTCTCACTGGCTTCAATGGTAGATGCAGGTGCTTAGCAACTGCTGAGGTGTTGGCCTGAATCACTTATTTTCCTGAACCCTGGAAACTGAGTTTAGCTTGTGTTAAAGCAACTAAGGGTCATGGTGCTGAGATTGTGCTCTGGAGAAGTCTAGCTTCATTTCAATTCTTTTCTTTTGCACCCTAAGACAAAAAATCTTGCTGCCCTGTTGCTCGTTTCCCTGGCAACATTTAGATGGTGTTTCTCTGTTTTCTTTCCTCCTCTCACAATCCACAGAAATGTTTCCTGGCAGACCCTCAGTGGGTGTAAATCAGCACAGCTCTGTTGTCTTTGCAGGGGCTGCCCCCTGTTCTTAGCTGAAGTGTAGGGAAATCCTCAGCGGGTGTAAATTGACGTAGTCCAATAAGTGCTGACTATTAAGAGCAGCTTCAGCCTGCAGGGCATTGGAGCTGACCCTTCTCAGGATCGGGATGTGAGAGCATAACCAGACTGCTTCCCTTCTCAATCTCCCCTATATGTTCTTACCCATCCATAATGGTTTATTGTTCTTCCTGATGTTCGTTGAGGAATATGCTGAAGGATACAACCCTTCTCCAATCAGACTGCTCTAATTTCATAAACGATCTGGAAGAAGTGAGGTGGCAAAGTTTGCAGATGATACAAAATCATTCAAGATAGTTTAGTCCAAAGCTGTCTCCGAAGAGTTACAAAGGGATCTAACAGAACTGGGTGACTGGGCAACAAAAGGGCAGATGAAATTCAATGTTGATAAGTGTAAAGTGATGCACACTAGAAAACATAATCCCAACTATACATACCAAATGATGAAGTCTAAATTAGCTGTTACTCCTCAAGAAACAGACCTTGGAGTCATTGTGAAAAGTTCTCTGAAAACATCTGCTCAATGTCAGTGGCAGTCAAAAAAGCGAATAGAATGTCAGATACTATTAGTCAGAAAATATCATAATGCCTCTATTTAAATCCATGGTACAATCACACTTTGAATACTGTGTGCAGTTCTGATCACCTCATTTCAAAATAGATATGTAAGCAGAGTCAGGATGAGCTCTACCCTGACATCTGGTGGTGAATTATGGCGAGTGTGGAAAAGAACTCCAGGGGCTGATCTTGTTTGCATAGGCACACCCACTCGCCTGGCATGAAACACAGCAACTGAAAGTGGTTACTTTGGCTGGTGTGGGATCCCCAGTTTCTCTATTATTGGGGCAGGAAGAATAAAGTTTTGTTACCCTGATTCTGTGAATCAAGGCCAGTGGAACTGTTGTATGACATAAGGACTGAGTGAGTCCTTCACCATTACCTAAGTAGCACTTGCTTGACAAGGGGCATGGGTTACAAAACCCAGTGAATTGAGAGAGGACGGGGACAGGTATTTGTACCTGATGGTATGGGCCCCCTCTGAGGGTTTCAAACACCGATTGCACTGCCTCCTCTCTCCACTGTTGAATGTCAGAGCTAACTTTGATTCCCTTAGGAGTCTAGTTACAGGCTGCTGAGCTGAATTCACTTTGGGCCAATGGTGCACCAGCACTGGGGCTCCCCTACTATACTATGAGCTGAAATCGCTAAGAGCTGAAATCACAAAAGAGCTGACGTTATTAAGAGCTGAGATCACTGAGTGCTGTGTTAACTAGTGGGGGAGCCTGAAGCTATATTGCTCAGCAGCTGGTGGAGCAATTTGTGGGGACGACTGGAGGAGCAGCGAGCGGTGCGGAGCCTTGCGGGGCCGGTTGGAGCGGCCCAAGGAACGGCGAGCAGAGCTGTTTGCGGGGATGGCTGGAACGGCTCACAGGTCGGTGAGCGGAGCGGAGCAGCTTGCAGAGCGGAGCAGTTCGTGGGATGGCAGGAAAGTGGACTGGCTCGTGGTAAAGGCTGCGGCGGAACCCCCGCGGAGAAACAGACGGCTGGCCAGCCTCGGATCACGTAAGGTGCCCCTTAACACCCTGCGTGCGCCCCCCCCCCTTTTACTCTGGGGCTGCACTGACCAGGGACAGAGACTTTGGGGGTTGTTGGACTTTTGGGACTTTGGGTGGTTGCTGGACCCAAGAGACTTTGGGGGTGTTGGACTTTGGGGACTCTGGGTGATTTTTGGGTTGCTGGATTCAAGAACCAAAGGGAAAAGGACACAGCCCAATTTGCTGGGGTGGGTTTTGCTCATGGTTTGTGTTGTGAATCCTGTTTGTGGTGTTTTTCCAATTTTATGCTGATGTCGTTTACCTCATGTTATTAAACATTTTCTGCTACACTCAGACTCCGTGCTTGCGAGAGGGGAAGTATTGCCTCTTAGAGGTACCCAGGGGGGTGGTATGTAATTGTCCCAGGTCACTGGGTGGGGGCTCGAGCCGGTTTTGCATTGTGTTATTGAACGGAACCCCTAGATACAGAACCCGGCCCTTGATGCTGCCAACTTAGATGGGCAGAAGGGTTACAGATATATTAGAATTGGGAAAAGTACAGAGAAGGGCAACAAAAATGACTTGGAGTCTGGAACAGCTTCCATATGATGAGAGGTTAAAAAGATTGTGACTGTTCATCTTAGAAAAGAGATGAGCAAGGGGGGATATGATAGAGGTCTATAACATCATGAATGGTGTGCAGAAAGTGAATTGGGAAGTGTTATTTACTCCTTCACATAACACAAGAACTAGGGGGTCACCCAATGAAATGAACAGGCAGCAGGTTTAAAACAAACATAAGGAAGCACTTCTTCACACAACGCACAGTCAACCTGTGGAACTCATTGCCAGGGGATGTTGCGAAGGCTGAAAGCATAACAGGGTTCAAAAAAGAATTAGACAAGTTCATGTAAGATAGGTCCATCAATGGCTATTAGCCAAGATGGTCAGGAATGCAATTCCATGCTCTGGGTATTCCTAAACTTCAGATTGCCAGAAACTGGGACTAGATGACAGGGGATGGATCACTTGATAAATTGCCCTGTTTTGTTCATCCCCTCTGAAGCATCTGGCATTGGCCACTGTCAGAAGACATGATACTGGAGTAGATGGACCACTGGTCTGGCCCAGTATGGCTGCTCTTATGTTCTAAATTATGCCTCTGCAGAAGCACTGGCTTTTCTTTTAACAACTGCTAGTTTTATTCAAATCCATTTACCACGCAGTGAGCAGCCCTGAATTGAATAGCCTATTTTCCCAGAATTCTAAGGTGCAGGGTTAAGAGGCACCATCTTGATAAATTTATTTCACAATAAAACACATGGGGAAACTTTTATTCCTCTTGTCTCCACTGGATTATTGATGTTGTTCTCAATACTTCTCTGAAGGCCAAACTCTGAATACAGCTGGTGCAGGAAAACTCGATGGCTCTTGTCTACCGAGTCTAAATAGAGCCATTCTGCTTGTTTCTTTGCTTGAACTTTCTTCGATGGCTGTGTCTAACATTCTAACTCAGTATATTCATACTCCTTCTAAAGCTGCTATTCTGGTCTTTGCATTGTTTCCCATTCTGAATACAGTAAATACCACACAAAAGCCAAATATCGCAGTGCAGGAAGTTTTGATTATTTTTTTCACGTTGCTTACTTTTAAACCATGTTCACAAGGCAATCAGGTCATTCTGAGCAGTAAACTTAAAAAAAAAATTACTCACATTTAATTGTCATGAAATTAACCAAATGCTGGCTGCCTTAATGCCCAGGCATAAGGCGCTCCAGCCATCAGTCTGTGACAGGGTAGAATCAATACCAATTCCCCAGCAAGCAAGGGGAGTGGTTATAAATTCAATCAAGAGGAGGAACTCTTATCACCCCAGTGAAAAAAGAGGGGAAGCTGCTCCTCCAAGCCAGGGAGAGGAGGGGAGCTGAAACCCAAGCTGGAGAGGTATGTTTCCTGTGGTGTATGGTAGCTTGCTTTGAATTACGGTTATAAAGAGTTGCTCCTAATAAAAGACCTTGATGCTTTGTCCAGTTTCTTCTGAGTTGCCCCACCAGCTTCCTTCAGGCATTTTGTATGGTGCTCATCACTGTGATATCTGAGTGTCTTATTCAAGTTTGGCTATGGTTAAGCATTCCCTTTTGCCCAGGTTGTCCCCTACTTAATCAGGGTCTTGGCTTACAAGACTGTTTCCTGAATGGGGCATTTTGTTGGCCGATATGGGACTGGGGCTAAAGCATTGAGCAGTGTCATGCAGAATGTATTTTTTTATCCATCTGTGCAGGATAAATGCAGTACAATTAAAATGAGGTGCCCAGATTAACTGACTGCAATGTTTCCAGGGCGCAGACATAAACTGAACCCTGAACACTTGCCCCTATGCTAGACTATGCTCCTCTTTCGTGCAAATCTGATGTACACTGCAAGCTTATTATTAATTGTTTATATGCTAGTAGCTCTTTGAGGCCCCAGCCAAGACTTGTATCCCATTGTACAAGGCACTGTACATACACCTAATAAGAGACAGTCCCTGCCTCAAAGAACTTGTGATCTAAACAAACAAGAAAAAGGAAGCATTTTACAGGTGGGAAACTGAGGCCCAGACATAAGTGACTTGCCCAAGGACACACAGGAAGTCTGTAGCAAAGATGGGAAATGAATCCACATTGCTTGAATCCCAATCCAGTGTCTTAACTAGAAAACTATAATTCCTTTGCTGCTATTGAAATTCTAGGTAAGCTCTGCTTTGTTATTTTTCTTTACAGAAATGAATTTTAAACTACTAAATGCATGAACAGATTTATAATAAGACCAGAATGGGAATTATGGTGAAGAACTGAGCAGTGAAGGCAACAGAGATAAATGACCATTAATAATGATGAAAAAATACAATTGATCTTTTTCCTTAAAACTAAGATGAAGGATAGGAACAGAATATGAAAATTGGCAGTTCTTTTGTTTCAACGGGAGTTTTGCATGAGCAAGGAGTGTACATTTGGGCCAGCTGTTCATGGAATAAATTAATCTAGGCCAATTTAAACCAACTGAGAGGTCTGGTGCTTGGCTTTTAACTGATGTATCTGATCGGAACATGGCCAATATCTGCCACTAGAGGGCAGCATATACTTACACATTTAGGGGGATAATGTAGACAGCCTCTGTGCCCTGGCAGGCTGGAGATTTCTGTTATGAAATCCATCTTTCTTTATTATCACTGTGAGGCAAAGTTATAGGCTGAAGTGCCATTTGTTTTAGATTGGAATGCAAATTCCTGAGACAGAGTCCTGCCCAATGAGAATCCTCTGGCATTTATATAGTCCAAAGCTAGGAGCTAGGAAGGACGTTTTCTTATAAATACAGCATATTTTTTTAACATTAAAATTTCTGCCAATGAAATATTTGCTCTGTAGTGTGGGGAAAAAAGTTGAAATGTGCTTCCAGAGGAATAGAATTCATGGTCTCATTGAAAAATTGGCCCTCGGTATTCTGTGTATGACACAATGAACGGAACTGACCTCTTCTGACACTGGAAGAAGTGTGGGCTAGTCTTCGCATGGATTGGGAGCCAGGGGACTTGGATTCTATTTCCAGCTCTGCCCACTGACCTGCCACATGACCCTGGGCAAATCTGTCTGGGCCTCTGTTTTCCCTCCCAGCCTGAGTGGCAGAGCAAATGGTGGTGTAAATGGAGGCAGGGTAATATAACTTGCACTAGCATTCAGTGTGTGTGTGTTTTTGCGCATGTGCAAAACAAGTGTGACACTCATGTTGTGGGGGCAGGAAAAGCAACAGACAGGAGAGTGCATGATCAAGTAAAGGGAAGATTGTTAAACTTTTTAGGGCAGGGTCTGTAACTTAATATGTGTTTGTGCAGCACACAGCACAATGGAGCCTTGATTCTGTGTAGGGCATACAGATGCTACTGGAATACCAATAGTCATTGCAGGTGAAATGCAGCATACTAAACTGAGGTCTCCCGGTTCATCTTTGAATTAAACAATTAATAGTAAAGCAAGGAAAATAATGTGATTATCCTGTCTTGACTAAGTGTTGCTTTATTCCTGATATCGGATCAAATTCTGCAGTGATTCATACCCTGTTTGTTCATGCAAGCCCATTATCTTATATGAGGGGATAACTCAGCTGGCATTTCAGCCAATACTATTTTTATAGCCATCCCAAAATATTCTAAACTATCTTAAAACACTCAAACAGCAGCTATTATTTCCTATTTTTTACTATATGGAAGCTAAACACACGGTACTGTTGAAAACTAGACAAAAAACATTGGCTGGTTTCAAGAAGCCCAGAGTCCCTGACAATAATAATAATACCTAGCTCCTCTGATAGCACTTACGGCCAGAGACCTCAGTGCACTATGAAGGAGGTCAGCATCACTAGCCCAGTTTTACAGATGGGGAAACTGAGGTGCAGAGAGGCTTGTCCAATTCACCCAGCAGATCAGTGGCAGAGCTAGCAACAGAACAGAGGTCCCCTGAATCCCAGTGCAGTGTTCTGTCCACTAGGTCCCACTGCCTCTCTCTGAACATTTCCAATGTAATGCAAAAGAAAGTCTGACAATTTTGTATACTGAGAAGCCGAGTATTTGAGAAAATCAAATTCCTTTGCATTTGACGCAAAAATGTTTTGATAGGAAGTGCTTTCCTTGAGAAAGGGCATTGTTGCTGTTATCAAAACCAATCCCTAGCTCACAAGTGGGGTAAGCCTTGTCTGTAAAGTGCTTTGGGATCCTCAGATGAAAGGTGCCAGGTATTACTGTTATTGCCAGAGGCGGGGGGCGGGGGGAAGAGAAAGAGAGAGAGGCAGAGGTGCACACCCACAGACAGACATATCCCGATAGTCAATTTACTCCCCTTTAAGTGCTGCCTGGTTACCATCTCATGAAAGAAATCTCCTGCATTCCTCCCCTTTAATCTCAGTTTATTGCTAGCACCAGACCAGTCTCTAATCCCCGCAGACCTGTAGGAGTAGAACAGGAGTCAGAACAGTAGCTGCTTCATCTGTGATCATTTGGGTAAGCGAAACATATTTTCTTAATAACCATTTGCCTTCCTTGCCTGTTCTGTGCACAGGACTTTAGGTTCTGTACAGTATTTTCTGTTTTAAGATCACTTTTATTATAACAAACGAGTGGAGTACAGCTTTGCAGAGGTGATTAATCTAATATTTCTCAGCTCTCATATGTTACACATGTGACCTCATATAATATGGGTGGTACAGTTTTACTTTTAAACTATTTAAACTAATCTAATATGTTTACCTGGAAAATGTGATTCAGCAGAAGTTCATCCCTGACTCCAAATTAATCCACTGCTTTGGTATCAGTAGCATAGTTGGATGAATATAAGATGTTTAATGTAGGTTTGGTTTTAATGCATAACAGCTGGGTCTCTCTGCTGTTCACTTCCTCATTATGCTGTCCCCTAAACGTGTCTAACACTGTCTGTGTCTGTTCATTCATTTACATGCAGAACACTTATTTTGTTGCATTTTACAAAGGAAATCCTTTTGACCCTGTATTCCCACCCCATCCCCTTTTGTATGTACTTTTTGTTCTAAAGATAAAACCACCTCTTCATTTCCCCCCCTCTCATGCATTGTTGTCGCAAGATTATGAATCAAGTGTTACAGCAGTTTTGCTAAGGAAATTCAGAAGAAGAATGTCTGCAGATGGATCTGCTGCTGTGTGATACGAAAGCTGAACCAATTTCTCAGGGAAATATTTAAGCAAGATCATAACAACACATTAAATTCTAAGCAGTGATGCGTCATTCCCTGGATCAGACTGTACAAAGCAGCAATCCTGTTTATTGCTCTAGTCTCTGAAAGAGCAAAAAGGTTAGGCATGACAATTGAAATTACTTGTCATTTACAACACAGACACTTGTCAGCCTGGAGTAGCAGAAGGGATCGATATTATACAGTCCTGCATGGTTAATTAATTCATTGTTGTGTGGTGGCTAAAAACATTAAAATAATACTTAGCACTTCAAAAGCCTTTACAAGCAGTAACTACTTAATGAGTATTTCCATTTTATTATGCAAACTCAATATACTGAAAATAAAAAGAAAGCCTATTGTTCTTGCATTGCCAAAGGGGTATGGAAAAGATGAACATAAGTCTTTTCTCACTCTGACATCTAGGATTCTATAAGAATGTATTTTCCAAGCGCGTATTGAGTCTATTCTGCTCCTGTTCTTTCTTTCCCTGTGTGTTTTCCATTGATGCGAATGGAAGATACACAGGAAACAAAAGGATAATACACATACTAATAGAGTGTCAAGAAGAGATTGACAGAAGGAATATAAGTGTATGTTAAGTATATAGATATAACACATATATGCAAAATTGTTAGAAAAATATGCCAGGCCAAGCACAAAATCTTCTTGCCCAATTTTTACCATGATATTTTACTTCTCCATGGAAAAATAAAACTAACACAAACAAATGAGTAGAATTAGTAAGTATTTATTTGTATTGTGGTAGTGGTCTCAGGCAAGGTCAGGGTTTGCACTAAGCACTGAATGAACTAAGTAAAACAAAGACAGTCTCTGTCCCACGCCACACCACTTTCTAGGATTAGGGCAAATTGCAAGAGGTGCATAAACAGACCAGTGAGGGAAGGGTGGAGGACAAGGTAAGAGTGAAGATGGGTGAATTGCATAAATCGCCAGCCGCAGGTCGGAGTCGTCCAGGGATTTTTGCAAGGCTTCTGTGTTGTGTGCAATATCCTTGTGAGACTAGTTCTTTAGTAAATGTCTGGCCGGGGGAGGAAGGCTTTTGAAAGTCTCTATGTTCTGCCATGAGACGAGGCAGATGGGCTCTTTGTCAAGTACTTACCCAGCCCCCATATCTTGGCACCCCATAAACATTCAGTGTATTTACCTCACAGTAATGCCTCCTATGCCACTGCTCCCCACTCTGGGGCAGGTAGGAGAACTGGGATGGGAAGTGACTGGCTCAGTCACACAAGGTGGCCTGTGGCAAAGCATGAAATGGAACCTGGATCTCCTGAGTCCCTGTCCCAACCCATCCCTACAGCACAAGATCATCCTGCCTCTCCCCAGGCACAGACAGGCAAAAAGTAACTGCCCCCATAAAATAGAGGGGGTAGAAGGGGAAGCTAATCATATGATCAGATGAATGATAAAGGAATATACAAATACATGATTCCTTATCTAAAATCAGTATCCGTTAAAAAAACCTGTTGCAAATAGAATTAAGTATAACCCTCCCCCCCTGGAAAGATCTAGTCTGAATGAGCAAACATCAGGCAGCACAAAACTAGTATTCTAATGGGTGTAAGCAATAGAGAGAGTACATTGTGCACACACATATTGACTTGATCTGTTAGCAGGGAGTGCTGGAGAGGGGCAGGGTATGAGCTCAGAGGTGGTTTAACGCGTCATAATTCTGCAATTGCCTGGTAGGTTTCAGATGAGTACTCAGCCGGGGATCACACTGAGCCCAAGTGCTCTTTTGAACGTCACATGTTGGATTTCCTTTGTTTCTGGCTTGGGGACAGTCTCATTTGTTGTTCAGTGTTGCACACAGCTGGGTCCCAAACGTCCCAGGGAAGGGGCTCCCTTTCTCTTGCACAGCTCACTGCCTCACTCACGTTTGGATACTGTCTCCCATTTTTTTCACAAGTTGAATACAAGCAAGCCTGAACTGCTGGCCAGCGGCTTCCCCGCTGTTTCTCAGATGTTCCGTTTCATGGCCTAGCCCAACCATCTCTCAGGAGCTTAGCTTCCTGCTGGGGCCCATGTGAGTTGGCCGCTTGCTCCATGTCATGGGAATGCCCGGCTGGGAGCTTTCCACACACTGGCTGGTCAGTATGTCATTCCTCGCCTGTAATGGGGGCATGCGTAGTTCTGTTTCAGTGGTACCTACAACTCCTTTGCTGCTCTGATGACAGCTGTGCAGTGGCCGGTGAGAAAAGGAATTAATGGCTGTTAGTCCATTTCCTCGTGGACAAGTGATGACGTCACATAAATCACCATTATAGCTGGAACCAAGTGGCACCTGTGGAGCACAATGATTGGATGGGATTGGGGTGCGTCCCTTTGGGGAAGAGAGGAGGCATATCGGGAGGGTAAGGTGCTGCTGATGGCTAATCTAAGTGCTAGAATTGGGCCAATATAATCAATCATTATTTTGACCAATTTCCGCCCCCTCCCGGATACAAAGCAATGATCTTCATCATTCAGATTTATTCAAGCTTTGCAACTTTTACATTTGGATACATCATATGAAACTCACTTTCCGTCAGTCCTTAAGCATTCATGCTTAAAATCCATTTCTGCGAGTGGTTTTTCAGAGAGCAAAGGTGAAAGTGTTGAAAGAACGGTCTTGAATGAAAACCTGCTTACGAATTCAAACAAATATATGCAGACAATGGTTTGCACTAATTGCTCCACGCTGCTAAGAACGCTTCATCAGCACTAATTAAATAAACCGCAAAATAGGGCTGCTGTCCACAGGACTTGCATTGAACTGTCATGTGCACATCAGAATCTATAAAGTGGATAAAAACTAAGTCTGATTTGGCCTTTAAAGACTATATAGACTGAAGCTGTCATTCTTTTGCAGCTGAGTCAATTTCTCTTTCAACAAAGTTGAATTAACCTTTGAAATCTCATGTGAGGGATCTGAAAATCATTGTAGCGCTGTTAATTAAGGGAACAAAATCAGCTTGGCGGGAATCAAAAATCTAAGCTAACTGTCGTGAGACATTATTTTCCAGCTTCTTTTTTGCTTTGGTGCTCTCTGTCTCTTCTGAACACTTATTTTTTCTTTAACAAAAGACTCCATTTTGTCTCCCAAAGATTCAGCCATGTCTTAAAGTCTTTTATGGAACGATGTGATTGATCGTGAGTAGTGAGAAATGGAGTGCCTTAAAGACAGTGCTTTCAGCATGCAATCTGATTCTGCTAAACGGAGAATGTTCAATGCACTTCCTTAGTACGCTTGGCATGGGGGAGTCTCCTCCAGTATCCAAGGTCAATGTTGGTTCCAAAGTTCTCTTCTCAACTCAGCTGAGAGCCTCATTGATCATTTTCTAATATATTTCCCTCTCTGGACTGTTAGATTTGATCTTATTAAGAATACTCATAGAATCATAGAATATTAGGGTTGGAAGAGACCTCAGGAGGTCATCTAGTCCACTCCGCTGCTCAAAACAGGACCAACACCCACTAAATCATCCCAGCCAGGGTTTTGTCAAGCCGGGCCTTAAAAACCTCTGAGGATGGAGATTCCACCACCTCCCTAGGGAACCCATTCCAGTGCTTCACCACCCTCCTAGTGAAATAGTGATTCCTAATATCCAACCTAGACCTCCCCCACTGCAACTTGAGACCATTGCTTCTTGTTCTGTCATCTGCCACCACTGAGAACAGCCGAGCTCCATCCTCTTTGGAACCCCTCCCCCCCCGTGAGGTAGCTGAAGGCTGCTATCAAATCCCCCCTCACTCTTCTCTTCTGCAGCCTAAGTAACCCCAGTTCCCTCAGCCTCTCCTTGTTAGTCATGTGCCCCAGCCCCCTAATAATTTTCATTGCCCTCCGCTGGACTCTCTCCAATTTGTCCACATCCCTTCTGTAGTGTGGGGACCAAAACTGGATGCAATACTCCAGGTGTGGTCTCACCAGTGCTGAATAGAGGGAAATAATCACTTCCTTTGATCTGCCGGCAATGCTCCTACTAATACAGCCCAATATGCCATTGGCCTTCTTGGTAACAAGGGCACACTGTTGACTCATATCCAGCTTCTCGTCCCCTGTAATCCCCAGGTCCTTTTCTGCAAACTCTACTCATGGTAGAGTTTATACTGCACTTCACACCTTCCAGACCTTTCATAAACATTAACTAATTCTCATAGCACGTCCGTAAGCTCCAGTAAGTAGTGGTATTATTTATTTGTATTATGGCAGTGCTATACAAAGTCTCTGCCCTGAAGATCTTACTGTCTAAATAGACAAGGGCAGACAAAGGGTGGGAGGTAAGACAGAGGCACAGGGAGAAGTGACTTGCCCAGCAACTGGCTGATCAGAACTAGGTTTCCTGAGTCCCAGTCCTGTGAGCTGGGGAAATCAAGACAGAGAAGAGTGGCATGGGCTCAGGCCAAATTTTCACGGTGCCACCTAAATAAGTGGCCTGATTTTCCAATGTGCTGAGTCCCCACACCTCCCACTGAAGTCTTTGCTAACTTGCCTAAATCCAGGTACCTAAGTGTAAAAGTGATGGTATAAGTGACTGCTCGACAGCCATCCTGCAAGTCAGTGGTAGAACTGGGATTAGAACCCAAGAGCTGCTGACTCCGAAGTCTGTGGTCTGACTATTAGAGAACACTGCCTTCCTGACACACTGCAGAGTAACCAGCGGCGGCTCCAGGCACCAGTGCTCCAAGCGCGTGCCTGGGGCAGCAAGCCGCGGGGGGCACCCTGCCGATCCCTGCGAGGGCGGCAGGCAGGCTGCCTTTGGCGGCTTGCCTGTGGGAGGTCCGCCGGTCCCGCGGATTCGGCGGCAATTCGGCGGTGGGTACACCGAAGCCGTGGGACCGGCGGACCTCTCGCAGGCAAGCTACCGAATCCGCGGGACCGGGGACTTCCCGCAGGCATGCTACCCAAGGCAGCCTGCCTGCCCTGCTTGGGGCGGCAAAAAAGCTAGAGCCGCCCCTGAGAGTAACAACAGAAGAAGAGAGGGTATCATCATAGAGACCTAACTAACTTTCCCTGTAACGAGTTGGATCCCTCTTGCTGTTCATTAAATAAGATGAGTAGAAGCAAGATGAGGTGCTGCAGCTCTGTCGTCCCTCTAAACCTGTGGTTCTCAACTCGCGGCCCATGGGCTGCTTGCGACCCAATCAGCACACAGCTGTGGTCCATGTGACATCCTCAGGGCCATACAGGTAGTATACATATTCTGTGGATGCGGCCCACGTAACACAGAGAGCTGCATAAGCAGCCCACAGTGGTAAATAGGTTGAGAATCACTGCACTAAATTTACAGTAATTGTCCTCTAAACTCATGTGTTCACATTCCCAGGCCTTGCACTTTGCATGCAAATGTGCAGGCAGCCACCATAATGAAGAGATCCCATGTGACTGTTCTCATGAGTTGAGATGGAGCTGGAAACAATGGAATGGAAGTCCTCTGTGTGGTGATTCCTAAGGCAGCTGCTGATTCACCAAGGAGCATGGAAAGAAAACAAAGAGAGCCAGCGAGGGGTAGATGTTACATTTAAGGAGAGCTTGTTTGCTGTGCTGGTTGTGTGGAATGGGAATAGACTGAGCTCTGTGACAGCTGCTGCCTATGCTGTGCCTGGGTCGTGGATAAGTACCGGGCTACCAGCCTACTGCACTGTCAACCTGACATCTTCCATCAGAAGCAAAATTAAGACCAAAACCAAAACCCCACCTCTGTTTGTGACATCACAATTCTCTCTACAGCCACCATTGTGATGTCACAAGCTGGTGACTCCACATAAGGAATAAGCAGTAAGGAAAGGTGGAGATTCCTAAGTAACAATCCAGTTTCCATGCAAATATCCCTAGTAATAAAAAAAACAAAAGAAAAATGATACAGCGCATATTAGCTAGATCAGCAAAATCTTTAGTAAATTTCCTTTGAGTCAACACCAGCTCTTTAGCCTATTTTAATATTCAAGCAATTAAGCAGCTCTAATATAACCTGCCTGCATCTTCAGCTGCATCTAACTTTAATCCATTATATCAAGGGTGCTTTATTAGGTTAGCATTAGCAGCCACCCAGTAGCATAATCACAGCTTTAGCCATTATATATTCAGCAAAATATAAACATTTGTAATTGCCAGTCTCTCACATTTGTCATTAAATGAATATCCCCAAATGACAAGTCCCACCATATGAGTGCTAAATTCTTAGCCAAGATGTCTAATATTAACTGAAATGCACATTTGGAATCTAATGCAATTTGATATGCAAGATCCAATAGAACTTGAAATCTCCTCTTGTTAGTGGCTGTGAGTGGAGTGCACTGGTAATTTTCGAGGAGAGTGATTATTTTGTGTCAAATTCTCAGAAAAACAATTTTCCTTTTAAAGGGGTACAATTTGTACTTGCATTTTTGTACTGGCAATTGTGGGTAAAATTATTTCATCATTCTACCTGGTAGTCACATGATTTGCACCAACAGTTTATTTTGTGGATGCAAAATTGACTTCCTTGCATCTTGGCTTTGACAGAACCAAAAGGAAATGTTCAAAAATCTCTAAAAGAGAGGTTTCAGAGGGGTAGCCGTGTTAGTCTGTATCAGCAAAAAGAACGAGGAGTCCTTGTGGCACCTTAGAGATTAACAATAAATAAATAAATGTGTTAGTCTCTAAGGTGCCACAAGTACTCGAAAAGAGAATCCAAGCAAATGGGTACTTTGCAGGATACTATGCAGGGGTTTAAGTTTTACACACCACTAGCTCCTGCTCTTGATACTGTGAATACCTGACCTCTCAACCAGTGCTCTTCCCCTCTTTCTGGCAGAATTCCCCGCTTCAGCTCTGGAGAAAATGGGCCGCAAGGAAGTGGATGACACCCGTTCCTGGAAGAAACCGACCAACAACATCCGAAAAACATTTATCTTCATGGAGGCACTAGGATCGTGAGTACCGAGTATCATGGCTAATCTCTGGCCTCCTCCAAATTGGAAGCAAGGCTTTTACTAGCGAGAACGTGTGGTAGAAGGAGTAAAGCACATGTTACTTAAGCAAGAAAGAGATGCACTTTAAATAAAGTGAAGAATAAAACTGTTTATTTAGTAATGGAAGGTTCGGACAATCTTTGGGAAATAACATCTTTACGTGACACTAGGACGGGTGTGGCAATTTCCTCCAAACATTTGAAATGTATTTACCCCTTTTGTACCCCTGCCTCTCAACTGCATCTCAAAGAGATTCCTTCTCCCTTTCCAAGGCTTCACTGTCTCTCCATCTCCCATTAATTACTATATCTGCCAGCTATAATCTTATGACCACAGTGTAGTCATAGGGCCGCATGAGAGACATCCAAAATTGAGGACAGATCTGAGAGTCAGCAAGTCCTGAATTCTAATCCCAGCCTTGACAGGAATGACCTCTCTGGTGTAGAATGAGTCCCTTAATCTCTCTGCCTGTTTTCCTGGGAGATGAAGGGAGGTTATGCCCTCTTGATCCTGGGCGAGAACATTTGGTAATAGGGCAAAAAATCACTGGCAGTTGTACAACCCCAAAGCGTTTCATGCTATTTTCATTAATTTATGTTTGTAAAATGCTTTGAACTACTTTGATGAAAGGTGCTGGAGATGTGCAGTGCAAGAATCTTTATGTATAGTTATTTGATTATATTGCTATCGTCTTTGTTGTGTGTGCATGTGTGTGAGACTTCCTGCCTACACACCGGCTCACACACACAGTTCTCTTGCTGCCAGCACCTTCTTGTCCATAAGGATCAAATTCTGAAAGGCAGCCTTTACGTTTGCAACTTCCCCCACATTTACACATGCAAAACAGAGGAGTAAAATGTCAATCCAGTTTGCTCATGTAAATGTGGAGCCTTGCTTAGAACCATGTTGAAACCTTGGTCCTAATCTGCAGTAAGAAAACTGATGCCTTTCTTAGCTAAACATACTGAGATCCGCTGTGCTTCTGCCTGGCACATGGATTTCAGGATGCAGACTGTACTTGACGTGCACAGATTAGAGTACTCATAGTTCAGTATAGCTACAGTCAATACTTGCATTGCAAAGAGCAATCCCATTTCCAATTGCATGTAAGAAAAAAAGCAGGTGCCCAAGCCAGTTACTGAATGGCGGTATCTGCACGAAGCTTTCCTCTGAAAACAATCCCCATTGCTCTAGCACTGGTGCAAACCCCAGTGTATACAAGACGCCTGGGTTTAGGCAACGTGTGGTCTATATCTCCTTGGAGCAGGCCTGCTCAGGAATGTGCCTCCAAAGCTGCCTCAAATGCAGTGTCACTTCCCAGCTCTCTGCTCCGTTTGAGTGAAAGGTAATATGGAAGCTGCCTGGAGTCATGCTGGGGTGACCAGATGTCCTGATTTTATAGGGACAGTCCCGATTTTTGGGTCTTTTTCTTATATAGGCTCCTATTACCCCCCACCCCCGTCCCGATTTTTCACACTTGCTGTCTGGTCACTCTAGCCTCAGCTAGCACTAGGAATTTATCTGTACAAAATCCTGCCTGCGCATTCCTATGTGGTGCTGGGTGACATCTTCTCTCTGCACACTTCTGTTTTGTATGCCTGTGCCCCTTTAAGGCCAACATGCTATAATAACCTGTGAACTGCAGAATCTTGGCATTGTATCAGCCATTGAAGGGTTTGAAGCCTGCTGTGATAGCTGTGTTGTTCGTTCTGGACCTTTCCTCTAGATTCACACGAGAGTGCACGCTTCATTCACAACTCTCAGTCTGCTAGAGAGAGGTAGTGTTTTCTAATGCTGAAAACAGGAGGCTGGGAGTCAGGACGCTTGGGGTCTGTACCTGGTCTTGAGACGGGATTGTTATCCAATAGTTAGAGCAAGGGAATGGCAGACAAGACTGCTGGGGTCTACTCCTGGCATTGCCTTGCTGTGCAAATGTAAGGAGGCAGTTTAGATGTGCCTGTCGTCTCCAAAGGGTTTTACCAATTTCCTTGGACTATGAATAGAGTGGTGGTGGTGATGATATCCTAGAGTAGTGGTTCTCAAGCAGGGGGTACGTCTACCCTTGGGGGTACTCAGAGGTCTTCCAGGGAGCACATCAACTCATCTTGGTAGCATTGTGGGCAGGGTAAACACCCTGCAAGGGTTAGAGACCTTGATTCAATTCTTCCCTGGGCTGTATGCGAAGCAATCTGAACTGACAACCATGAAGCTTTCTTGTAGATGCTGTTCCACTTTAATTATCTGTTAATTGGGCCAAAGCAAGACTTAAGCCTAAGAAGCTCTCTGTGGTGTAGTGGTCACAGCACTTACCTGGGATGTTGGCCTGCTTGGTTGAAATCCCTGCTGTAGCAGCAAAGGTGTTTCATTTGAACAGGGAGCTCCCTCAGTCTTGCCTGTTGGTGCTGTTCCCCTTTACTTAACTATGAATTGGGGCAGGTGAAGGGCTAGGATCACTCTATGGTCCAGCGGTTGGGTGCTTGCTTACGAAGTGGGAGATCCTTGGATTTCCTCCCTCTGCACCTTTAGAAGGGGTTTGAATGAGGAAATCCCATCTCCCAGGTATAGGGCTTGCTTTGGCTCAATTAATAGTTAATTAAAGTGGAACAACTTCAACAGGAAAGACTAAAGGAGCCCTACCTCAAAGTCCAGCGCTTAGGATATTCACTTGTGATGTAGGAGAATGCTACTTAAGTCCCTTCTCAGCAAACAGAAGGGGGATTGACCCAAACTCTCCCATAGTTTGGGTCAGTGGTTCTCAGCCAAGGGTATATGTACCCCTGAGGGTACTCAGAGGTCTTCCAGGGGGTACTCAACTCATCTAGATCTGTGTTGCTCAACCTGGGGGGTGCAGCCCCCAGGGCGGGTCATGGGACAGGTTTAGGGGGATTGCAAGTGCAGGGCTGCAAGTAGTAGGGGTGGCAAGAGGGCAATTGCCTGGGACCCCATGCCACAGGTAGCCACGCAAAGCTGTTACATGCTTCAGCCCCCGGCAGCGAGTCTTGGGCTTCAGACAAGGCTCACAAGTGAAAAACAGGCTCGGGTATCACACTGAAATATAAGTACAAGAATGTGACCAGGATCCTGGGGGGGGGCACACTCAGATTGCTTAATCAGAGCAACCTGCAAAGAATGGGGCAGACATCCCCAAAACTGGTGGCTATCTCTAATAATTAAATTCACCAATCCAGCAACAAAACAGCTTCTACAATACCTTACTGGTCACCCAGAAGCCAAAAATACAGTTCCCTGAAAACAAGCCAGCCTTCGGATCCCACCCAGTCAGCCAAGTCAAATCATATATAAAGTTCTAACAATCCCAAGGGATTGGACACAGCACCAGGTCAATGAAAATTTCAGATCTTACCCAAATACACGCTTACAGCCAATTCTTATTAACTAAACTAAGGTTTATTTAAAAAGAAAAGAGAGAGTATTGGTTCATATCCGTATGTATAATGATCTTTTAACCAAGTTCTTAGGTCAGTTTCATAGTAGAGGTGGTGAGCTGCTGAGTTGCAAAAGGTTCTTTCAGAATTAGTGCCGTAGTTTACAGTCCAAGTAGGCAGCCAGTGTCCAATATCAGGGTGATCCAAACTGGAGCTGGAGACCTCAGTCTTGTGACTCAGACTTCCCCTGACGAAGCCTAAGCAGGTCTGAGATACAGGATTGGAGCCCTAGAGTTCTTTTATAGATCTCTGGCAGGCTGTCATAGAATCATAGAATATCAGGGTTGGAAGGGACCTCAGGAGGTCATCTAGTCCAACCCCCTGCTCAAAGCAGGACTAATTCCCAACTAAATCATCCCAGCCAGGGCTTTGTCAAGCCGGGCCTTAAAAACCTCCAAGGAAGGAGATTCCACCACCTCCCTAGGTAAAGCATTCCAGTGCTTCACCACCCTCCTAGTGAAATAGTGTTTCCTAATATCCAACCTGTCGATAGCCTCTTGATAGCAGATATTCCTTTGGTGAAGCATTGTGGCTTTGAAGTAAAACCTCCTATTTCCTATGTATACACGGGTAATTAGTTGCATTCGTTAGCATCAAGTTATTATCCATTACACAGTTCATAGTTTACTACAAACTTCAAAGAGAAATATAGACAATGATATTATCACACCCAAGTTTCATCTAAATGTTAATATTAGCTTTTGAGCTCTGAATCAATAGAATATAGTAACAGACAGGAACTGTTTGGTTACATGGTTAACATCTAACAAGATATAAGTAAACACAGACCAATACAATCACTATCTTCTTCCAATTCTCTAACAATACATATTTGCATTTCAACGTTCTAGTCTATCTAACCTGGCTTTGTTCGCTATTTATAAGGAATGGCCCTAAATACCATTCATATACTTTTCTATTGTGTCCTTAAAGGTTGAATTTGGATCGTTTAGCCTGCTAGTTGCTTAAACCTCTCTGGCCCAGTGTTACAAATATTTATATTCCAATTGATTTATTTGATAATTCTATGGTAAAAATGAGACAGTCAGCCATTTGTCAGTAAGTGTGCTGTGACACTTGTGTATTTTTATGTCTGATTTTGTAAGCAAGTCATTTTTTAAGTGAGGTGAAATTTGGGGTATGCAAGACAAATCCGACTCCTGAAAGGGGTACAGTAGTCAGGAAAGGTTGAGAACCTCTGTCCTAGAGCCCCAGCCAGGAATGTGGTTAGAGTCTACACTGCTCTTCAGCATGGGTTTTACATTTGGAGAAGCAGAATGGCCCATTGTTCGGGAGCAGGAATCAGAAAACCTGGGTTCCTTTCTTGATTCTGCTTCTGACTCTTCGCATGTTTCTGGGCAAGTTGCTTCACCTCTCTGTGCCCTGGTTCCTGCATCTTTAAAATGGGGGTGACACCCACTTGCACACCTCCATAAGGAATTGGTTAAATACCCAGTGAGGTGCATGGAAACTTAAATCACTTCGATGAAAATTGTTTCATCGTGCTCACACTTCAGAAAAGCCACCACAAGCTGCTGAATTACACTGAGAAAATGGGATCTCTTTTCCTAACCGCCCCCTTATAATGCTTTCATTCTATTTGACAAACAAAAGCACTCTGTTTTCCAAGAGCCCCTGAACCTGCTCGGCTTCAGCATCAGTTGCTTGATTGTGATTGCAAGACTGAGTGAGCAAAAGATTTCTCCTTCACATGCTGCATCCTATTTCATTCTCTCTCAATGTCTGAGACTCCAGCATCGCACCGTCAGTGTCTCTTCCCCTACCTCCAGTCCAATCAGGATGTTGCCTCGCTCCCCAATTATCCCTCCAAAGCTGGACTGGCTCTGTGAGTAATGGGTTGTTTGGGAGACAAGCAGCTGTAATGACATAACTGCTTAGTCACTTTCTCTTAAATTTACAAATCTGCCACTTAAGTTTGCTCACGCTGACATCCACATTCTCAGCCAGCCACAGATGAGATGCCTTACACACTCAGAGGCTCACCCATGGCTTTTGGAAATGATACTAAAAGCAATTTGGTCCTGTCTGCACTAGCTTCTATATACAGTGCCCTCATTCCCTTTTGGGTATCTGGAAGTATCAGGAAAACAGACTCTCTGGAGATTTCTAGAATATCCTAAATTAGTCTTGGGTGCTCCCCTATTTTCCTGTCTCCTTTCTGGGCTCAGAACTCTGCAGCTGCATTACTCGATTCCTGTTTTTCACCTGTCCTCTGCTTTCCAGCTCATTCCTACAGTGTATCTCTGCAGGGAGCATGCTCCCCAGTTCCCCAGCTCAACCCTGCATTGCAATATTACAGGATTCCCCACATATTCTTCTTCCCCCTCTGATCACTTTGCTCTTTCAATGCCCTGGGTGAAGAGGGGGGAGGACCCTGGCAGAACGTAAACAGCAAATATGTAGCTCAGGTCCCCAGACTCTGGCTGCATTGCACTGTGCAGTATAAACAGAAGTAGCAAGTCCCATAACAAATAATTCCACTCCTGCATTTGGATGAAGAGCAGCAACTCTGCCTTAACCATCCATCTGCTGCTACCCTGAACAATCAAATCTTCTGGACTCATACACTGGGGGGAGACAAGGGGGGAGGGGATCAGGAGAGGTGGCGAAATGACATGTCTGTAGCCATAGACAGCCTGCCAGCGGCCCAGGCGGGACGCAGAGAGAATAAGGAAGCCCACTGCTCAGTTTTACCACATGCTTAATGAGGAGAATGACCCAGACACAGAGAATATTCGCTTGGTTTATGTTCCAGTCTGCAGACACCACCATGTTACTCCAGGGCAATGTTAGGAGGAATGAGAAGGGCTGCAATGAATGCAAAGCACTTCATTAAGGTCCCTCAGGTTGCTCTCTGGAAATACTAAAATAAATAAGTGCAGTTTATCATTCGCACTGTAATGGTTTAAAATCTGAGGGCTTGGTTCCCTTGAAAATCCCCTGGAACTGACAACGGAACCTGGCCCCAGCAACAGATCCAGATCCAAACGTGACTGTCCCTGATTCTAAACAACAACCTGGATCTGAGCCCTCCCCCCGCCCCGCTGATTAATGGGAAAAGCTCAGATCCAACCTCTAGTTCTACTAAGAATTGATATGGCCAGTGCTCATGATTAATACTCAGTGAGCAGAAAAGATGCTGTTTTACCTCTTCCCTTATCCTTCCTGTCACATTAGGTTGTCTTGTCCGCCTGTTGTAACCTGGTCCGCCTGTCGTAACCTGGTTTGTACATTCTCTGCGACACAGGCACAGGCACCATACAAGCACTTCTTTAAAAGACAGCCCAGTGCAATACAGCCCTAATTTCTTGACTGGAACCCTTCGATGCTATAATACAGTAATAACATGGGAAGAGTTTTATTGAATTAGGATTTTAAATGAAAATTTCCCACAGCTCAGAAGCACTTAGATGCATTTTCCATTCACAATACAGGCTTCCAAGCAGACCTCAAATATGTAGGATTCTAATTTTTATTTTAGTTGCTTGGAAGTTTGCTTTTTTCTCTCCTCTCCCCACCATATTCCATCTACTTTACCACTGACCTGTTCCGTGCTGAATGTTATATCTTTGGAAGTTAACAGCTTGACTAGTTCTCGTGTGTGTACAAAGCTGGTAAAACTTTAAGGCAGTGGAGTGCGAATTGAGCTGCTTTTCAGAGCAGGGAATTCTATACGATGAAGCTTTCCTGTGACCTAGGAACCTGCAGTTGAGCTTCCATGAAATTCAGCATTGTCTCCAGAGTTAAGCTGGTGCTGTGAACTGTACTTTGCCATGGTCAGCCCCAGAAATGAGTTAACTCAGTGGTTCTCAGCCAGGAGTATGTGTGGGTATGCAAAGGTCTTCCAGGGGTGTACTGGCTCAGCACTGGAGTGGAAGGGGTTAAGGCAGCACTCTTAGCAGCAGAAGCCCCGCCCCCTCGACCCTGCTGGGCATGTGCCAACTGCTGCTGCAGTATAAAAAGGAGCAGCCCAGCCCAGTGTGGGATGACTGCTGAGGAGGAAGGATGCACTTTGCTGGCTCCAGCTGAGGAGCAGCCAGGAACCTGGACTGAGCAAGCAGGAGATGCTGAGGCCCAGGTGGGCACCCAGGCACCTGTGGATGTCCTAGGGAAATTGCAGTTGCCACCCGAGGTGCCCTGAGACTCTGAAGACACCCTGACTTCAACTACAGGAGTCATGGTAGGAAGTAGCCCAGGGAGGGACTAGCCAGTGTCCCTGTAGCAGTTGGTGTGTTGTGGGTGGCTTCTCTGGTGGCTTTGTGGTGAACCCTGTTGCTACTACCAGGGCCTTGGGCTGGGATCCAGTGGATTAAGGAGGGCCTGGGCCACCCTACATGGCTTCCCCCCTTGGGGGGCAGCCACTGGGCTGTGCTTCCCTGATGCTGAGGGGAGCCCTGCGGCCTCTTGGCCATGCAGCCCTGAGGCTGAACACAGCCATATTGACTTAACTGTCGGGCTACCATGTCCTTGCCCCACCCCCTGGGTGATGGGGTGTACTGGCCCTGTGACAAGAGGGTGCATCAACTCCTCTAGATTTGCCTAGTTTTACAACAGGCTGCATAAAAAGCACTAGCGAAGTCAGTACAAACTAAAATTTCATATAAACTGACTTGTTTATACTACTTTATACACTGAAATATAAGTACAATATTTGTATTTCAATTGATTTGTTTTATAATTATATGGCAAATGAGGAAATCAGCAATTTTTCAGTAATATGCTGTGACACTTCTGTATTTTTGTCTGATTTTTTTGTAAGCAGGTAGTTTAAGTGAGGTGAAACTTGGGGGTATGCAAGACAAATCGGACTCCTGAATGGGATACAGTCATCTGGAAAGGTTGAGAGCCACTGAGTTAAATTATCCAGCAGCACTGTCCTAGAGGGGAGTGAGGCTCAAGGAAAGCTTTGTTCCCTTCTAGCCAATTTGTTGATCCATAATTTTTTAATATGGGGGTGTAATTATTTGTTTAGGAATGAAATGTGGAACAGATGCTCTAGCATCTGATCTGTAGGTTGTGCATTTCCTACCATTGCATTACAAACCAAGATGGTATTAGAAATGAGGATTTGTGCCACATGCAGTGGGTGTTTCAGTAGGGCAGCATTAATTAGCACTGAAGAGAGTTGAGTAAAATAAATGGAGATAGCGGTAAAAAAAACTGAAATAAATGGAGGCAGCAGTATCCTAGGAAGTTCCAAGGATTCCAAGTGCAATAGAAAACCAAAGAAGTAGCTTAAGCCATTTAAGTGGCTTTCCAAGGGAGATTGTCCTATCAGGCAGCGTGGGTCCCAAAAAACCCACCTGTTTTGTGATCACTTATTTAAAATTATTCACGGGAAAAAATGTCTTTGCAAATCCAGTTTGTCAGGATTTCATTCTCAGTGTGACACTCCTGCTAGGGGGACAGGCAGGATGGACAGATGTGAGTATGAGAGACCAGTTTGTCTATGCTTGTATGAAGATGAGTATGAAATAGAAGAGAGCATGGTGGATACTGAGCCTAAAAGTGTCCCAAGGGGAGATGCTGGGTGCTGAGAACTCTGGAAAATCTGGTCCTTAGTTAGGTGCCTGTAAATGGAAGTGGAGTTCTCTTGGAAAAATGGGGCTCCCATTCCAGGTGCTGAGCATTTGAAAATCTGGCCTTATGTCTATGAGGGTGTTCAATGAATTAAAGATTGGGAATCAGGAACACAGGGAGACGAGGGCAAGACAGGTTGCGCAATAGTGATTTGTTCTATAGAGTTGCAGAAAGAGATGGGGGATGGGGGGGACCAAACTGAGCCTGGGCACAGGACCAATTGAAGTCAATGGGCTCTCGCCTGCTGGAATCAATGCTGAATTTGGTCTTGAGGGTGAACTGTGTTCCCCTTGGAAACCTTCTGTTTGATGTCATTCTGGGTAGGGCATGTGGCTTTGGGGAGTTTTCTGCCCCAGACTGCTCCCTTCTGGATGTCCAGGGAGCGCAAACTGAGAACAGCACTGTGTTGGTTACGATATCAAGAGAAAATGTCCCCTCTCCCCCCCCCCCCCCCCCCAACAGCTCACTAAGAGATGAGAGGACTCTCTTCAGTGTAAGACGCTCACACCTTAGTGCCAGTTAATCCTCAGTTGATTCAGTGTGAAACTCTACAAAGGTTGTATCCTTAACTTTTAACTCCCTAGACTTGCTGCTTCGTAAACTTTTCCCTGATTTCTGCTTCCAGAGTGACTGGAAATTCTCTTGGACCATCCCTGCTCCAGGGCCAGATAAAGGGCCCCTTGCACAGCTCCAGAATACAGGGAGCACCAAGGTAGCTTAAATCGGAGATGGTCTGATTTGAGAATCAGGCCCTTGCACTATTTGTGCCTTCTGCCTCCATAGCCTGCTGGACCCACAGTGCAGGAGAGACCATGAAATGGAAGGAAGTTTTTTCCCCCCCAAAAAATGTTTGAACCTCAGAACATCTCAGGGTTCACTCTGTTTCAAATAGTCATAGGCTGGTTCTACTCCAATTCAGTTGGATCTCCCCCAATGCTGACTATGATATGATCTGCACCTCTCCAGGCTAAGCCAGCACAGTCGCCCATCTATGGGGAAGGGCAAAAAGGACATGTCAGGGGCTAAGATACATGGGCAGGACCCTGAGTAGCGTGGCTCAGGGAATCTTTCTCCCTACTGCAGGCGAGTCATGCCAGGAGCTGCTTTCGTCTTGCTCTTCTTTTTGTGCATGAGTCGCTGCCGCTGGCTAGCAACTGAATACAAAATCAACCAGCTGTGTGCCAGATGGGTACCACTCTGTGCTTAGCCAAGCTATCTGCACAACATGCTGGGCGCTTTACTGAGTGGGATATGAGAGTGGCACGTTTTCTGTTCTTGCTAGTTATTTTCATTACCGTAGCATCTATAGGTCCCAGCTGAGAACCTGGCCCCGTTGTGCTGGGTGCTATATGGACACATGGTAAGACACTCCCTGCCCTGAAGAATTTACAGTCCAAATACACAAGAAAGACCGAGGAAGAGACTTGCTCATGGTCAAAGAGCTGGGAACAGACCCCAGGTCTCCTGAGTGCCACTGGATCCCCATTGGATCTCGCTGCCTCTCAAACCATTTTTCTCTTACATTTTCTTCTCTAGCTCCCTTAAATGTTCACAGCTCTACTGGCAATTCTGTGTCAACACCATCCGTTAATCTGCCGTGCAGGTGATGAGGATTATTTGAGACGAGCTTGGTTCAGTGGCACCATCACCTGACACGTTTTAGCTGCCTAAGCAAAAACCTTTAACAAGATTGTAGGCTTTGGCAATGTTATAAATATTCACCCTTCGTTGTAATGAGTTGAACTCTGCTATGCGGGATGCGTTGGACACTCATCTATTGCATTTTAATTCAGAGCATACAGTTGTAATCTGGTTGTGCGAGAAGCCAGGGCCAAAGCCATCCGATGCCAAAAGGAAATGTTATGCAGTGAACTGGGTTTATCCAGATATTTCACATTTGATTGGCAGAACTTGGATTAATGCACAAAGCACCCAAACTGTTTTTCAATCTATAGGCAAATAAAGCTCTCACCTAACTGACATGCAGCCACCTCTGGGGCAGGACACAGCTATTCAGTTCAGCTCTGAAATGTCACTGACACAGAGGGGGGGAAATGAATATCTGCCTTCATTGAAACAGCAGAGGGATGCTGAGGAGGCGAAAGATAATAAATCAGTCATGTTAGAATTTGGCTGGGATTCCATGAATACCCCTGCCCTGGCCCAAAAAAGTGCCGTGGGATCTTTAATGGTAATGAGTGGACAGGTCTTTGGCTCTGTGCCTCATCAGACAGGTGCCAATACATTCTCCTAGCTGGGATTGCATTAGCATTTAGCATGGGGAAATCCTGAGCGTGGGTCCCAACAGATTACTGTGCAAAGGCTGAGAGGCAGTAAAATCCCATGCCCTCGGATCTATCTCCTTCCTCCTGTTCAGATACTGATCACTGAATGCCTGTGCTGTCAAGTGGTATATGGCACCTGCCTTTCCTGAGATGGACTCTAAATCTGACACCACAGGCGTTGTCTCATGGGCTGGCATGTACATAAGGAGCTATTGGATTGTCTTTACTGGTGTGGTGTTCTCCTGACTCTTGCTACTGTGATTCTGTATCCAATCTCTCTTCCTTTTATCCATCTGTCAGGAAGGTTCCATGCTAGATGTTCTGTGTATTCAGCCCTTTCTCTACGCACTACCTTCTTTTCAAAGAATGACCCTACACTGGGGACCTTCACACTCTGGAACTGAAGTGGGTTCTCTATACATTGGGTCCAGGGCTGGTGCAAGAAAGTTTCGTGCCCTAGGCGAAACTTCCACCTTGCCCCCCGCCCAGCCCTGCAGCAGCTCCCCCCCCCTGCCCTGAGGCGCCCCCGCGCCACCCCCCCCCCCCCCAGGGGAGCCGTGCGGCAGCTCCCCACCTCTGCTCCGCCTCCTCCCCGAGCACGCCACCCCGCTCTAATTCTCCTCCCCTCCCAGGCTTGCGGCGCCAAACAGCTGATTGGCGCCGCAAGCCTGGGAGGCGGGAGAAGTGGAGCAGCGACCGCGCGCTCGGGGAGGGGGCGTATGAACACTGTAAAAAAAAAAAAAATTGGGGGCAGCGCTTTTTGGCGCCCCCAAATCTTGGTGCCCTAAGCAACCGCCTAGTTTGCCTAAATGGTAGCACCGGCCCTGATTGCTTCAAACCATGATCCTGAATCAGAACACACCCTAGATTTGGGCTGCCAGACGTTCACTTCCAGATCTGTATTTTTCAGCTTTAACTTATCTAAATTAGGCACATCTTTCAGAAAAGATTCTTTGTTAGGTGTCTGCAGGTACTGATCACTTTACATACATCATAATAAATATATTGAGTACTATAAGTTGAAGTGAAACTCTACAGGCTTGGTTAACAAGGTTCAATCAAATATTTTCTTTGTTTTTAATACATCTCAGGTTCTTGTCTCCCAAATATTGCTGACCCCTTGCACAGTCTTAAATTGTACATTTCCAAATGGCAACATGAAATCAATAGAATTTTGAAGCCATATATACATCACAATAATGGTATCCTAGATATGTGGCAGCTAATTACAAATGCCATCCACTTATAGTGGAAGCTTTCATCATTATTCGATTACTTGCCTGCTTTTTACTTCAGCTCCTTCTCCACATGTATTTGCTTCCAGCTTACAACTTTGCCATCGATTGAAACACCTTTGTCCTTCATCTGTGTTTTCTCCGTAGAGGTGCTTTTTCAGAAGTTTTCCTAGTGAAGCAAAG
This sequence comes from Terrapene triunguis, assembly GCF_002925995.2. Classification (NCBI taxonomy): domain Eukaryota; kingdom Metazoa; phylum Chordata; order Testudines; family Emydidae; genus Terrapene; species Terrapene triunguis. The sequence continues at coordinate 1,459,230 of NW_020665277.1, forward strand.
GACCACTGGGAAGCTCTTTGCTCTAAAGTGCATCAAAAAGTCCCCTGTCATCCAGGACAGCAGCCTGGAGAATGAAATCGCAGTGCTGAAGAAGTGAGTATAATTTTGAATGTGAAGCAGAGCAAACTATTTTTCCATGACTTGCACCTTTAGAACCAAAACCATCCATCGCCCTAAGTGTAAAGGCCACTTGCCGCTGCTGCACAAATTTGCATCTCATTAAAGGTGGAAGAAATGAGATGAAAGGAAGATCAATGTTTGGTATTTATTTAAATGATCAGAAAAGAGGGATATTTGTAAAGTTTATTTACATGTGCCCCTTGCCAAGCCCAACAGTTTTGCAGGAGAACCAGAAAAAGAAACCGACTAAAACCAAACAGCATAAAGAGTGACAGGAAAATTAAATTTTCAACACTGTCTAAAAATAACAATAGAGACTTGTCCTTCGCTCACCAAAGGAGTGCAAAGTGCTACCATTTTGCTTTGACAGTGTTTAACACCCACTTCGCACTGGTATAAATGGCAACACACTGCAGGGCAGGAAAGCATCAGTCACAAAGGAGCGAATGCATGTCAGCCAGGCCCACGTGGACAGTCAGTCTTCAGCAGGCTGGTGCAGGGTCAATTCACACCTCCGCTTGCCACAAATTAACGTTCATGCAGACAAGCCCCGATTCTCCTCTCTCACTCCTGCATAGATCAGGAGTCACTCTTTTGGAAGTGAGTGGAATTTTGCCCAGAGAAAAACTGGTGTGAAACAAGAGGAAAATTAGGTGCATGACTTTCAGCTTGACAATGCATCATAACCTTTTAAGTATATAAAAGGTTGTTACAAGGAGGAGGGTGAAATATTGTTCTCGTTAATCTCTAAAGATAGGGCAAGAAGCAATGGGCTTAAATTGCAGCAAAGGAGGTTTAGGTTGGACATTAGGAAAAACTTCCTGTCAGGGTAGTTAAGCACTGCCTAGGGAGGTTGTGAAATCTGTCGTTGGAGGTTTTTAAGGACAGGTTAGACAAACACATGTCAAGAATGGTCTAGTTATTACATAATCCTGCCTTCAGTGCAGGGAACTGGACTAGATGACTTATCAAGGTCCCTTCCAGTCCTACACTACTATGATTATTCTCCTCAAATAAGTTTGTAACCTCTGTTCGTCTTTGCTGGTTGCAGAATAAAGCATGAAAACATTGTGACTCTGGAAGACATTTACGAAAGTGCAACCCACTTTTACCTGGTCATGCAGCTGTAAGTACCTCTTTCTAGGCTTCATAGAAACAACCATAACATTTTCCTGGCTGCTGAGTGTCCATTTCAGCATCCCCATGCAGGATTCAGGCACTCAAATCTGAAAGTCAAATCCACAAAAATATCCACCCAAACCCTGTTGTTCACAGTTCATTGATGAAGAACATGTCAGAGATGCAACTACCTTAGACATTTCTTCATTGTGCATGGGCCTTCTTTTATATTAGTATATTTCTAAACTCAGATCAGGATCTAACTCCTCACCGTTTAGCTGGACAGGAATGGGCAAGTTTCTAATTAAAGCTATGCTATGTATTGTGCCTGTGAAAGGGAAAATGAGCAAATGTGTCTGCAGTAAAGAAAGCAGCTAGCTGTAAGGAACAGTTGAAGGTGTCCCTGCTGTGATGGATGGATTAAGTGTGGATTCCTCTAACGAGGATTGTTTTACTCAGATTAACTCTCAATAAATCAGGTCATGTGATGGAGCCTGGAGACAGCTCAACACACGAAGCTGAAAGTCAGAAGGGAAACCCCTCTAAGCCCCTGGGGGTTCAGACAACCAGGTAGCAGCATCACAACCCAAGGCAATTTGGGTTTAAGAAATTTCCCAGTTGTACTTATTGGCTCCATGGGAATTATACTAGTGAATTATTTATGGAGCATTTCAAATGCTTGTCTCAGATTGAAGAGCCAAATTGGCTGCATCAAGGCAATAGGTTTCAGGGCTGCCCCAAACTTTGCTATGTACATGTCATGGGGCTGGTACACCCTGTCACCCTTTGGGGGAAGGGTGAAGGAGCGTTATGGCCCCGCAGCTGAGTTTAAATGACCACTCCTAGTCTTGAAGCAGTATGGCCTAATGTTTGGGCATTGTCAAGGTGGTCCTCCTACACTGGGCTGTGTGGCCTAATGGCCAGAGTCCATATAGCTGCCCTCTTTGTCAGGGCTGTGTGGCCTAGCAGCCAGATTGGTTAGAGGGGTGGGCCGCTGCCTCAGGGTGGGTGGCAGCCAGGGTAGGAAGACCTGGGCCCTCCCCACTCCACCAGGTCCCAACCCAGGGCCCTGGCAGTGGCGGGGTTGCCTGCCACCAGTTTGGCAGGGATCCTGCCAGAACACTCCGAGCTAAGCCCCGGTTTTATGACTGATTCCCCTTTAAGTTTCCCTGAGTCACTTGCTACCCGTTCCTCCATGGCTTGTCTTGGGATTCCCAAGGCCTCTCCTCCCTGTGGTGTCAGATGTCTGGGGGTCATGGGTCATCACCATCTAGCTGGTCTCCATGACCTGAAGTGCTGCTGGCAGTCCCTCTACAAGAACCTGCAGCACATGTCCCTTCCCTTTGGCGGTCAGTCCCACCTGAGCTGAGTTGCTCCCTTTTATATCCGTGTTCCAGCTGGAGCATGCCCAGCAGAGCTGAGGGGGCGTGGCCTCTTTGGCCCACAGAGTAGGATTAACCCCTGCTGAACCAGTGTTTATGCATCCATTGGCACTTGAGCAAGGAAAGCCTAGATACCATAGTGAGTGTGAGCTAGATAAAGATCAAGTAAAATTTCCTGCTCTTGCTTTTTATTAGTTTTTAATATCCATACGCTTTAGCTGATGGTGTGTACTATCTTCCCTTCAGGGTGTCTGGCGGGGAGTTATTTGACCGAATTTTGGAACGAGGAGTTTATACTGAGAAAGATGCAAGTGTAGTGATCCGACAGGTCCTGGCAGCAGTGAAATATCTCCATGAGAATGGAATAGTTCACCGAGATTTAAAGGTATGTAGACCCTGTGCTTTTTGGAAACAGCATTGCCCTGTGATGTTAACAATGTCTGCAATGCAGCACTGCAGGGTTCACTAAAGCACACAGTGAAATTCTACTAATGCTCACCAGCTTTTTAAGATCATGCTAATATCACTATCACCACCCAATAGATCATCCCCTTGGACTTTCATCACCAAAAGCACACAAGGCTCCTATGTAAGGTGCAGGGGCCACTCCATTTGGTGGTAACAGTAGCAGGTTGCACCAAACACACTTATCCACCAAGTTGTGCTCCAGTGAGTGTTAACCTGACTCCTGAATTCCACAGAGCCACGGCCTGGAATTGGAACCTCACTCTGTATTCTGTGCAGTAACTTTCTAGAGATTTTAGTCTGAGTCATCCTACTGTTCATTCTGCTGGCCTAGTAGTCAAAGAGCTCCTTGAAATGGCAAGTGAACTGTTTACAAACCAATTAACTCTAAAGAGAGGTCAGTGGCATAATCCATTGTTTATACCAGTGTCCCCTGGCGCCAGCAATAGGAATTACATATACAAGCATTGGGTACATAACAGGGCAAGTCATTGCTGGAGTCATTGCTGGTGAGAATACAGACATGGGCCTATTCTGGCCTGGATTCTTTAGACAATGTCACTTCAGCTCACGATATCAGAAGTCAAGGTTATCGGTTTTTCCCCAAATAAGGCTGCAGCATCAGCAGCAAAATACAGAACTCCTTTGGACTGAGAGTCAATATTGAAGTAAAACTATCTGTACTACGGTAGGGTCCAGGGGCCCCACACATGTAGTGCAAGACAGCCCAGGCCCCAGGGAGTTGACAGTCTAGGTTCTAGAAGGGTGCTTATCTGATGCTCATCTCTGCAGTATCTGAATGCCTTGCTCTCACTGATGGGTTTTTATCTTCAACAGCCCTGTGCAATAGGGAGGTATTACAGAAAGGGAAGTGAAGCACAGGGTAGATGAAATGACTTGCCCAGGGTCACACACAGGCTGTGTGGCAGTCAGAGCTAGGAAATTAACTTGGGTCTCAAGTCCCAGCCCAGTGCCACACCCACTAGAGCATCCTTCCTACCGAAAACAAAACCAATATAAAAGGAAACTAGTTGGTAGAGCAGACAACAGGCATGGTGGGGAGAGCCTAGGAATGTAGTCATCATTTTACTGATGTAGTTTTAGAGAGTCACCATTATATCCCTGGCCACCATTATTTTTATTTGTGCATGAACAGAAGCACAAATGAACCTTATCATTTGTCGATTGTAGTTGTCCCTCTTTGTCGGTGCAGCATTTAAATTCTGACCATTTCTTACCGACAGCCTGAAAACCTGCTTTACCTGACTCCTGAAGAAAACTCCAAAATCATGATCACAGACTTCGGCTTGTCTAAAATGGAGCAGAATGGCATCATGTCCACCGCTTGTGGGACTCCAGGATATGTTGGTGAGCAAGGGGGAAAGGATGGACTCTCACTGATGACCTACGTGACACAGGCTCACATAAAGCACTTTTGGGCAGAAAGCCACGAAATAACATGCTTATGCATATTAGTAACATGCTAATAATAAATACACTGTGTAGGCTACAGAAGAATCAGATTAGGGACATGTTTTTTAAGGATGGCAAAATCTCAGAAGGCTTAAAAGAGAAAAGAAGGGGTGCAAAATAAACTTTTTTAAAAAAATTTCATCCTAATCTTGAAGTTATTCAAGAATTCATTTTATAATTTAAAAATTGAAATCAATGGAAGTTTTGCTTGAGTAAAAATTTCAGGATTTGGCCTGTAAGTAGTAATTTTTTGGGACATTCCCTTGTCTGGTTAGCAGAACGTGTCTGAGACAGCTTGACCTAATGGCTTGAGATCTCCAGCATTCCAGCGTCCTAACCCATCTCCAAATTGCACTCTGGCCCTGTGCAAGTCAATCAGCCTTCCTTTGTTGCATCCGAAGAACTGAGGTTTTTACCCACGAAAGCTTATGCCCAAATAAATCTGTTAGTCTTTAAGGTGCCACCAGACTCCTTGTTCTTCCTTTGTATGTTGCCCATCTGTAAAATGTATTTATTTCATATGTCTAAAGTGTAACAGTAGGGAGCCCATCCTAGGCTCTGGACCCCAGTCCATAAATTGAAAATCACAATAAAAACAAATTAGTATAATGACCCATCTATCACAAGGGATGCTAGAACTAATTAATGTCCAGACAGCATTTTGAGGCTATAAAGTTCTGTAAGAACAACCAGGTATAAAAGGTAAAACAGAGAACCTGGCTCTTTGAAACACACAGGAACTGAGATCCAAAGGTTGGAAGCTGAAGCTAGACAAATTCAGACTGTAAGGTTAAAAAAAATTTTAACAGTGAGGGTAATAACCATTGAGAGTTTACATGGTGGATTCTCGATCACTTCAAGTCTATAAATCAACACTCAATGCTTTTCTAAAAAGAAGAGGCCTATAGCTCAACCAGAGGTTATAGGCTTGATGCACACATTACTGAGTGAGGTTCTCTGGCCTTTGTTATGCAGGTCAGACTAGATTATCATCATGTTCTTTCTGGTCCTAAAATCTGAGTCAGTCGCCTTGCTGCTGCTTGGGATTTGGTGGGTGGCAAATGCACAGAACTGTTTGTGTACACAACAGACACTAACTCCCTCTCCAGTATGAAAGCCTCACAAACCAGGTCTATAAGAAGCCATTTTTTTTTATGTCAAATCATTCACTATCCTGAAATGGTTTATATTGCCTATAACTTTGACTTGCTTTTGATTTTCTGTAGCTCCAGAGGTCCTAGCACAGAAGCCATATAGCAAAGCTGTAGATTGCTGGTCTATAGGAGTCATTACCTATATCTTGTGAGTACAAGCCAACAGCACCCTGGCTTTTTTGACACATGCTCAGGATTCTTCAGTGGTGTGGCCCCTTGTGTGACCCCCACATATGCTTGTGCAAAATGAGTGTGACATGCCACCAGCTTAGGAGCCCCCATTTGTTCCCAAGGTGAAAGGCAGTGAAACTCAGTGTAATAAAGACTGCAGTCCAATTCACTATAGAGCCCACCCCGTGCACTATTCCTTCAGTACCATAACTATCACTCAGCATCCCCTCTGTTTCTAGGTTCAGCTGCATCCCATTAGCTGCACACCAGCTGTGGCTTTGTCCTGACATTGATGCACCGAAGCTTTTAACCTTTTTCTGAATTGTTTCACCCAAACCGTGCTGTATGGTGAGGATACATACAGCATCGTCCTCTATTCTTCACTTATCCCTGGGATACACACCAGCTGATCCTGGTAGAGTTAAAAAAAGCTTGTGTGCGTGGAGAGAGGAGCTAATCCACTTCTTCCTGTTCTGCTCCAGGCTGTGTGGATACCCTCCCTTCTACGAAGAGACAGAATCCAAACTGTTTGAAAAGATTAAAGAAGGCTACTATGAGTTTGAGTCTCCATTTTGGGATGATATCTCTGAGTCAGGTAAATCTCACCCACTGGGAAGTACTTTATTAGCACCCTGTCCCCTCTCAGGCATACAACATCTGCAATCCAGAACTCTCCTGATCCTGGATGGGCTGAAATCTACAAGGGAGTGCAAGTGAAGGGGAGTTAAGTGAATCATATCCTCACATTTTCCACAGCAAGTTATTCTTTGCTTCCTGGCCACAGTTAAGGGTTTCCATGCACCTTCCTCATCTGGTACTGGCCAGAGTCAGAGATGGGATACTGCAGTGGGTAGGCCACAGGTCTGATCCACTCTGACAATCGCTACATTTTAGCAATAAAACTTGACCCATCTTCAGTTACATTGCTTAAGGGGCCATGTTCTCTCCATGGAGCATGTGTCCATTTTACCTTTGGGACGGTGTTACAATACTGTGGGTTTAGACATGGAACACTTAACACTTAAGTAGCACGTTTTATCTGCCAGCATTTGTTGTGTCAGCTTTAGGACTACTTCCTGTACGTGCTAAAACATGATTCTATCTCTGTTTCTCACAAACAGCCAAGGATTTCATCTCTCACTTACTGGAGAAGGATCCAAATGAGAGGTTCACCTGTGAGAGAGCCCTGAGGCACCCCTGGTGAGAGGAACAGGTCTCCTACTGTGTGCATGTGCACCTAACATTGCCAGTCTCAGCATTTTAGTACTAGAGGGCTATCTGTAGCCTACAGAATGGTGTTGTGCTACTATTCTCTAGTATTTTCTTTGCAATCTGACTTGGAATGTTCTGTCTGTCCTTTTTTGTGAGGAAAGTGGTTATTTGTGCACAGTTCACCTTTAAGATGGAGGGGAAACAATCCCACTGATATTTTCTCAACTCTGAAGTGTGTGTGTTTGTATTATGTTTTGTTGCTGTTTTTCTTTTGGGTTTAATTACTCTTGATTGAATGTACAAAGCAGTTAGCTGCCTCCAGAATATGGAATGCCTCTCAAATGCCATCTGCCTACAAGCCTGTTTGTTCTCTCCCCATCTGCAGGATTGATGGAAATACAGCCCTTCACCGGGACATATACCCATCTGTCAGTGCTCAGATCCAGAAAAACTTTGCAAAGAGCAAATGGAGGGTAGGTTGTTTGCCATTGGGAGCTCTAGAACCATTTCCAGCGCAAATGCCAGTTGCTGCCATCTAGCCATGAGCACACATTCAATACCATGAATAAGCACCCACAAATTGGACCCCTTCCCCAGAAATCAGTTTGGACATCTTACATGATCATTATTTATATTATGGTAGGACCAAGAGGTCTCAACTGAAATTGTGCTGAACTTAATGCAAACACAACCCCACACACAAAGGGTGGGAAGAGGAAGGATTACAGTCCCATATTACACATGGGGAACTGAGGCACCAAGCAACTGATTTGCCTGTGGGAATTGAACCCAGGTTTCTTGTCTTACCCACACACCTGTCCTTCCTCTCAGCTAATCGTGCGAGATTAGCACTGCTTCCTGGTTGCAGTGAGGTTGGCAATGCTGCAAGAACAGCCTCTTCCAAAGTTCTTAGTTACTTTGTTCAAAAAAGTGAAGTGAAGCACTGGAATGGGTTCCCTAGGGAGGTGGTGGAATCTCCTTCCTTAGAGGTTTTTAAGGTCAGGCTTGACAAAGCCCTGGCTGGGATGATTTAGTTGAGGATTGCTCCTGCTTTGAGCAGGGGATTGACTAGATGACCTCCTGATGTCCCTTCCAACCCTGATAATCTATGATAGGGTTCAGTTTTGAGCTAAATCTTGCAGCTCTGACCAGTCTGTAAGCAACAGTAAATTCCACAGCTGACTTATCAAAAAGGGGGTGGGTGAAATTCTCCCCTGCCTTTGCTTATGCCAGGGTTGAACTTGGCCCATCAGAGCAGCATGGCACTGGGCAATGCAACTGCAGTAAATCACTATTCAGGAGATATCCTCCATTGACACTGCAGCATCCAGGTAGCTTTGCAGTTTGGGAGATCGTCATGGTTGTTTTATGTCTCCTCTTGCTCAGCAAGCCTTCAATGCTGCAGCTGTTGTGCGCCACATGAAGAAACTCCACATGAACTGCCATGCACAGGCTGACACAAGCCTCCCTGTCATACAAGTGTCAGAAGTATCCAGACTCAACAGCCCTATGGTCACCAGCCAAGAGGCACCCACTCAAGACAAGAAGATGCTAATCCCCATGTTAGCATGTCAAATTCCTCCCAGCCAGCTTGACCAAAACACCCGGATGACACAGAGCAAGTCACTAGATCACTTGGTTAATGGGTCACTCCCAGTCGACAAGTGCTTGATCCTGCCAGACAATCAGAGCCCTCCAACTCTAACTTCTTGCGGTTGCAGTTCAGCCTCTGAGGGGCATGAGAAGGTGAAGACCATCTTCTGTTCGGAGTCAGCGCTACTTAAAAAAGCTGCCAAAAACCAGTAGGTAGCCACCTTGTACATTCTAAATACTGACCCAGGTTTATCTTCACAGCACAGTCCCTGCAACCAAGTGGCACTGGGCTTTGTGGAAACCTGGTGGATGCATTCAGTTCCAAGCACCAGGTGTAGGTGGGAAAGAGGGGAGGGGAAAAGGACAGATAGAAATTTGCAGTGCTGTATAGGTGTGGCCAGCCAAACCCCCTCCCACTCACTTGGAGGGAAGTCTGGGGCATCAGGTTGAGACACATTGGCCAGGTGACATGGCAGAGCTTGCAATGTACTGATGTACCAGAGGACTTCACTCCCCAGCATCCTCAATCTGGTGCCTTTCCATAATTTGGAAGGGCCTATGATTTTTTTTTTTATTTTTTTTTTTTTTGCAGTTGCTAAAAATACTGGTCCTGCTCTTCAGCTGGCATTAATCATAGCTATACCATCTGAGTAGCTGGCCCACTGTTTATATTAAAAAAAATAGTTATTTCTGCTCAATGGAAGAATGTACCTAGATTTTGCTCTTCACTTTTTTTGCATTTTTCTCTTTTCACCCCTCTCCCCCAAAACCAGTCACTTCAAATCAGAGGTTATCGTACCCATGAAAACCAATAACAATTCATACCGTGGCACTGGGCAAACTGGTGTTTGTTTGGTCATGTGATTGGCAAGTCATCCATTTGAGCCAACACATCTTTAACGGTAAGTGCACCAAGATCAATATGATTAATGAAGCAAAAAGTCTGGATTATAGAGTTTTCTGGGTGGAATAAGTTTGTTTTGGTTGTAATCATAGCTGATGGATGTCGTGGCAGCAAGAGTCTGACAAATTGAAGCATCTTTCAACTTCTGTTTAGACCAATTCTGTGAATCCAGGGGCCAGATTGGTTTCCATGGGAGTTGCTCGCATCCTGTTGCATGAGAATAGGGCCCCTCTAGGTTCTGTTCTGTAGAAGAGAGGTAGCACATAGGCCTGCCATTCTGAACTATACACAATTGGGAGTTATTAAATCAGAGCAACTACACAGTGGCCAGGTCTGTGACATGGGATAAGTAGCCTATAGCTAATGTCAGTAGTGACCGTAAGCTGTTGCCACATGACTGCTCTGTGGTAGCCTGTATAAAATATGATTTGAAGGAGTCAGTCCAGCACAGAGGAGGCAAGTGTCCACATCACACAAACCACTAGCACGGTCAGCACTAACTGGCTCCTTTGGCATTCTCAGCAGACATCCAGGACTGATTGGGCCATGGAACCTGAACTACTTTCCCATCCTTAGCTGGGATCCACCCAAGTCAGGTCTGAGGCACAGTGACCCTGCAGCATAGGGAAGCCTGCACTGCTACCCAAAGCTCTGCTCTTGATTAAAAGAGATCACGTACCAGAGGCTTTAGGAATGTCTGTATGAGTGTGGAAGTGGCTTTCAGGATTGCAGATGAGATGAATTATGGATTAGTTAAGCAGACATTTGCACTACTGTAAGTAAGCGCAAAGACGTATTACCATTAGACATTGCATGAAGGAAAATATTCCCCAAACAAAGGTAAGAATGTTAGCTCAGTTCTCCTCCCAAGTAGATGTTGAGAAGTCAGTCTTGCTTTATATTATGGTTCCAATTTTTATATAAAGGGTTAATAGATGATAGACATGAGCATATGTGTTATAAGTGGCTTTATGCACATCAGTAGAAGGTTATCAACCTGTTGGAGTCTATTTCAATTTATTAATCCTTTATAAACTACAGATTAACGAAACCAAGATGGCCCTGGTGCTGTTTGTTAAAGGAATGTGTGCTGGAGGAACTGTCCACTGAAACAATTCCAATAGTGACTTTGAACTCTCTCCTGTTCCAGAAGGGCTGATTTACTCATTTCTGCGCTCCACAGCCAGACAGCAATAGCACAAGCAAGAGGAGAGGAGACTGAATCCTGGCAGAAGCAGATGGAGAGCCATTTTCTCAAAGGAGAGTGGCCATTTGTTGGAGAGCTGCACACTTTTTACTCTTAAGTAATCCTTCAGAGCAACAACCTTGAAGAGTATCTGGCTCACTAGAACATGGAGCAGTTGCTTTAGAGAAGGGAGGTGTATGAGCACAAGGCTTCTGCTAGCACCTTCCATGTATATGACACATACATCATTGCACAAGGCTGTATCTTGGTTCTTAATATATATTGTGTAGTTGTTCAATGTGTAACAAATGTACTGCACAGTATAATTCTTTTAAAGCAAAGCCATATCGTGTTTATTTAGTCACAGGCATCCCAGCAGTTTTTACAGTCTATACCTCTGTTAAGACTTCAACAGGCTGGAGCTCAGATGTAAGAAGTCGTCCAGTAACAATGGCCTGTCTTGGGTGTGCAGTTTTCCTTTTAAGCTGTGAAAGGAGAGAGTCTGCTACCATCCTCCACATGCCTGATGATAATCAAAGTGAGGTCTGAATTCCCTGTTTCCAAGTCTGTAATTGTGTAATAAACACCATGCTTAATAAAGCTGACTTTTATTTTGTAAAGTGACTATTGGTTAGAGGTGGAAGTGCTCTCTTAAATCTCCCAAGACAAATTCCCGCTGCCAGCGCAGAGTTGTTCCCTACACTCTTCTGTCTGCAAAGTATTGTTTGAAAATAAGCAGGTGCTGACAAAGTCAATCTGGGTGGTATTTAACGCTACCTTAGAGCACCACTGCTCTTACATTTGTGTAAATAGGACTCTTAGTGTTTACCTCAGTTAACCACTCCTGGGAATGGTCTTATATTTAGCTGCGGCCTTCATCCTGCCCCTCTTATGACTTTCTTTGAAGAACTAAATGCAATATACCAGAAAAGGCTATTTTTTAAAAAAAGGCCAAAGTTGAGGTTTTCATTCAAAAGGTGAAATCCAGGTGCTAAAATGAATAAACATCCCCTGTCAAGTTGGCAAACCTCATGCAGAAATAACTCCTTCCAAAAGGCTTTATTAGTTACTGACATTAGATCCATCTTCCCCCTTTCCTAGAGCCACTCAGTGTGGCTTTAGCAAGGCCACATAACATTCATTCTCTCTAAGGGCTAGGGTGACCAGATGTCCCAATTTTATAGGGACAGTCTCAATTTTTGGGTCTTTTTCTTATATAGGCTCTATTTTCTCCCCCCCCCCCTCCAAATTTTTCATATTTGATGTCTGTTTGCTGTCTGGTCACCCTACTAGGGGCACTTGTTCTTTTTGGCTTCAGCCAGGCCACATAACCTTCATTCTCCCTAGGGGAGCTTGTTCTTTTTGGCTCCATGCTAGCTATTTTCTAAAGGTACAGTAGGTCTATTTAGCAAAGACAAAGATCTTGAGATTAAGAAACTTCTACGAGCCAGGAGATGGGACTAAGTCCCCCCGTCAGTGTTTGAACAGAAGGCAGACAATGCAATTACGTGGCAAGATGGAGCCCCAGCAGCTCATTGGTTAGCAACTGGTGTAGTATGCGATTCGTTCATGGATATGACTGTTGATCTTTTCCACCTGCTCCTCCAGGCCTGCGAGGCTGGCTGACTTGACGATTAATGCATTGTTGCTTTTCTGAATTTCCGTTTCTATAGCTAAGGAGAGAGGCAGTTGGAGTTAGGGGAAGATAGTCCAGGAAAATTATATTATGCCCTCAGGCCTTCATCACCCTTCTGAAAATCTACACCTTCTCACCGTAAGTCAGGAGAGCACTATCAGAATCCAACAGAACAGCCAACCACGCTAGCCCTGCCTAGGACATGCCCAAACCCAATCAATAAGTGCATCATAAAGCCACTCCTCCACTGTCCAGGGCACCACATAACATCAGTCAATGTTTCTTTCCAATAAAGCCTGCCCCCCACCCCTCCAATAAAGCTACTCCAGACAGTGACCATTGAAGTCAATGGAAATTCCATTGCTGACATCAATGGCTGGGCAGAAACAAGCCCATACTGTATGCACCTCATGTTCTGGAAGGGAAATTGCACACAGGCCTATTTAGCAACATCAAGACTCCTTGCTGAGTTCAGCAATCTACAAGCAGCATTAAGTGCCTGGTACCAACAATAAGCAGCAGCATCCGATCAAATCCCTGACCCGGAGAGGCACCTTTGATAAATGATGTTCACTAGAGCCACTGCTTTATCGCTGAAAGCGGTGCCAAAGCTCTGGCCTGATAACTACTTGGGCTCAGTGCCATTCTCCACCAGCTTGAAAGGCTCGAGCTTCTGGCCAGGGCACTTAATCTGCCCCGTGGCTGGCACCCAAAGCATACTGAATGAGGCCCTTAGACATGAGTGCTGGAAATGGAAATGAGTGCATGGCGCATCAGCGTACAAGAGGTGAAATAGAGAAGCAGGTTATTGAAGCTAGTCCATAGGGGGCTGAGTGGCACAGTGGAGTTGGTACATTGGCTTTTGCTCTCCAGATGCAAGTTCCGATCCCTGCATGGGCCACAAGGGATTTGGTGGAGTCTCAACCTCAGTTCCCCATGCATGCCTCTCACAAAATGCCCATACCGCTGGCATGGAGGGGAAAGATACTGAAATTACACAGCAGGGCCCAAATCCATCCTGGTGAGGCCAGGGATGAACATGGCATGAGATTTCTATTACTCAACCCCATAATGTTGCACTGCAAAATTATCTAGGAGCAACAGAAGCAGCAATGGGAGTTGAGCAAAATGCTGTGAGGTTCAGTGATGTGACAAATGGTGGGCACATTAATCAATCCCTTTGTCATGAAAACCACAAAGCAGAATCCTTTGTATTCAGAGCTAAGTTTAACCAGTTGTCTGGGTTTCTGTGGCTAACACATTTGTCCTCCAAGGTCTTTACTTAGGAGAATGTTTCTTGTATCTACAAGCAGAATCACTCATTCAGGGCTTGGCTAGATTAGGGGAATTTGTACTCACATAATTATATTACATTCCTGGCCAAACAGAGTTTGCATAGGGGTTATTCACCCTGCTGGTTTACAAGCCCCTTCTTACACCAGTGGATTACACCTACATTAGGGCTTTGGATCAACGTAGAGGGAGGGGGATGAGGAACCTAATATAGACAGGGCTTCAGCCATCTAATTCAGCACCACTCCCTCTCAGGCCTGGTCTACACTACGACTTTAATTCGGATTTAGCTGCGTTAATCCGAATTAATCCTTAACCCGTCCACACAACGGAGCCAGTTACTTCGAATTAAAGGGCGCTTAAAATTGATTTCTGTACTCCACCCCGACGAGCGGAGTAGCACCAAAATCGATTTTGTTAATTCGAATTAGGGGTAGTGTGGCCGCACACCACCGAATTAATGTGGTTAAAATTAATGGGGTAGTGTGGCCGCACACCACCGAATTAATGTGGTTAAAAACCGAATTAATGTGCTTAGTGTGGCCGCGCACAATCGAATTTATACAATCTGTTTCCCAAATTCGAATTATCTAAATTCGAATTAATCTCGTAGTGTAGACGTACCCTTAGTCTTCTGTTCCTCTTCTGGTTCCATTCCCTCACCAGTGAGAGCCAGCAGCCCCTCTTCTCCCCTTGGAATCATGCTCTGATTGCCTGCACAAATTTACTTACTTTCCATCCTGAGCATCATAGCCCAGGTTTCTTCAAAGAGCGCTTTTGCCTCCATGTCGATACTTTGGATCCTGCTGCCCTGCGCTCCCAGATTTGAATTCTGTCCCATCCGCCTCTTCAGCTCAGCATATTTTTGTTTTACCTGTTCAAATCCCTGTAGGAAAGTGAATGAGTAGTGCAGGTGAATTCAAGCAAATAAATGAGGTCCAAGTAATGAATGACCTCTAGACACTGTATTGGAGCTGTGTGTTATAAAAGGCCATTATTACTACTATAGAGATATTGAAGACCCTAATACATTTACATACTGGTTTCCAATGCCTTTATAGAAACCAATAATTCAGCATCATCTGGATTAACATGTAGAGTACTGGTCACCCCATCTCAAAAAGAATGTTGCGGAAATAGGTGTTCAAAGAAGAGCAATAAGAATAATAGAGGTCCTGGAAATCTCTCACGTAAAGAGAGGTTGAAAAGCTTGGCATTGTTCACTATAGAAAGGAGATGAAGAAGAGGGACAAGATAATAGCATATCAAATAATGAATAGTTTAGAGGAGAGAGAGAGAGAGAGAGAGAGATCAGGAACTTCTGTTCTCCCTGTTTCATAACACAAGAAGAAGGGGATAGTCAAAACTGATGAAAGGAAATTGTTTCTCACATGTGTAATGAAATTGTGGGACTCATTGCCTTGGGAAGTCATTGAGGCCACAAAATTAGCTAGATTCAAAAAGGGATTGGACATGTCTATGGATCACAAGAATATGCAGGGTTACAATTGTTAATGCTAACAATTTTTGGCAAGGATATTCAACCTCGTGCTTCTGGGCTTAAATCAAACTAATTGTTAGACCAGGATGAGACCTAATGGGGGGACAGATTATCCTACTTCTGCTACTGCAGGGTTCTTACACCTTCCTCTAAGTCATTGGGTGCCGGCCATGGGCAGAGCTGAGATAAGTAGACTAGATGGAGCTTAGGTTTGAACCAGTCTGACAATTCCTATGTTCCTAAAAACAGAGTAATTCACTTTCCCTGCACCAGTCAAATATGTTCTGCATTTATGTGGCTTTGCTCCTGCATGAGAATAAGAAGCTAGTGAAGGATCATGGGCAGAGTCATTCCTAGGGTCCTACGAGACCTCCTCCTACCTGCTGAGCGCTCCTTGCTTCTTCACTGGCTTCTTTTGCTCTCTGCTGAGCATCTGTGGCCTGCAACCGATTCTGCTCCGCCTTGTGCTGCAATTGGCGGATTCTCTCCGTGAAGCTGTCCAGCTGATCCGTAATGTCTCTCATATTCTTCTCCATTGGACCAAGGACAGCCTGGATCTAAAAGCCAAAGGTGTTTGGTATTTAAAAGAAAAGCTCCTCCCAGAACATCATTAATGATATATCATCCTCACAGGCACGCTTATGATTTATTATTGGTCTGTAATACAGACTCAGAAGTGAGTACAGCCCCCAGCCAGGGTCCCACCGTGATAGGCTCTGTTCAGCTCGACAAAACAAAGACAGTTCCTATCTCACAGAGCGACAAGTGGACAAGCAGACAGATGAGGTAGGGCACAAGGAGAACACGAAGAGAAAAACAGTCAGACTTTTACAGCAAGCCAATTTTGCTAGGATCCAGCCTCTTTGCTGCATGGTGGGGCATCATTGCATCAGCAGGGTAGGATGAAAATGGGCGGGGGTCAAGGATGTGATTAGTAACCTACCCACCGTGGCAAGGCACTTTGCAGGGAGTTCCAGGAGAGTTTCAAAGGAGCAGTGTGCAGGCCACGCAGCGTTACAATGCCAGGAACGCGGCGTACATCACTCACCTCATCAACGCGGAGTTGGATGAGCTGAAGGGAATAGCTGGAGCCACTGATCGCATCCTGGGCTTCCTGGAGCACTGTGTTTGCTTGTCTCAAATTCTCCACCACTTCTTCCACGTTGCCCTCTACTGCGTTTGCTCGGTTCCTGGGAAAATGCAATAGGGAAGCATGATTAAATCAAAAATGTATCATTCTAATTATGACAACACAGTATGAGATACTGCTTTGGGGCTCAAAAGTTACAAAATGGCAGAGGGGAAATAAGCTGGACAAGTGGAACATCTTGCAAAGAGACGATGTGAAAAGCTTGTAATAGAAGCCAGAAGTCCTAAAGCCACTGTGCTTTAACCACTTGACCATGCTGCCTTCTAAGAAGAGAAGCAGTGCTGTACTTCCTACCACTAGGATGAGGAGGCAGGATGGGAAAAGAAACCAAAGCATCCTTTAGAAGCACAACTGCTTCTAATAATTGGTAAAGTGAGGAAAGATGAATTATTTAAAGGGGGAAGAAAGTGCCCAATTAGTTGCTTAAAGTTTTACGTCCGTTACACCGGCTGCCAGTTTGAAGTGAGACTTTTTACTTTCCCCTGGAATGTCTGCACGCAAAGCCAGACTCCCCTAACTCATCGCGCTCAGCTGGGGTCAGATGCTCTCAATGGGTTTACACTCTGATCCCATTAACCTTCTCTCCAGAATATTGCTACGACGGAGTCGTCATAAAATAAATCCATTGCAGCTCTACAAGGGCTCTCTGGTGGTGGTGGTTGTCGTAAAGGGACAAGCCTCCCCACTTCCATCAGGATAGTAAATATGCCATTTAATGCTCTTGTCCTCTCCCTTAGTAACTGTGCGATTATAATGGAGATCCTATTACTGAGTCCCTGGAAATCCCTGTTCAGCTCTATCATCTCTCATGATAGGAGCGCAAAAGAAGCAAAAAAGGTTCCCATTGGTCAGGGAAAGATCTCCCCACCCCAGTATCTATAATGAAGGGATGTCAGACTATTGTTATTAGCGGCAGGATTTATTATATGCATTGCGATATCAGCTAGAGGCACCAGTCAAGACTGGAGTCCCATTTCTCTAGATACTGTACAGACACACAAGCTATGGGGCTAGAATCTCAGCTGATATGAATCAGCACAGCTCCCCTGAAGTCAATGCAGATTTACACTAGCTAAGGATCTGGCCAGCAGTCAGGTGAAATTTGGTTCCGGTAATTCTGGCAGCATTATCCCAACCATGCTGTGTAACGTGACTCAGGCACAAAGAAGGTGAATCTGAGAGTGGGAGTTGCTGGAAGGCCACGTGGACAGTGAGCAGCAGCAGGATTGAAATGGGAGGGTCTCTCTTCTGGAGGGACTTGAGGAATGCAAATATAGGGCCACTTCCATCCATTTCCGTGGACTCTGGGTCAGGCCCATAGACTCTCATCCCATTAGCTTAAAGCCCAGCTTACCTTGCCTGTTCAGCCTCTTGCTGAAGCCTCTTGGCCTTAGCGATATCACCAGCTGTTTGGGTGAGGATGCTCTCAGGACACTGCAGTTTAGCAGCCAGGTTTCGGATCTCAGTCATTTTCCTCAGGACCGCAGCAGTGTCAGTTGGGAGGCGGAGTGAGAGCACGTAGTCGCTGACCTCCTGGATGGTAGCAGGGTCAGTGGCTGGGTCTAGAGAGTTTACAAACAAAAAAAATGTCAGGAAAAGCTGCAAGAATAGAGTGCGGGCAGGTCTGGGAGCACAGCACGGGGAGCCAGAATTCCAGAGGGTAGGCAGTGCAGCAGGTAACTGTAAACACCAGGTTCAGGGGTTACGAATTCACAGCTCCTCTAGGTCCCGCTACCTCCTCATTCAAGGAGTTGTGTGTGTCTGCCAACAGGCGGCCAGATTACCGCTAACTTAGTCCATTAGTGTATCCCCCATTTTACAGTCCCTCCGAAGGGACCCTAAGCAGTACTTCTGCCAGAGCCACTCACTACGCACATAAGATGTTCTGTGTGTCCCAGCTGTAGGTCAGTCTTTGTGGTTCCTACCAAGCAGGCAGGGTTTCAACTGTGTGAGAAAATCCAGGAGGTGATTCTTTGACAACTGAACCCTCTGAGCTCAGGGGAGTCCGATCAGTTGAGCAGAGAGACAATGGGCCAGATTCGGCTTTGCACAAGTCAGTGCAGGTCGCTGCACCAGCTAACACTAGGCATAAACTTGACCCATTGCCTGGAATAAAATAAGAACTGGTTGAGATTTAACTGAGGACACTGCCAAACACTTCAGCCAAGCTTCCAGCCAGAGTACTAAGACAACACCTTTGATTTGACAAAGAAAGCTGTGAGGCTAAATGTGGAGCACAGTCTGACACTAGCAACAGACTGAGTAGCACATGTATTCCAGGACAAGCCTTCTCCTAGATCACCACTGAAGGTAACAGATCTGAGACAGAAGAGATGTGCACATCCCAAAGGATGTTAGGTTAGTGACAGGGCCGGCTCCAGGCACCAGCCCACCAAGCATGTGCTTGGGGCGGCGCCTGGAGGGGGCGGCGCGGCGGGGCGCTCCGGCCCGAGAGTGGGGCCGCGACTGGGCTCGCTGCCCTCCCCGCGGCGCTCCGGCCGCCGGGGAGAGCGGAGCCGCAGCGGGCTCACCGCCCTCCCCCGGCGCTCTGGCCGCCGGGGAGAGCGGAGCCGCAGCGGGCTCACCGCCCTCCCCGCGGCGCTCCGACCGCCGGGGAGAGCGGAGCCGCAGCGGGCTCACCGCCTTCCCCCGGCGCTCTGGCCGCCGGGGGCTCTCCGTCCTCCCCCCGGCGCTCTGGCCGCCGGGGAGAGCGGAGCCGCGGCAGGCTCGCCGCCCTCCCCCCGGCGCTCCAGCCGGTCGGGGATTGCGGGCCCGCGGCCGGGCTCGGCTCCCTCCCCTGCCGCAATGGGGGGGGGGGGCGGCCGGTGGCTTTTTTGCCTAGGGCGGCAAAAAAGCCAGAGCCGGCCCTGGTTAGTGATTAGCTGGAGCTTGGTAATCTCTCTAATACCAGACAGTGCTGAATGACCTGATTTTCTTATTCAGCTAATGCTCATGAGGTTGATCCGTTATTAAAATCTGCTTATGAATTATAGGTCATCTCACTGGTTGTTGGGCACAATAACTTCTTTCGCCTGGTTAAATAATCTGCACCATAGAAGATTTGCTTGAGTTTATTTCAGGTCAGCAAGTGCTGCTGGAAAGCTGGTGTAGGTCTGAGTGCTGAGCAAAAGCCACCATCATAACTGATGCTAACTGAGGGTCCTCAAAGGCTGTCTCAGCATCGAGGCGAAGGAGAACGTACTCTGCTCTCAGATGCTAGGATAGAGGTACAATGGCAGTGGAAGGCATGAGAGGAAGTGTCTCCCTGCTGCCGCTGTACTGTACCTACTTTGCAGATGGAGTTCTTGGTGCCCCGGGGCTGCCAATGCAGCACTTTTCACCTCTGCTAAATTTAGTTGATTTGTTTTTAACTGTTTTTTTCCAATTTGGAAAAGGAGAGTGATTCCTGGACAGCTGCAGGAAGCAAGGCCAGATTTCTCATTAAGTTCTACAGTACAGAAGGCCGAGGTCTAGCAATTTCTGCCCTCCCTACAGCCACTTATGGTAACTTCACAGATGGCATTTGAAGGCCATTAAGGCAATGGGCTAAATCTGTCCCTGGTGTAACTCCGTGGAGGTCACCAGGGTTACACCACCAGTAGTTAATCTAGTTCTGTGTGAATGGCACAATCAAAGCTTGACTCTGAAGATGTTGGTCATGGTCAGACTGTACTGCTACTCCCCAGGGGAGAACTAATCTAAGTTTCAGGTGCTGAAGGCTCAAACCTATCTAGATATAGTCAAATACCAGAGCTGACTACATTCAACTTATATCAAAGTTAGTCCATTTTTGAATGCAAGTCTGCTGTCTGGGGCTCACGGTGCATTAGTGACATTTACACTCTTAGGCAAAGCAAAAGCAGCACTCCCTTTAAAAATGGTTGTATCAGTTTAACAGTGTTAGAGTAAGAATATTAACCACATCTGGTTCCCTAGACAGTGCAGTGTGAACTGATGGAAGGATGATATTGGGAATTGCAAGATATTATTAGAACTAAGAGAACTGTTCACAAAAAGGCCCAACACCAATCAGAACTTGCTTGTTCTCAGGTCTCATTGAAACTCGGACTGCAACTCAGATATTTGCAAACCTTTTGAAAGCTCCTGGGCCTTTTTTCCAGTAAATCTGAGGCCAATTTATTGTTTCCTTGCAACACGAATTAGGTGAAACTGAGCCATTTTAACTGAGTTTTGGGCTTCATTTGAGCTTTAAATACAAAGCAAACCTTGGAGGCGTTCAACGTACATGGATCAAAACCAAAGCAAATATTTGTACCGGGAGACAAACCCCTGGGTTTCACACTGCTGTGGTTATTTTATTTCCCCTGCTCTTCAGAAAACACATCTAGGGAGCTAGAGCTGGTGGGGATCCCAATGGCCCAGTGATTATGTAACTTTTTTGCCAGGATTCCATTTCTCAATGCAACCAAGAAATCCTCTCATGAGATTTAAAGACTACGCAGAGAGCACAAGGCCAGATCTTCAATGGCTTCTTTAACTGTACTCAGAACTGGCACATCCAGTGTAACCAGCCAACAAGCCCTTGTCCAGGTGAATAGGTGTAAGTCAGGTTGCGGGAGTGATTCCCTGACCTGTTCTCACCCCTCCTTTTTCTTGTGGCTAAGGTTTTCCATCCACAAAGGGACACGCATGGGCATGCTGTGGGCTTAGTTAAAGAGTCCCTTAGAGCTTTCCCCTCAGTGTCCTGCCCTCGCATGCATGGAGATGGTTGGATTTACCTGACAGGAAGTTGCGGACTTGCTGGATGAATTGCTGGATGCGTCGGACATCTCCTTCTATCTGGGTCCTGGTTACACTCACTTGGTCCCCGAGACGTTGTGCATTGCTTTGGATTTGGTTTGCAGCTGTTTCTGCTGCCCTGATCTGCCAACAACAGTGCCCCCGGTAAAGTCAGTTTCTGCTTGACACAAGACAGCCTAGAACGCTCACCAGCCCTGTCCAGGCTCTGCAACCAACTCCCTGGGTGACCTTGGGCAAGTCACTTCACTGCTCTGTGCCTCGGTTGCCCCATTGTCAACAGATGGGAGGAGAGGCTTGAAGGACAAAGATTTAAGATAGGATTTTCAAAACAGACTTTCAATGGGACTTGGGCTTCTAAGTCACTAGTCTCCTTGGAAAATTCTGCTCTTAGCATGTGCAAAGTGCTCTGAGATACTCAAATGAAAGTCTGTAGGAAGGGACTAATGTGGCTAACGTGTATATGCTGGGTCCTAACGAATGATTGTGCAGAGAATCTGTAGCATCAGAGCAGCATCAAAAGGCTTGAGAAGTTTAAGCTTTCCAAACCCCCACTCCATCTAGCATTGCTGCCCTGGAAATTCAGTGAGAACAAGCTCCCTGGTGACCTTCCCCGAGTGCTGGAAACACCTGGAGAAGAGCTGTTCCCTGGGTATTTCAGACCTTTGGCTTCCACTTTCAGAGGGAGCCAGGACATGCGAGTCAAGCACAAAAATGACCATTTTTTTAGAGAAGTTCTACTGACATTTCCAAGCCACCCAGGAAATTCAGGTTTAGGTGAAGTTTGAGGTGAGTTATTTGAGCTCTCCCTAGCCCTGCCGGGGTAAACATGCCAGCCATCCCCCTCTCTGCTTAATGAAGGTGACACCTCCATTGCAATGTATCATGGGAGCAGGTGAACGCACAGTGTGTACGCTAATCAGCCCCTCCTTGCCGTTACCTGTGGAAGCAGACACCCCCGAGCTCCTCATTCCCTGTACCTACCATCTGCATGGTCTGCTGGAGCTGAGTGTTTAAGCCATGGAGCTCTCTGGTGGTCTTCTCAGCAGTTCTGATTGCGCCCCGTGACAGCGGAATGATCCCTCTGCAGCTGAGGCCTGTTCCGCACTCCATTGTGCTGTCCTGCGGACACAGCTCCCCGTCACAGTGCCCAGGGGTACAGGCCTTGGATCTGACACCACTGCAAATCTAAACACAAAGAGAAGCTGCATGCTGGTGAGAAGGCTCTGATGGTATTGGTGCTACTTCACCATCAATGGCACAAAGACCATAGCGGAGATGAACTTTCCAACACAGACACAAGAGAACAGGTGTATTTGCATATCCACGGGTGCACAATTCTTTTAGGAGTATTTCTGGTGTAGCATTCAGCATGGGCTTAGAGGAAAGTGCATGCAGGCGTGGCTACATATGAGCGTAGTGCAGGAGCGTAGCAGAAGATGCACACAAGAACAGTTCATGGAGCGTAGTGAAAGGTATGTCTTACAATACAGAGCAAACACATTCTGTGGGGAAGAGTTTATACAGAGCAGTGGAGGGTATGCACAGATAGCTGTATGTAACTCACGGTGAGCAAATCTGGGTACAGTAAATGGAGTAGATATTTTTGGAGGCAGGTATGCACTCACTATTTGGCAGCTGTCAGTGGCAAGGAAAAAATGGTATAGATTCCTGTGCTCCAGTTATCAGATCTGTGGGCAACAGAAGAAGCTCCATACAACACACAAGGGTGTCTAGAAATAAGCTAATACGCTTCAAAGGGCCAGGGCACGCCTGGTCTCCAAGTTATGTGTGATGCCCACGAATACCCTGCAACCCACAGGGTTTGCTTGTATAGATGGTTATAGGCTGAGAAGTCCTAAGCGGTACTTCTGCATGAATGGCAAAGGTTTGGGATTGCACGTCGCCTTCTAACATTATCACTGGGGTCTATTCAGTGAGGAGGCCAAGAGGAGCAGCCTGGGAGGGTTCAGAACTGGTGCAGGGACTGGCATTTACCCCCTTCCTGTCACAGGCAGGGATATTTCACCTGGGGGTGGCTCTGATGCTGTGAAAAGCAGCGAGATGAATGGGTGATGGTCTCCACAGCAACATACATCAGGAGACGCTGAAATGTGTCTCCATGGCAATAGCAGAGCAGCGTAGGGAGGGAAAAAGAAAAGGAGACCTTGACCAGAAATCAGACAGCTCTTGGAGACATAATGCAGTGAGAACCGCTGAGGAAAAGTTTCGCTGGTGGGGAGACCATCCAGTGCCTTGGTATCTGCTGTTACCAGACAAGCAATGCTCAAGCTTGGCTCAGCTGAATAGCACCTGCCAAGAATAGCATCTGCCAGGACCACACCCCTTCGGGACCTAAAACAGAGCAGTGATGCATCCTGTGGATGCTAGAGATCCCCGCATACCATGCTAGGCTGCTTGGGCCAAGGTGGAGCAGTGCAGGCTGGGACCTCTACCCTCTGTGCACTGCAGCCGGGTCTTAAAAATGAGTGTGTCTCCTAGGGTACGTCTACACTTACCGGAGGGTCCGGCGGCAGGCAATCGATGTTCTGGGATCGATTTATCGCGTCTGGTTTAGACGCGATAAATCGATCCCGGATCGATCCCGGAAGTGCTCGCCATCGATGCCGGTACTCCAGCTTGGCGAGAGGAGTACGCGGCATCGACGGGGGAGCCTGCCTGCCGCGTCTGGACCCGCGGTAAGTTCGGACTAAGGTACTTCGAATTCAGCTACGTTATTAACGTAGCTGAATTTGCGTACCTTAGTCCGAAGTGGGAGGGTAGTGTGGACCAGGCCTAAGTTGTGGCATCACGACTAGCCACTTACGTATATACCTAGGGTCCTGGGTGGGCTTGAACAGCCTGTGTGATAGGTGCTCAAGCTAACGAGATCAAACCCAGCCCTGTTTGTACTCATGTGCTGCCGTCACACCTCTGGCCGCAGGTAGACGTATACTTTGTCAGAGATGCTTTGACCACCTCATTTCAGCCTGCGACAGGATCCATGTCTGCTTCACCTTATTTATAGTTGGCGTCAAGTTGGGGGAGGAGGCCATCTCGGCCTGGAGGGCCTCCAGCCTGGAGGTGTGGTCTGTAAAGCTGCTTTCCAGCCCCTCAGTCGTTCTCCGGTTCTCCCTGGATCGAGTCAGCAGGCTGGAAGTGCCCGTTATGCGGTAGCTGGCGTTGGTGGAGCTCTGGTAGGCAGAGCTGACAGTCTTGAAGGCTCCTGCAATAATAAAACCATGTGCAACGTGAATGACTTCATGACTCATCAATGCAGCAATGCAACCTAAACCATGGGATTGATTTTAGCCTGCTGGCGAATGTGTGGTGGGGAAGGGGGAGGAAGCTGCGCGAGTGGTTAGTCACAAGGATAGCGATTAACGGTCCTTTTATTGATTGCTTCACTGTGAACTGCAGCCTCCCTTGTGTGTCTAAGTCTGTCTTTGAGCTAATGGCTGTAAACAAAACCAGAACAAAATACATACAGGTCCCGATCCTGGGCTGCATTCCAGCCACCCTCAGTGCAGCCCAGGAGCAGCGGCTTTATGGCACGTCTATGGCTTTCCCACGCCAATCCTGGGGACTGACAGAGCCTGGAGTAGTCCATGGGGGGGCTGCTCTATCTCACATCCATCTAAGAGGGACTGTCCTGATAGCATGGGATCACGTGATTCCCTGGCCATTCCCACGTTCCCCTAGCCAGAAACCCTCCACTGGGAGCCAGAGGAGGGGGCGGCACAGGCGTGGCTGCAGGAACTTCGTACCCCTCTGTGGTTATTCTCCTTTGCTGGAGCGGAGCAGTTGAAAGTGGCCATAGGGGGACCAAGGATGTGGACCCACAGATGGAAGGAGCGGAGTGACCCCTACAGGGCAATGAAAGAGTGAACTCACTTTAAAGTAAAACAAACCGCTGGTAAAACCTTGGATTGAAAAATGCGGAGGATTCTGGGTGGGATTCTAGTTTTCAGCTGAACCCAACATCTCAAAGGGAATCTCACTACAAACCGCCGGGAAGCTCACTACAAACCACCAGGCTTTTCTTGGTTTCCTGCTGAAGCTACTAAGATTCTCAGGTTCTCCATCCGACCCCACCAATCCGCCCAGCTGGCTTGCTGAATGGAGGACCCCTTTGGAATCACGGCAAGGGAGTCCTGCTTCCTCCCTACTGCTCAACAGACATGCACACCCAGCCCTCAATGGGAGCAATCAGAGAGAAGCAGATGGAACTGCACAGAAGAAAGATGGAATCTACCATAAGCCTCGGAGGTCGTTCTCCAGCGCTTCAGATCAGTGCTTTGCCAGCAAAGCCGAACAGAAGTACAATGTGCAATGAGTCAATGAGGGAAAGCAGAAAACAATAAGAAACCTTTAGGGAACTAGCTATAGCAGGGATGTGAAGGCAATCCACCAATATCATCATCACAAGGCTTAATTAGCTCTTCCCAACAGTGTCTGACAACCATTTGGCTCTCTCTTCTACCCCATCACCTCTTCCATCTGTGCAAAAGCTTCATTCGTTCAGCTCCCTTCTAGTCCTGGTGACAGATTCTCCGAGGGGCTTTTATTTCCCTTTTTTAATTAAGCTCAGGCTGTGTTTTAGGAGGAGAGGTGCTTCTATAACATCCAGAAGAAAGTTTGTGATGTCTGGGAGGGAAATCAGCTGGACTGCTGGGATACTAGTAGCAACACTGCCTGTGGCTGACCTTCTGATGCCTAAGCTTTGGAGACAAATTCTACCAGCTGTAGGTGCAAAATTGCTGATGAAAGCTTAGAAGTTTGGTGGAAAGAGCACCTCTAACCTGCATAACTATTTGCTGATCCTAAATTGCCCATCGACACAGAGATGCTCCTCACCCATCCGACTGGTGGAAAATTAGCCAGAATTGCAGTCACCACGGATGGTCGAGTACAACTGCATTGAGCCAAAACTGCCTACCTGAAAGGTCTGTGCGGCGGCTGTCTTCAAACTGGGTCTTCTTAATCTGGTACTGCCCGTTAATGAAAAGCAGGCTTTTGTCCAGGGCTTCGAGATCATTGGCTAGAGAGAAGGTGTCAATCGCAAAGGGTAGGTTGGGATTTATGCCCTGGACCTGCTGTCTGAAATCGAGAAAGGAGACAATAAAATGAACCATATTAGAGAGCACCGTCTGTCTGTCTCACGTGTATTACATGTAGAGAGCCCAGCTGAGATCAGGGCCCCATTGTGCTAGGCATGGTACACACATAGCAAGAGAGAGCTGAGAGTTCCTGCCCCAAAACTTTAGCATCCGAATAGATACCGGACAAAAGGTGTGAGGGGAAACAGAGGCTTAGGCAGGGGAAGGGATTTCTCCCGATCACAGAGGAGGTTGGTGGCAGAGCCAGGAATGCATCCTCAATCCAAGGCCAGCACTGCCTCTCTGCCTTATCTGTCTGTTTAATCATCTGGGGCGATAACTTCACTAGGACGACCTGTGCAAACAATGGGAATGAGGGGCTCACAGTCGGTTCTACCCCGTCTGTGGATTAGGAGGACAGATAGGTTGGCAGGATGAGCACATATGGCAGGACCTCCACATTGTGCGATCACTGAGCCAAGCAGACCTATTTTAAACTGAAGAACAGGCAAAAATATTAGTGTGATTAAATGTGTAGCATGCTAAGTCTGTATGTTGAGCCCCTCTCTAGTATTAGGTCCACACAGGATAAGAGCCTACTACTGCAGCCAGCCCAGGGAGTTCTTCCTTTGGTTCAAGTGCTAGAGGCCGGTATGGGGTTCTTGGCACTGGGAACGGATCATCTGTACAAGTGAGGAGGAGTCCTTTACCTGATTGCTGTGAGCATGCTGGACACCTGACCCAGGCCCTGCTCTGTCACTAGCGGGTTGCCGAGGATCCCCTGGATCTGTTGAACATTGCCTTCCGCTTCCAAGATGCGGGTGCTGAAGCCAGCACCCCCCGTACCCAGCTGCAGTCGTGAGGTGGAGTTTCTCAGGCTGGCTTGGCGCAGGCCGAACCGGCGAATGTCGCTGTCGTAGGTCTGGAAGCAGGGGTGGCACGTCTCGCAGTGGGGGTAGTTGCTGCAGTAACCCCGCTGGCACTGGTCGCAGCGAGGCCCGGTAAAGCCAGGGCGGCAGAGACAGCTGCCTGTGTTCTTGTCACATCCCATCCCCTCCGTGCCCTGGAAATTGCAGTCACACTCTGTTGGGTGGAGAGGGGGAGGTGAAAGCCTGTGACAGGCAAAGCAGTGCTGCTAAATCAGATCCCCATTGAATCCCGCTTCCCCTGCATGGACCCTCTGTGGAAAGGAATTAGAGTGGTGAGCCCCAACATCTCGCACCTTATCCAGGATGCAGAGGGGAAGGCTCTTGCACGGAGGGTGGCAGGAAAGGACCCAGTAGGAGGCAGTACTAGGCACACGGAGGGATGGGAAGAGGAACAGAGAGACACAGGGAGGCTGTTCCAGAGGGGAATGGTCTCGTCTACCTAAAGCAGCAAGGTTTTGAAGTGGTAGGACAAGGGCCAGGAGATATTTTTAGAAACAACAATTCCCTGGTGCTGAAAAACAGTGATAAAAACCGATTGTACAGACCTCTGCATCCTGTCCTGACGTCACCGTAGGACCCATCTGGACAAACCCGCAGCTGGGCAGCAGAGCAGGTACGCCCCGCGAAGCCTTCCCGGCACTGACACTGCCCTGTGAACTGCACCAAGAGAGGCACATCAATGGGGAAACAGCTTTGAAGAATGTCTGTAGGGAGACAGGGGGAAAGCCCTCCCTCGCTTGTTCTTGAACCAGCAAATCACGTCCCCTTGGTAGCAGGACTAGTGTACAGAGTCCCCGGCAATGGCAATCCCATGCTTTCCTGGGGGAGAAAGTCTCATCAAGCTAGTGGGAGTATGTCTCCTGGGGTGGGGAATCACGCTCCCAGCTCAGAGACACCTTAAGAGGCCTGAATCCTTGCAGCTCCTGTTGGCTCGAGAGCTTTTGACAACCCACATCCCCGATGTTTGAAAACGTTGGCCCGAGTCCCATGCTAGCTGTGATGAGAGTTCTCCTCCCCTCCGCGTCTCCTGCACCATGGAGACCAAAGAGCTCTCTCTCCATTATCCAAGCCCTTCTGCTCTGACTCATCAGCTCAGAATCTTTACTAGGCCAAGGGCGAGAAACAAAGAATGTAGCACAGGATTTGATGTTTCTGCCATCGGAAGATGCTGATCTTACAGACTGTAGACAATGCAAATGCAGGGATATTACCATATCTCACATTGACAGTATGTGCGGGGGTGGAGATTGGGGAGAGATCATCAGCTGATTTTAAGGAGGGAGATGTGAGTCCTTAGACACCTGTCCCCACACTGCTCTGACTGGTGACCGCAGCTTGAACCATTCTAGGGGCCCACTCAGTCTCTGAATCACCCTCAGAACCCTGCAGTGCCCAGGGGAATGCAGGAACACTGAATTTCATTCCCCTCAGTCTCCACTGTGCATGCCCAACTCAACAAGGCCCCTTTCCAATGCTTGTATCAGCTGGCAGTCCTCTGCAGCCAATGTCTGTTACTGAATTCATTGCCTGTGCCACTCTCCCAACAAAGGGACTATAATTAAGGGCAAAATACCTGCCTGCTCTGCTTTAAAAGCAGATGCTTTTGCAGGATCATGCTGTCCCTTATCCTGCCCCATACAAGTGCTAAGCTCAGTCTGCAATGAGCCATCCCAAAGGAAAACTCCAATATACAGTCCTTGGTGAGGAAGACCCTCTTTCCTTTACAGGGGAAAAGAATCAACTGACACCCAATTCTCAGGGACGGCTATAATGCAAAAATACAACCTGGGGCTGAGATTGGATTGTGACTCGAGGCTTGGGCTCAAATCCCTGCTCTGCCACAGACTTGCTGTGACCCCTGCACAAGTCACTTAGCCTCCCTGTGCTTCAGTTCCCCATCTGTAAAATGGGGATAATAATCCTCCCTTTGTCAGTATCCTCTGTTTTGACTGTAAGCTCTTCCAGGCAGGGACTGTGTCTTATTACATGTCTGTGCAGCTCCTAGCGCAACGAGACACCAGTCTGAGCTAGTCCCTAGGTATGTCTACAACACAAATAATAAACAAATAACGTTGATTCCAGATTTCAAACAGCCCCGTGTTCGAGATGTTCAGACCTCAGTTTTTTCGTTTTATGTAGGATAGAGGAATCAACCACAAAAACTGGATCTGGGTTCGAATCCTGAATCCTCACAAAGCTTGGCCCCAGTTGTTCGATTTTAGGATCCATCTCCAATTGTTAGAATTGGCATATTTTTCCTAATACATAACCTGAATTTTCCTTGTTCTCCTCTCACTGATTAATTAGGATAATTAGTCCCCCTTCTCCTTCTCCCACATCTTAAGAGCTCCTATTAGGATTTCTTTGCTAAATAGCAGACCTTTAAAATGGCTTAGCCTTGCCCTTGTAATTACTGGCTTGTCTTGCTGCACTGTATGAAGGGCATGATGGACTACAGACAATTGCCGGGTGCTTTAGGGACATGTGATGCAGCCCTTTCCTTAAGGGGAGAGGCAGGTTCCATAGAAAAGCAGCAAGATGAGACCATCTAATAAGCGGTCTCAACTCTGTGATCACTCGGTGGCACAATACCATGTCACCACGGCACACAGCAGGGACACTGGCTTGTGCTGCTGCTTGTGACATCCTCAGCTGTTCTAATAAACCAGCCAGCCCAGTTCCCTTCTCAGA
The DNA here is from genome assembly GCF_002925995.2 of Terrapene triunguis. Taxonomy (NCBI): domain Eukaryota; kingdom Metazoa; phylum Chordata; order Testudines; family Emydidae; genus Terrapene; species Terrapene triunguis. The sequence continues at coordinate 1,489,066 of NW_020665277.1, forward strand.
AAGATCCATTCAAGCCAAGAGCAGTGCCAGCAGCATTAACAGGATTATTTTTAGAATTGACTGAAAAACCGTGGGGAAAGAGAGGAAACTGCAAAAAGATGTGCTGAATTTTTTTCCTAATTTTTTTTTCCATAGAAAGTTCATCAACATTTTGAAATTCATAAAATTTCAGCCAGTTCTAATTAATACTATTGCCCCCCCACTTGTCTATCTGTGGAATTTATATGGTCCCCATTACTGCAATATTGGAGTGCCTCGCAACTGTTAATGTATTCATCCTCACAACACCTCGATGAGGGCTGTAATCCTTATGGAGAACCGCAGCATAGAGAGACTAAGTGACTTGCCCAAGGAGACACAGGATATCTGTGGCACAGCAGGGAACTGAACCCAGGTTTTTCAAGTGCTAACCTAGTATCCTGACCCATCATCCCACCCACGGCACCAAGCTAATAGTGCTGTTACACAGCCATGGTCACTACTAGTCTAGATGCAGTTTGACACAGGGCTTTAGCAGTTACCGAAGGGGCAGATGGAGCGCAACGTGCTCCCCGGCAGCGTGACATGCGATACAATGACCCGGTAGCACAATGCCTGTCCACGCCCAGGATTCCCACGCTACTGCTGCCAAGCTAGCTCCCTAGGCTGAAATCTGGGGTCTGTACCTGGTTACACTGGGGGCTGAAGGCGTTACGAGGGTCGCAGTTACACGGCTGACAGCCTTGGCCACTGGCGATCTTCCAGTGATTGGCAGAGCACTGATCGCAATTGGCTCCCACCACGTTGGGCAGGCAGAAGCACCTTCCTGTTTCGTCGTCGCAGGGTGCATCCTGGCGTGTCCCCAGGATGTTGCAGGCACATTCTGAAAGGCAAGGAGGCTTGTTCAGCCAGCGCTGTCATTAGAACCGGGCGATGACCACTCCAAGGCTGGGGGGATAGTCAGGCTGCTTGGGGGGGCCAGATTCCTGAAGGGAGTCTGCTTTAAAGGGGCAATGAGCATGCAGGAAGGGCGCAAGAGGGGGGTTAGTTCAGGGGTCCACAGGATGGCAGCACAGGGACAAGGTCTCTGCTGGCCTTTCCCCCAATATTCAGAGACAAAAGGAGGCAGCTTCTATACCACCTCCCCTGTGCCAGAGTCTGGTGACATCAGTGCTACTTATCTGGTTTAATACAGTAGTGGCCAGTCAGACAATGCACTATGACATTGAGGTTATGACTTCAAAGTCTCTATGACCCTGGGGTCTCTGTTCTCCCCTCCTCAGCCCTATCTAGTGCATGATGGAGATAATTCCATCCAGCCTTTTGCTGATCTTGTTCCCCATGCCAATGACTGAACCTGAGCCCACACTGCCACCTGCTGTAGCACAGATGCCGCCTCACCCCAGCACTGCACTGTCTTTAGCAGCTTCTGAGGCATTTGCAGAATCCAGTGTGAGATGCACATGACTAGCCCTGGGCGAATGTAGATCTGGAGGTCCTGGCTCTGTTCAAATGAGCACCCAAGGGTGTGAGCGCATGACACCCCCCACGCTCCGAACCACCAGCCGGCGATGCTCAGCAGAACAGGTTTTCTCACGAGGTCCCAGAGGGCCCTGCTTGTTGCCAAGCTGAAAACCAGTTCTCTTCCTCAAGACCAGGACACAGCCACTGCAGGGCTGGGTTTTGAAAACCTTCACTGGCCGGGGTTTTGTTCTGCAAGCCCCACACTGAGGCTAGCCTGGAAGCAGATCTCATTCAAAGCTCTCCAGGAAGCCACATAAAAGGGCTGGGTTGGACCCACCTTTCTCTTATGCCCCTGGAACTAGGCAGCCGGGACACACCATGAAGAGGCCTCCGCTCCAGGTTCAAGCACTGACAGACAGCTCAGAGTGATTCTGAATTTACCCAGACAAGTATGTTCCCCCACCACCTTAAAAACCCACCTTCTCTTAAAGCCAATGTGTGCATCTGCTTTCCTAGTTTCATTCGTTTCAAGGCCAGAAAGGACCCTTTGATCACATAGTCTGGCCTCCTGCATAACCCAAGCCAGAGAATTCCCTGTTGCCCCTATATTCAGCCCAGTAACATGTCTGACTAAAGCATCTTCTAGAAAGTGGCAGTAGTTTCTGTGCTCACTCACTGTGGCATCCCAGGGGGTTGGCATTGGTGAGCTGGGTGAATCCGGGCTTGCAGAGATGGCAGCGGTCCCCTTGCACGTTCTCCTTGCAAACGCAGCGTCCGTTCAGAGGGTCACAGCTGGACCCAGGCACCATGCCGTCCGGGTCACACTCGCAAGCTGAAAAACACACACCTTACATAAACAACAGCGACAAGGAGACCACGGAGAAGTCGCTGGGAGTGGAAGGGGCAGGTCTCCCAAGGAGATGGCCAGCGCCCAGGGAATGCCACTTACGCAGACAGGCTTCTGGATGGGTGACATCTTGTCGCTGGTTGCGGAAAAAGTAGGCCTTGCAGCGTTCACAGTTCCTCCCCACTGTGTTGTGCTGACAGTCGTCGCACACACCTCCACTCACGCCACCGCTGGCTTGGTACACAGCTGGGTCAAAATGGCACGTCTCCGAGTGACCATTGCAATTGCACCCTAGAAAGTGAGAACATCGTGTTTAAACGCTGATCATTCAGAAACCACCAGCGGCTGGAGTTCTTCCAGCTCAGCACTAGATGGCACTCGATCCTCGTGCATCACATTCACAATAGCTCTTAACTATATCGTAGCATTTGGAAGTGGGCACTGCCAGGTTGTGTCTTTGAGGGAGGCTGTTGCTGAGGCTAAGTTCCTTGGGGCAGGGATTAAGTCTAGAGGAGGGCTGTCCAGCATGATAGGACCCTGATCCTGATTGGGTCCTCTATGCACCACAGCAATCCTAATATAGCATAATATAAAATAAATAACAGGAGCAGATATTTCTGGGACTGGTTTTGCAAAAGCCATATTGGGATGGTTTGGATCAAGGTCTATTATTATTCTAAACCCCCAAGTTGTTCAGATGAATGGATTCAGATTTTTGCCCCGCTCTAATTATTGTAATGCAATTAGCTTTTTAGGAAGATTCAGAAAATTCTCAGTGTCCAAGTTAGTTCTACCCACAAGAACTTGGCATGCTTTTCCAAGCTGAGCATAGACAGCATGGGGGAGAAAAAGCCATTCACTCTGGGTCAGGTCTACTGGTGAGAGCCACCCATTTTTAGATGGTGATGGGAAATAATAAAATATAAAGGGAATTAAATTCATTGTCCAGCCACAGCCCCAGAGTTACATCAGACAGATTTCAACTGATTTGATGGGTTTGGCGAGGGTAAGAGAGGAAAAGAATGGCTGGACGGTGGACAGACATACTCCGGCATTCATTGGGGTTGCGGTCTTCTGCGGGTCTCCAAGGCTGCTCGTTGTAGAAAGCTGCGCAGCGATCGCAGTGTGGGCCGGCGGTGTTGTGCTGACACACACAGTGTCCGTGAACCTGGAACAGAGACAAAACTTCACACCCTATTTGCTGCCAATCTGTTAGCTCACTGTGACACACACAGTGACACACACACACTGTGACACACACACACACCTCTAGCAGTAGCTACTCCTTCTGGTCCCACTGCTCATTCCCCAGTTAGACTCACCTCTTTTTCCTGTCAGTCTGTGAGGACCAGAGCAGCATGGGGAAAAGCGGCTTATAGGAAATACGTGTAGATATGGCCTGATGCTGTTAACATGAATTCCCAGCAACTACACAAGGTATCTAATGGCAGGGGACTAGTACATATGCCAGCAGGCAGAAGCCTGTATTGGTGAACGTCATTTAAGTATGAAATAGAGAGTCAGCTAGGAGCTTTTGGGTCTCCTGGAGCCAGGGAAAGTGAAGGCTTGCAGTGGCAAAAGGTGCAGTTACACCCTCACTTCACCGCTGTGATGTGCAGCCTGAGCCCTGGTCTACATTACAGAGGTAGGTCGATGTAAGGCAGCTTACGTCAACCTCATTCTGTAAGTATCTACACTAAAATGTTGCTCCCGCTGATGTAACTCGCCCACTACCCCGACTTATCTCCACCTCCGCAAGAGGCGGAGCACTTAGGTTGACGTAGTCAGGTCAATGCAGTGTCAGTGTAGACACTGCATTGTTTACATCAACTTGCCTTTCAGAAGCCATCCCACAATGCCCCACAGTGCCCGTGAAATCGGTGCGAGCGCTCCTGGTGAGGACGTGCATCGCCGATGCAAGGAGCGTAGTGTGGACATGCAAAAGCAGTTTAATTACTGTGGTGGCTGTAAGTCAACGTAACTTAGGTCCACTTAATTTTGTAGCATAGATTTGCCCCGAGTAAGAATCCGTGCAATCAACAAGCACCACTTCGTAGACATTTCTGCCTTCCTCTTTGGGCATTAAAACATTACACACAGTGGGCTTTGCGCTGAGCAAGCAAAAGAGCTCTGTTTTCCTTGGATCCTGTATCATTCCCCCCATCCTCCTAGCTCAGGCAACATGGATCAGCACTGTCCCTCAATTGGCATGGGGCCTGCGTTAAGCAATGTGCAGTGCTCCCTCCCTCCTAAGGGCTGATTGTGCTGCTGAAGCAGCACTGACAGTTCCTAGTCCCAGTGGAGGCCAGGACTGGGGCAGGAGCCCGGTGTTAAAACTAGAACTCGGGGATGGTACTGAGAACTGACACAGCAAAGCACTTGTTTCCTGGTTTTCCCTTGTGCTCTCACCTGCATCATGGCACTGGGGTCTCTGGACGGGGCCCTGGAGGAAGTACAGCGGTCTGCGTGTCCATGGCAGAAGCAGCTTCCCTGAACTTGCATTTCGGTCACAGCATAAAAGGCGTTGGGTGAGCGGTAGCCCTGCTGCGGGAGGCGAGGTAGCTGGGTGAAGTTAACTCTCAGGTTGGTGAACTCTCCCAGGTCTGTATGGGAGAAGAGGACAAATGAGGAGGAAGTAGCGATGAAGTCACAGGCAGGCAGGGAAGCAGGAGGCAGAGAGAACGAGTCATGGCACAACTGGCATTAGCTGGGCCCCTTTGTTGGCACCATCAGGACAGAGATCAAGGAGCAGAGAAGACTGAAGTATTCGCCTACCCATGGGATGTACGTCTCTCTCTATGGCCGGTCTGCAGCATATCTGTGGGATATTGCGGGGGAGGAAGGGAAAGTGTGGGCTGTCCCTGCTCTGTGGGTTCATTGTATAGAGGTGCCAGCACAGCACCTACTACTAGCATTAAAAGCTGCTTTGGAAACAAAGCCCCTCGCAGCGCCACGTCATGCACAGCTTTACAAAGGCTGACTCATCTCCAGGGACCAGCATCCTCCACCTGGTGCTTAGTGCCTACAATCTTCTCCTTTGCAAATCTGTAGCTGGAAGATGCGCAAGCAACCCTGGGAAACCCCCCTCCCCCGGGTATAAATGAGGAAATGTGCATACTACTGATGCTTTGGCTGCGAGATGCGGCGATGCCGGAGGCCAGGTCAAGGGGGTTGAATTTGACCTGAGGAGAAGAACACAGAAGCAACATTTAAGATAGTTAAAGGGAAAAAAAATATGGGTCTTTCTTTTCACTTCCCAACCATCTAAACAATTTAATGCCTGCTCTGGAGTTGCCTCTTCTGGAGAAAGCGACACAGAGTCCTGTGGCACCTTATAGACTAACAGACGTAGTGGAGCATAAGCTTTCATGGGTGAATACCCACTTCATCAGACGCTCCAATAGGTCTGTTAGTCTATAAGGTGCCACAGGACTCTTTGTCGCTTTTTACAGATCCAGGCTAACACGGCTCCCCCTCTGATACTCTTCTGGAGAGTAGCAGTTCCTGAGTACCATGCTGAAGGGCAGGTTAACATTGCTGAGGAATCACCAACAATTCCACCAAAATGCCCAGCTGCCCACAAGTCAGTAGGAGCCTTTATGCTTGGGGAGCATGAATCTTCCCGCAGGACACTCCCTAGCCAGTCTTGCCACCCTGCAGAACATCAGCAGAAGGTTCTCTTCACGCTGCATCTGGGTGATGCCAGGGTCAAACTATAGACTATGGGCAGAGAATGCTACTGGGAAGGAGAGAGGGCTACTGGGGAGTTGAGAAGGTAAAAATGGGGAAGCTAGGTGTTGGAACAATAGATGGTCACACAGCTCTGAGTTTGCTCTGTGTCTGCACAATAAGAAAGTTGAACAACCACTTGGCTAGACCCCCAGAGCGTGTGAATAGGGCAACAACATTCCCGTGTTTTATTAACGTCTGAAGAAGATATAGAGAGTGGAGGTGAGCTCTTTGGTTCGTTAATCACAGAGCTGCACTTCGTTCAACAGCCTGCAGTGGGCATTGTGTCCCTCCCTAGCTTCTCCTCTCCTTTTCAGATCTCCCGGCTTTCCACTTAACCCAATGGGGAAGAACAACTCCCTCCATTGCAGGAATTACTGGGCGAAATTCCATGGCCGGTGCTATTCTGGTGCTCTGACGAGCTGATCATGTTGGCTCTTTCTGACCTGTGAATCTATGAAATGCCAGGGTGGCCAACTCCAGTCCATGGGCCATAAGCAACCAGAGGTTTCCATAATCAGTCCATGCTGTACTTATGTTGAATATGAAGGTGCAGCCCAGAGAAACTACACTTCCCAGTAAGCGGTGCTCCCAAAGGCTTGTTGCTTGGACCAAGACAGAGCATCACATGCTGGGAGCACTAGTTTTCATGGGAAGCTCCTGCATATTCAGGATGAGCGTGGCTGCAGTCTGCTCTATTTTATGGCCTTCTGGGTCCTGGCAGGTTGCTAACCTGGCCCTCCATGTGGACCTAAGGCAACGAGTATCACAGACGTCGTACCTTCCCCCCGTGCAGAGGGTGCCCCTGGTGGCTCCGCAGTTCCTGACAGCGCACATCCTGCCAGCTCTGGGGGGAACCTAGGGGGATCCGTGGAAACGCGGCGGCGCAGTCAGAGGCCAGGTACTGATAGATAGTCCAGGTCTCGCCAAAGTCGATGGAGCGCTCAATCAGCATCCCTGCAGGCAGAGGTGCCTGGAGGAGGGAGGGTGGGGATGAGATCGCAGAAGTGCTGAGCACACACAGAGCAAGAAGCCCATTTTTAATTCCTCAGTCCCCTCTCCCACATGAGGCGCCCCGATTCTCCATGCATCTCCCCTTCCCTCCCCACAACAGAACTCACCCCCTCACAGCCCTACTTCCTTCTACAAAGCCTTCGCCACGTGGGCCAGCTCCCTCTCTGTCCTCTGCCACTAGCCAGAGCCTCCCCTGAAGCCTGCTCCAACTCAACCCCTCTCCCTGTGCTCATGGCCTCCCTCCTGGCTGGTTGGCTGACCTGGTCAGGAACCAATAGGGATGCACAGGCTGCAGATCACTGAGTCACCTCTAGAAAACAGCCAATTATTTCTGGATGAATCAAGAAACCAATCTTACAAATACAGTGGAAGAAGGGGGGGTGGCATGTGTGCACATCTGTGTTTTTTCACACTCCGTTTCCAAACACACTTTTTAAAGCAATAATAAACCAAGCTCTGGAAGGAGCAGAATATATATTGGTGCCTTCGTGCCCAGGCGGAGACATTTGTTTGCCTGTTTGTCTCATCGGGAGCCTGGAGGGGGCTGTGGGTTTACATTCTCCTCTGCTTGCAAGGGCCCATGGGCCCCTCCCAGCACAGTTTATAACCCACTAACTAAAGTGCAAGCTGCTCACGTACCCTGAAGTCCAGCATGATGCTGCTGAGCTGGAACTTTTTGTCGAGATCCAGCTGCAAGGAGACCTGGTTCACGTCTGAGGAGACACAAAAGGGCAGTTTTCAGAGCTGCAGACCTCAGAAAAACAAAACCTTCACCCATCAGAGCCAGGTCATTGTAACCTGCTCAAACCAAAACCCTGTTTGCGGAATCCACAACCCTCATCCTGTCATTTCCATCATTATTAGCCACTGCGGCCTCTTGGAAATCCACTGGCATCCTTCTGGTGAAAAGCTGGTGCTTTCTAAATGGCTCTCGTTCGGTTTGGATCAGCGATGGGGTCCTACCGGAGCCCAGAGCCAAACCACCACTTTGGGAATGTTCAGGTCCAGATCCAAATCCACAACCAGAGCTGATCTTCCTGGAGCCAGATCCTCGACTGGTGTAAATCAACAAAAATCCATGGATTTCCGTGGGATTCTGTATACCAAAGGTGAGTGTGAGGAGTTTCACTGTTGTGATTAGAGCTGGTCTGGGATTTTCTGATTAATTTTTTTTTTTTTTTAATCAGAAGATGCCAATTTGTCAAAACAGAAACTTTTTGTAAAAATGTATCCGTTTGGATTAACATTTTGTTGGGAAGATTTCTCAGGTGCAGGGTGGAATTTCAGAAGAGTGGAGAGCCACAGAGACCCACCAGAACAGACAATAGCCCAGTGCAGGGAGCAGGGACTTGAAGCTGGTTTCTCAACCCCACTTTCCTACCACTTGTATAGAGAGCTATAGATATGGTCCTAGCAGACCATGTGCCAGGGTTTCTTCCCTGAAATCTTTTAAGGCATCCGTAATGAAAACTCGTAATTATTCTAATAAGCTGCCTGTAATTTATAAAGCAAGCAATGCTAGCTATATCTCCCCAGGATATCAGTGATCACACCCATAAGTTCAGGGCTGGTGCTACCATTTAGGCAAACTAGGCGGTTGCCTAGGGCGCCAAGATTTGGGGGCGCCAAAAAGCGGTGCCCCCAATTTTTTTTTACAGCGTTCCTACGCCCCCTCCCCGAGCACGCGGTCGCCGCTCCACTTCTCCCGCCTCCCAGGCTTGCAGCGCCAATCAGCTGTTTGGTGCCGCAAGCCTGGGAGGGGAGGAGAATTAGAGCAGGGGCGGCGTGCTCGGGGAGGAGGCGGAGCAGAGGTGAGCTGGGGTGGGGAGCTGCCGCACGGCTCCCCAGGGGAGGGAGCTGCCGTGAGGGGGGGGCCTCAAGGCGGGGGGGGAGCTGCCGCAGGGCTGGGGGGGGGGCAAGGTGGAAGTTTCGCCTAGGGCGCGAAACTTCCTTGCACCGGCTCTGCATAAGGTGTCCATGAAAGGCAGCTGCAGCTTCTGGGATGGATCGGAGCAGCTTGGAAGAGAATCCGGTACCTACCATTCTGGGACTGCCACCAGCGCATGTGTCCTTTGGGGGAAAGTACGTTCTCCACCCGGTGACTGTTGTGAGTATGAGGCACTCGGGAGTCGCATCGGCAGCATTTCATCCTCCACTGAAAGGAAAATGGAGGCAAACATCAGATCCTGACTATGGGCAAGGCCCTGCAGACTCTGTAGCAAGTGGGAACGAAATTCTGTTGCAAAATCTCTAGATTTTGCAGCACTCTGGGCTATTTCTATAACCTCACTGGCAGGAGGACACGAGATAAACCCATATGTTCTATTACATCGGGTCTAAGAGAACATAAGTGAATAAGTACCATCTCTTTGCTCAGATTGCCGGCCACCACCAAACCATTAAGGGAAAACAGGGTTTTCCAGCATTGCACCATGAGACTATTGCATTGAGACTCAAACAAACCACCGAAGATTGAAAAGTGGTGCATAAGATTCAGATAAATGGCCACACTCAAGAAGGCAGCTTTCCACACACTCAATAAACAACCTGTGAGATTTGGGCCAAAGTTTTCAAAAGCAGCTGCTAATTTGGGGTGTGTTTGTTGTTGTTGGGAGCCCATCTTGGGCCTGATTTTCGGAGCAACTGTGCAGCATGTTGATGCAATGGCTTCTGTAAAGGCTGGCAGTTGTCAGCCATCTCCGAAAGGTGTCGGAGGTTTGCTCTGGCGATGCGTCCAAGAATTCAGCCCAGAAATGAGACTGTAAATCCCATGAGGTCAGGAGGGAGGAAGGGACTCCGTTTTTCCAGTTATTTATTTGTATGGTGGTTGGGCCTGGAGACCCCCAATCAGGGACCAGGGCCCCATAGTTCTGGCCACGATACCGACACACACACAAACCGACAGACACACGCACGACAATCCCCGCCCCAAAGAGTTTATAACCCGAGTAGCCCGAGTTATACTTAGTCAAGCCTGCCTCATGGCGTGCCAGCTTTTTTATGGAATTTGTACCTGGAGAGGCTGATGGTTAAAGCTCACCTGGCTTTCCCCTGACCTTGGGGGCTGTTCCCCCTGCACTGAGCCTAAAGGCCACTCTGACTTACACAAAATGCCACCAATCATCAGCATGGCACTGGGCTATCCCAGTCACTCCTTTCCTCCAGCCACACCTGCAGCCTGGCGGGAGAGTAGCATAAGAATCCCTACCGCAGCTCTGTCTCACCAGAGAATCACCACTTAGACAGAGGCAATCTTCCCTGGAGTGGTTCAGCTGGATTTAGGGCCCAACTACACAAGCAATGCAGCTGCACCGCACCAGGAAATGAAGCCCAGTATGTCCCTGTTTAGCTACGAGCTCTTCAGGGCAGAGAAAAGACTGCAAAGCTGGTCTGTTATCTTCCACAGTGATAGATGCCTTTGGGCCTTGCCCATAGCTGACGGCTGCACTGGATGGGCTGAGGGACGTGCAATGTGTAAAGCAGAATTCTCAGTAAGGAACTCAGGGTGACCACAGAGCAAGTGTAATAGGCGCCTATATAAGACAAGGCCCCAAATATCAAGACTGTCCCTATAAAATCGGGACATCTGGTCACTCTAAAGCAACTAATCATACTCCTGCTCTCTGCTTCCCATGTTACATGAACCACCAACCCACCTGGGTGGTGGAGGGGGATGTTGCCGAATGGAACGCTGAAATGAAGCACGTGGCGGGTCAGCAGATGTAGCAGATCTGTTTGGTCCTGCAAGCTCTGGAGCTCGGGTTGCCAAGCCTCCAGGATTGTCCTGGAGTCTCCAGGAATTAAAGATTAATCTTTAATTAAAGATTATGTCATGTGATGAAATCTCCCGGAATACATCCAGCCAAAACTGGCAACCCTCTCTGGAGCCTTGGCTCATACAAACTCCAGAATCCTATTCTGCATGGTGCCGTGTTGTCTACACAGCACCCCTGGGCCCCCTTGTGACTGGCATGATTTGAATTTGTTTTGACAGATTTGAAGCATGTGGGGAAGGGGGGTGCAGTGTGTTTATTTTGACGTTTTATACCCAGGAGACAGTACATTTAAGACTCAACTTAACACCTCTGGGTTCTGGTGTGTGGTAAATGCAAACACAAATCTTAGCCCGAGTGTCTGTACAGAGGGTGTTTAGATGGTGTCATGATGTTGGTGATGAATATATATCACTCAAGCTGGTCAGGAAACTATGTATTTCTCCCCCATAAAAAATGTGGGGATTTTTTGGTAACTGAAAACCAATTTTTGGGTTGGCTACAAAATCCCAAATATTTTAGCCAAAACCTTTTTTTTTTTTTTTTTTTTTTTTTTATTAAAATTTTTTTTTTCAAAATTTTTTTTTTTTTTTTTTTTTTTGGTGCAAAAAACTTGTTTGCAACAAAACCCCATTTTTTGACTACAAAACTTGTTGTTGAAGAAATTCTACCAGCTCTAGACACAAGTTCTCAGTGTCAGTGAGCCTTTTCCACACAATCCAGTGGGGCTGTTTATTTGGGTGAACAGAAAGGCCTTTATCTAAAATGCTACATCTTAGTCCAGCCTCTTCTGCTCCCTCTCCCTGTCAGCGGAGCAGAGTGCAAACAGCTTAGTGGGTGAAAGGTTACTGGGTGGAAAGTCAAGCGGACCAAAGTTCATCCCTTGAGAGTGTAATTCAAGAAGCAAACTGACACAGCAGTCAGGCAATGTGGGGTATGTACAAAGGATCCATTACAGGCTGGTTTCTAGAGATGGGGAGAAACAGGGACTTAAGGGGGCCCACAAATATGCAGGGAAAGAGCGATCGGGCAAAGCTAACGCCGTTACTTTTGGAAAGCCTTTTGGGTGAAGCACGCTTAGGCTTGGCTGTATGTATATGGAAATCCATGCAGTAGAATTTGATGGAGGGGAGTGATAGGGTCAGGAAATAGGATAACAAGGTTTGACAGAGCAGCAGCAGGGCTGATGGGGAAAATTGGTTTGCACAGGAGGAAATACTTTACAGAGGGGGTAATACAGTTGTAGGCGGATATCCCAGCTGAGATGGATGTTAACATGGTTGACAGAATGGGGCTCAGATACTGTGGTAATACGCATGGTATAAATGCCTGGATTAACAGAGGTACGAGGACTGATGTAGAAAGGGCATCATGGAGAGGCCTGGCGGCGGGGAGGGGACGATGGCTGGCAGGTATTACAGCTGATAGAGAGCAGGCAAAATGAGACTTCCATTAGAGAGCTCTCAGCCATGCTTGTAGCGGGTCCATTGCTTCACACTGACTCAATAAACATTCTAGGCTTCAGAGTGACACACAGACCGACTGACAATCCTGGAATCTTTGCATATAGATCCTCACATGGTAGGTCAATGCTATTATCTCCATTTTACCGGTGGGGAACAAGGCCCAGAGAGACTAAGCGATGGGGTCTGTGGAAGAGCAAGTTCCAGGCTAGTGTCGTAACTACTGGACCTTCCTTCCTCTCCTCCCTATCCCATAGAGGGATGTGACTTATCCCTCAGTTTGGGGTATAAACAAAGCCGAAAACTCAAAGGAAAATCCTTACCCAAATCTGTCATTCGTTGCCTGGGTGTATCAGGAAACACATGAAGCCGAGCATGGTTTTGAATGGAAAACCATAAATCAGCCCTAGATTTATTCAACACTGGGCCCAGATTTGCTTGAAAGTTTCACAAACCTGAGGTCAGATTAAGGCCTGACACAACTCTGCTGAAGACAATGAAACTCCAGATTAACAGAGCTGCAGCCTCTTACACCAGATCTGAATATAGTCTGTGGCTTGATTTTAATTTGTAATAAAGTCCAAAACCAGGTGAGTTGCAGGTAGATCTGGGTTCCACTAAGATAAGAGAGCTATGTGGATATTGCAAACGGTGGTTCTGTGAATATTCATTCCTATTTTTAAATGGATTCACTTCAGCTGTGTTTGCATCCTTTCTGTTCACTTTCTGCAAATATCCTAGCACAGGAGTTTACTTGCAGGAATATTTGTAGAAACAGCCAATTTTAAACTAATCTTGTAAAACAACACAGAATGGTGCATGTATTCAGAGCAGCTGCAGAAGCAGCGAAAGCAGGACTGCTTCCCTGGAAGGAGGGAGTAAAAGGGTGCTCAACCAGAGAAATCCTTGTCCCCAGCACCCCTTGTACCAGAGAGCTGCCCCATGCTCTGGGTAAACGAGGACCCAGCTGTTGCCCTCCTACCCCACACCTTGGGGGGTAAACTGCACAGTGGAACCAGCCAGAAACTCCAGCCAGTCGGAGCAGCTGCAGAAGCAGGCAAAGCAAGGACCTTCGGAGAAGTCTCTCTGCCCGATACCGATTGGCTGTTTGCTCCAACCCTCGCCCTCCATCTCCCTCACAATCTTTTCCCCTTAGCTCTCTCCATACTTGACCCTCTTCTCCCCTGCGCTCTTTACCCGCCTTCCCTCTGGCATCCCCCCTCCCTTCACTTTTCTTTCCAGTTAGACAATCTCCTCCTAGTTAAACCCACCCCAAAAGAGGTTGTGGAACTGGACACGCCATTTGCCACCATCACATTGTTTGCAATACTTGTGTGTTACACCCCTTCCCCCACCCCAGGTCTGTCTGGTCTATGCGGATTAGATGCTCTTTGGAGCAGTACTATTCTGTTTTTGTACAGGACAGTCTTGGTTGGTCCTCAGGCACTACCCTAATAAACATGTTTAATAAGAATAAAGCAACCTTAAAATGCATAATCATGAAAGTTCCCTGGTAGTAAGAGTTACGCTTACCCAGTCAGGGAACAGAGAAATACCATGTGTCCAATAAAAGAATTCAGATTTCAGATTCTGATTACTCATAATGTACTTCTCACCAAGAAGCTACAGACCAGGGATTATCTGCAAAAATTAATGAACAATTTCCAATCAAGATTCAACATGAGAAAAGTTCTCAACGTGAGAAAATTTCTGATGCGACCACAGAGAGTCCAAGGGGAAAGGAAGGGTAAATTCATCAGATAAATTATTCATTAGGAATTATGCACTCAGCTTCGTTAAGACCGTGTCACACAGACTTCGGCACAAGTAGCTTCTAGCAGCTAAAACACAATGCTAGGTTTTGGCAATCAAGCTTTAATTGTTTTTTAAAACACAGCTCCACATAAAGCCATGGTAAAAATGTCTGGGTCAGACTGAAACCATTGAAGCTCAGCTCAGGAATCACTGAGAAGCTGTTTCCTAAGCAAAGCTTCTGTTTCAATTTACTGGCAAAGGCTCCCCCCTTCCCTTGGTGCTTCAGTGACCTGGAGCTCTTTAAATCCCACCTGTTTTTGCTCAACATAACTGTTACTGTGTGAAAGGTCTGCCTGCTGCAATCCCAGCGGAGGCTGGCATTGGCCGAAAGCAACGTCAAGCCACTTTGGCTGAGTGCCGCGTGCCTCCCAGCCAGACTGAACACGTCCGCACTTGGAGACTGAAATAATCGTTACATGAAGCAGCAGCCTGGAGTGTTGAAATCTCACTCGCATTTTAAAAAAAAACAAACTATTTTTTTGGAAAGCTAAAATTAACTTTGGAAGCGAAACCACATTTCGCTGGCTCGGGACAAATTGGGTAACTTTTGCATTGCACAAGAGCATTTTGCCATTATAGAGACTTGGGCTGAAAGCAGAAACTATGTGTCTCAAAGTTCCCCAGGACAGAGGGAATTACCGGATATCACAATAGAACTGTTGATTAAAAGGAGGTTTACCCAGAAAAATCCTCCTTTTTCTGTCTACTTCTCTTTCACTGCACTGTCATGGCTTTCAATATAGATTCATTTAGGGTGCATTTCCCATGCTATGTGGTCTAGTGGATAGGGAATTAGACTGGAAGAAGGAGATAAAGATTCTGTTCCAAGCTCTGCCAGTGACCTGCCATGTGATCTTGGACAAGTCACTTCACCTTCCTAACTTTCTGTTCTGTCTACTCAGATTGCAAGCTCTTTGTGACAGAAACGGTCTTCTGCTTTGTGCATGTACAGTCTCTAACATTGGGGGCCCCGATCTTAGTTACAACCACTGTGTGCTACTGTAATATAACAAGTAGGTTCTAGACTATATAACAGTAATAATCCCTTGCGATCCTGGGCTAAAGAGTGTTATAGAAATGCAAACCCGTTTATAAACATTAATTCATTTAACCTCCCCAAAAAGCAATTTCAGGTAGGGGAATAATAATATCATATTTCACAGATGAGACCTTAGGCACAAAGCGGTGTTGGGACATAACCGGGCTTGTGGATGCAGGCACAAGTTGAATTGAGGGTTTGAACATGAGAAGTTGCACCTCTAACCAGGTTCTCAGATTCACGACAGCAACTGAATTGGGAGCATACAGATGCAGGCACAAGTTATGCTCACAAAAGGAGACCGAGGGAAAATTTGCCCCTGACATTAGATTGGAGATTAGATATCTGTAGATAGATTGTATGCACTCAAGTAAGGACATAGAGTTTGTGTGGGGGTATCAGAGATGGTGTGTGTGTGGCTGGTTTTCACATGTTCTAAGTGAGTGTAAGTATTTACATGCTTTTGTGCTTTGTGAGAGTGTTCAAAGCAGTAACTCTTTCACACAAAGGCAAAACTAAGCTGTTGCAATCCTCGCTCACCTCCACTTTGGTCTCATTCTCCGGTGACTTTGTAAACCAGCTGCTGCTTATCCTCGCGCTGCGGGGTAGGGGTGGGGAGAGGTTATCAGGCCACTTAGAGAATTTTAAGCTGACAGACTGACCAGAAATATTTTAAATAGCTCTAGCTGCCAATGTAATACTGGCTTACAGCCCCTAAAAATAGAACTTCCTGGTGCAGAAACCAATCTAAACTAGAATGACTGATCTCTCAGCAAAAAGGGAAAACTTCCTCCCCCGCCAGCCCCCTCTGGCCATAGTATGGAGACCCATGACTCCTCTTGACTTTATGGTCACGTTTTTGACTCAGCTTCTAGAGGCATCAATGTCAGTTTGGCTGCCAAAATCCAGCTTCCCCTCTTGGGGCCTTTCATGAGGTCTATTATGGGAACAGTTATTGCCGGTCTGAGCTTTATCTGGGGAGAAGCTGAAAGACTGCAGGGATTATTTTTTTTTAAACATATAGGCCTGTCAGGAACTGTAGGAGTAGCCAGAATAAGTCATGTCACGACAAGGGCTGCCAATAAAGCTGGGTTACGTAATATATTATATTATGTCCATATATTTTAATTCCCCATTAACAACAAATATATGGATAAGTTATGCCAGGCTGGATAGTCTCATTACACCCGTAAAGCACCCCATCAAACCATAGACGCCCTAAGCTTTTCAACAAAAAGCACTGAAGAAATATTGGCCGATATGCTGTCCGTGTTCCAGCTCCCAGGATTCAAGTAGGCAGCTGAACGTGAAAAGCAACCCAAATCATTACATTTCACATCATTTCAAGTCAGAACCAGAGGTAAGGCAAGGAGGACAGGGTCAGGTTTGGCAAAACCATGGGTGATTTAGATCCCAGTTTGATTTTATCTAGCCCCAAAGTCTGAAAAGGGATGGGGGAAGAGGAATGCCTGACCAACTTGATCGCCTTCTATGACAAGATAACTGTCTCTGTGGGTATGGGGAAAGTGGTGGACGTGATATATCATGACTTTAGTAAAGCTTTTGATACGGTCTCGCACAGTATTCTTGCCAGCAAGTTAAAAAAGTATGGATTGGGTGAATGGATAAGGTGGATAGAAAGCTGGCTAGATCATTGGTCTCGACAGGTAGTGATCAATGGCTCCATGTCTAGTTGGCAGCCAGTATCAAGCGGAGTACCCCACGGATCTGTCCTGGGGCCGATTTTGTTCAACATCTTCATTAATGATCTGTAGGATGGGATGGATTGCAACCTCAGCAAGTTTGCAGATGACACTAAGCTGGGGGGAGAGGTAGATACGCTGGAGGGGAGGGATAGGGTCCAGAGTGACCTAGACAAATTGGAGGATTGGGCCAAAAGAAATCTGATGAGGTTCAACATGGACAAGTGCAGAGTCCTGCACTTAGGATGGAAGAATCCCATGCACTGCTACAGGCTGGGGACCGACTGGCTAAGCAGCAGTTCTGCAGAAATGACCTGGGGATTACAGTGGACGAGAAGCTGGATATGAGTCAACAGTGTGCCCTTGTTGCCAAGAAGGCTAACGGCATATTGGGCTGCATTAGTAGGAGCATTGCCAGCAGATCAAGGGAAGTGATTATTCCCCTCTATTCAGCACTGGTGAGGCCACATCTGGAGTACTGTGTCCAGTTTTGGGCCCCCGACTACAGAAAGGATGTCAACAAATTGCAGAAAGTACAGCGGAGGACAACAAAAATGATTAGGGGACTGGGGCACATGACTTATGAGGAGAGGCTGAGGGAACTGGGCTTATTTAGTCTGCAGAAGAGAAGAGTGAGGAGGGATTTGATAGCAGCCTTCAACTACCTGAAGGGGGGTTCCAAAGAGAATGGAGAACACAGATGACAGAACAAGGAGCAATGGTCTCAAGTTGCAGTGGGGGAGGTCTAGGTTGGATATTAGGAAACACTATTTCACTAGGATGGTGGTGAAGCACTGGAATGGGTTACCTAGGGAGGTGGTGGAATCTCCATCCTTAGAGGTTTTTAAGGCCCGGCTTGACAAAGCCCGGGCTGGGGTGATTTAGTTGGTGTTGGTCCTGCTTTGAGCAGGGGGTTGGATTAGATGACCTTCTGAGGTCTCTTCCAACCCTAATCTTCTATGATTCTATGAATGTATAAAGGATTTCAGCTTTGCCCTATCTGTAAATAGGCAAAGTGACATCAAAACCCAGGGCGAATCAGATCTGGGACCTGTTTTATCCAAACCCCAAAGTTTGGGGCAACTGTATACCAAGCGGCGCTTTTAGTCAATCCCTTGCAAAAACACCTACCTGCCCCATGATTCCATCTGAAGCCATAATTCTGCCCAGGCTCGTTACAAATTAGGCTTACATTTGCTGAGGTTTTGGCAAGCTTTCCAGCAAACCTGACAAACTCTGGAGTCTGTAATGACACCCGAAACCAAGCAACATTCACTCTCACTACTTACGGAATTTCCCTAGTAACCTGAACAAGAGAAAACAGTTTTGTTATTGCATACGGAACAACTGAGTTGAGCTAAGTAATTTGTCTTCTGAAGCTAGTACTGGCCAAAAATCATTGCTGTCTGGAAACCTGAGTGAAGTCTGTTAGGTGGCTTGTGACTGATTCTTTGTTGGCAAGGTGGGACCGGTAATTTATCTTTTATGGGACCAACTTCTGTTGGTGAGAGAGACAAGCTTTTGAGCTTACACAGAGCTCTTCTTCTTTGCTGGCAATCAAAGCAGAGGCCAGGGACTGAATGGGCTGTAGACACTAAACTCCCCTCTGATTCCTAGTCTTTCTCCATCAGCCTCGCAGCTGAGCCACGCTTTCTGGAATAGTGCAGGAAACTTGCACTATTGCTTCTTGTGCTCCACATAGTTTGTGGATAAGCTGATTCCACTGCTGGACAAGGTACAAGGTACCACTTAAATCAAGGAATCGGCTTTGCTTGTTCCCAGTGGACCCACCCTTGTCTCGGTGTTGTCTAAAGGTACTACACTGTGCCTTTCCCCGAATAAATATTCCAATGAGACCGTGGCTCCCGCTGCTGTGACAAGTGTTACGCTGCTCTGAGCCTATTTCATTTGGGGTCTGATTCATTGTCATATTGAGAGTTTGGCAGTTTAACCAGATGTCACTCAAGGACAAGAGCACAATCTTTTCAGGATATGGGTTATATATTCCTCCTGGGAGCTTAATCATCTGTATATATTTTAGCATAACTTCCTTCCTGCTTTCTCACAGTAAACACACAGCTCCACAGTGGAGGTTTATCATAACCATTTCTAATCAAGAAACATGCCTAGTGGCAAACACCCATAGGGTATCTGGGGACAGCATGAAGCCTGTTCTCAGCAAGAACAGACATGTGGTGCATACATTTCTAACCACCTCAGGCCAGACCTGATACCCTTCTTCCTGGGGAATAACACTTTACCCCAGGAATGATTCCTTCCATTGGTTTCAAGGATGAAAGGGGAGTGGATTAAATAAACAAAAGTCAAGTAAGAACACACATGAGGTTTCCCTTCGAGCACGTATCAAAACTAACCAAGGGCATCATTTCCATTTAAAAGGGAAGCACATTTAAAACAGGCAGAAGGAGATATCTGTTCATGAAACGTTAACCTGTGGAATACTCTGCCACTGGATGCTAACAAGGCAAAAGTTTCAATAAACAGGTAACTATTCATCAGAATGAGATTAGCTCCTACAGTTACACTAACTATGATAAACATTAGAGGCTCACATCTTTGATTATAAAGAGTAGCTAGATATAATTGAAAAGGCATATGCAAAACACTAAAGTGGCAGGATATATTCACCCCATGATCAGGGTGTGTAACACTCACATACTTTCCAATAAGTTTCAGATATTGAAGGGAGAGGCCCCTGTCTATCCACTTTAGGCATTTACATGGGCCCATCACGGGCTGGGAAGTAAGGCACAGAGAGGCTAAGAGTTGTGCCCAAGGTCGCACAGGAAGTCTGTGGTAGAGCAGGGACCTGAACTCAGGTCCTAGGCTAGTGCCCTAACCACAGGGCCATGCTACCTCTCCAAAAAGGCCCCTAGTAAGGTGCTCATTACTCATCTCTTACTGCAATAAATTTTCATTTCTACCATAATCTGTAAATGCCGCTGATTCTCCTGCCTCACTGCCATGGGGCGACTATTGACAATCCTTGACTAAACAATGCCAAAGGCCTGCTAATGAACTTCTAACCCCTTTCCTGCTCTCTGTTGGAGGTCAGCAGGTAGACATTGCATGACTGGAATCAAAGGTAAAATACCCTGCAAGCTGCCAGGGGCACCTGCTGGACAGGTACCTCATAGGTAGCTATCTCATAGAAGTGCCTGGGTCTAGTTAGGCGACACTCAGTTCATTAGCCTTTCTGAAAAGCAAACGTGTGGGCACCTGTTTTCAGGAGTGCTGCCAGCTTTTTCGCCGCCCTCGGCGGCGGAAGGTCCCGCCCCTGAAATGCCGCCCCCAACAGAGGCGGCAGAAGGTCCCGCCCCCGAAATACCGACGACGACCGGGGCGGACGAAGATCCGGCCGCCGCGGTCGCCGCCCCCCAAATGTTAGTGCCCTAGGTGACCGCCTAGGTCGCCTAATGGGTTGCGCCGGCCCTGCCTGTTTTGCTTGCTTAGAGTCAGTTCAGTCCCCTCAGCAAGACATGATTTACAATCTGCTAGTACAGCAATCTGGAGGAACCATACGGTGCTGTTTATCCACACACAAAAAAGCCTGTTAGGGTGTTAAGCTGATGTATGGTACTCTGCTGTAATTTGTTCATAAAGCAGGGTGCTGTGCTGTCTAGAAGCATATGTAATGGTTAGCGTTTCGGCAGCTCAGCTCAGCTAAAGTTGGCATAAACAGAGAACAGGGAAAACCAGTAGGAATGGGTTTTCCCATTGCGTGACCCATACAGGTTGAGATGTATCCTTTGTAGGACTGAAGCAAAGACAGTGTGAATCAGTGGACGAATAAGAAAAGGTTAGCCACTGCAATTCCCATATCAATGTTTTCTGGCAAACCAATCCCACAATGCTAGGCTTCTACCGTCAGAAGGACAGAAATAAGAATGCCGTTATGGATATAGACACCTTCTATGTCCAAGGCATTACAAAGCAATGCCTTCGAACTAGCCTTTCCCCCAGAGAAAAGCTGAGTTTAATCCTGCTTTGGGTCACAAATGAAAAGAAGCTTGGTGACTCATGGGACTGGGAAAGGGATGCTGAGTCTTTCCCCAGGAGGTTGCTAGTTCTAAGTTGTCCAAGGACTATCGTACCATCAGATGGCTGTTTGGTGGCCTCTGGGAAGTGAGCTGGTGGGGTGAGACAGAGGAGTGTACTTTCTACATTCCATTCAGTCCTTGGCCAATTGGGGTTTCTGTGATACAGAAATTGTACTGAGATCTACACTCAATTCAGATAGCCTGCATACTTGAGCAGCCATCAGATGGTAACAACAAGATGAACAGTTTGGGAATCATTGGTACATTCCCTTTTACTGATATTCTTCTGTCTATTTGGCAGTAGCCAAAATGTTTCAGTGCTTAGATACTAACATGATGGGTTCTATGAATAAACCAAAGACTGATGGACGAGGTGCAGCAGCACCTCACCAGATTGCCAATGTATAGCTCTCATTTGTCATTCAAGGATTCTCCCCTATATTACAGCCCCCTGGCCCTGCATTTTGGGGATTAGGTGTATCTATCACTTCACACCTCCTCACCTGCCGTGACCATGTTACACAGTCCTGTTATCACTCCGTATCTCAGTACGATAAAGATGTCTTCTCACTCTTTGTGGCTGTTATGCATTGACTGCCCAGCAAGATAATGAAGGAACTATCCTTGACCTTATGCAAACAAGGTTTTAATATTCAAGGTCTTTCATACGATAAACCTCTTGAGAAAGTTAGGGTGGCAGGGTCACCTGTAATCCTCACAGATTAACTGCCTCACCATGCAAAGCTGAGACCCCGAGCAGCACCTCACAGATGTGGAAGCGTAATTTGTTTCTATCAGACTTTGTGTACATTTCAAAAGATTTTTGCAATGATGTGCAAGGAACTTGGAGTGCTTCAGTAACCAACTAACACAGAGCGAACAGCAAACTCACAGCTATTTCTAAACCCAGGCTATGCTTTTATGCCTAACATACTCTGTAGCCATGCAGGAAAGTTCCAAAGATTCCAAGAGGCGCACCGCTAGCTCAGTGCCCCACCATCTTTGCCTCTGCTTTCATATCAAAGGAAGCAGCAAGGTGCCCACAGCACTGCCCCAGGCTCTCAAGAACGGGTGATCTCATGATTAAGGGGGAGATTTTCAAAGACAAAAACAAAAAACTAGCTAGGCACCTAACTCCCATTAAAAATCACTGTGAATTAGGTACCTACCTGCTATTTGTGTTATAACTCAGAAAGGGCGTCAGAAAGGTCTGAGTTCAACGTCTACCTCTGCCATTGACTCACTGTGTGACCACAGGCCTGAGACACATCACAATCTCTCTGTGCCTCAGTTGCTACTTCCTTTATGTGACACTTTGCCTGTCCCGTTTATTTAGACAGCAAGCTCTTTGGGGCAAGGACTCTCTCTCACTATGGGGCCCTGATTTGACTGAGGCCTCTTGCTGCCACCAAATACAAACAACGGGTTTGGGGGGGAGGAGGGTGGGGGGGGCGTGGGAGGGGAATTGAGATTTTGGACTTAATATGGTATGTAGGTTCTGTGACCAGAAAGGGAGAGAACTGAAGACACAGCAGACATAGGGCAAATATATCATCAACCCATGCTGTTGAGCCAAGCTAGCCATTTTTGCTCAGCCAGTCTTCACAGGAATACGTGACTCTGGGAAAGGATCTAAAGCCTTGTAACGGGGTGTGCCGACTCAGGGGCTAACTGAGCCCCCTGTCACTCAAATCCTCCCCCGCCCCCCGATTACATGAACCAGGCACCGACTGAACAAGAGGCAGTCGGCAGAAGGCCAATTAGCTGAGTGCAGATACCACTCGGGGCTAATTGCATGGAAGCATCTCCAGCAGCTAGGACTATATAAGCAAACAGGAAGGAGGTGCTGAGAGCAGAGAAAGGAGCCTGATCGAAGGCTGAAGGAGGCCAGGCAGGCTAGATGCTGCTAGTTCTGTTCCCTTTCCCAAAAGCAAGTGGGGAAGCTGGCTAGGGACTGTAAACATACATCGAGAACCCAGCAGCCCCCCCGCACACACACCCACACACCTGTAGTAAGAATACAATAAAATACAGTGGTGGGGAAGGAGACCTGGCTTTGTTGTGGTGAGTTGCCAAGGCTGGAAAGGCCCCTCAGGGGACCACCCCGTGACAACGCAGAGTCAATCTGTGGAACTCTTTGCCAGAGGATGCTGTGAAGGCCAAGACTATAACAGGGTTCAAAAAAGAACTAGATAAGTTCAAGGAGGATAGGTCCATCAATGGCTATTAGCTAGGATGGGCAGGGATGGTGTCCCTAGCCTCTGTTTGCCAGAAGCTGGGAATGGGTGACAGTGGATGGATCACTTGATGATTCCCTGTTCTGCTTACTCCCTCTGAGGCACCTGGCATTGGCCACTGTCGGCAGACAGGATACTGGGCTAGATGGACCTTGGGTCTGACCCAGTATGGATGTTCTTATGTTCTTAAGCCTGTTGAGGTCAATGGGACTATTCATGTGTTTAGCCACATGGCTGGATGAGACCCCTCATCAATAGGGGTGAAATCCGGGCCCTATTGAAATCGATGACAAAACTCCCATGGATTTCAATGGGGCCACAATTCCCACCAGTTGTTTGAATTGGAACTGGCTCTGTGCACGCAGGCAAAGGAATGAATGCACCATGGACATTGCCCTCCCTGCATCACTCATAGAAGTGGTATCCCAGGTGAGGGGTGAGGCATCTAAGTGGGGTTGGGAGGGGGGAGAGGGTGTTAGAGAGAGACCTCTTATCTCCACTAGGATTTTACTTTGTTTAGCGAGCATACGGTAAGAACACACCTTTTTTCCTAGTGAAGACGAGGCAACTTGTAGTTTGGACACATTGGCAGCTCAAGGCAAACCCTCGGCTCTCCCTTAGTCTTTACCACGATTTGCTGACACAAGTTAAAATATGAACTGCTGTCTTCACCAGGAGTTTACCTCATGTTAGTTACCACATGTTAGCTAACACGCGTCAAGAACACACCCTTTCCCCCCGTGAAATACTATGCTGGATATTTAAATAAATAAACGATATAGGGGCCTAATCCAAATCCCAAGGAAGTCAATAGGATTCTTCCCGCTGACATCAATGGCTACTGCATCACGCCCTGGTCTCCTTTCAGCAGCACCAATCTTCCCTTAACAATGATTTGTTTTAATTCATTCTCTCTCGCTTTTACTTCCTCTGCTGACTAAACTCTCCCAAATTCTAAGTATTTTTCCAACGAACTCTTTGTTTTGTCAGATTTCCCTCCTCTCTCACCCTTCTTTGCTATATATGGCATCATCCCTCCTGGTCTTTGCTCTATGCCTGAGTTTCAGGCCCTGACTAGTGGCCAGTGGGTATGAAGTATAAAGGTTAGAGGGAATCACACTCAGAGCACTGGAAGCAGACCATGGACCAGGGGCTTGGGATGACGCCAGCATCAAGAGACCAACTGGGATTGCAAAAGAGCGCACTTTGGGACAATTCACACTGGCACCAAAATCAGACAGTACACACCGGCCAGAAGGCCGGCGAAGGGGAGGGAGCAACACAGGAGACAGAATGAGAGTAACCCCTCATTACATGACCACTGCTGAGGTTGCAAAATGGACTCTAAATCTGCCGGTATTTGGCACGGAACAAGTCACGTAGCACAGTTGTCTAAAGAGCGTGCAAGGGAATAAAATGGGAATAAATAAAACAAGCTTTTGTACTAGGGGGGAATTCACTGCATAGATTCATCTTAGCTCAGGATGCTCTGACTCGAGGCATTTCAAGAGGGGAAAGATTAGGGAATGAGGAGTGCATGGGGAGTGGTCCTTCTGGCAAAAGCTGAATAATTCATAACACTCATTGGTCACTGCAGTTGGGAAAGAGGAGCAGGAGTGTATTTTAGGTGACAATGAGCCTATCCGTTCAGTAAGGGAAAGGATCAAGCATGTGCAGATGCCAGGGAAACAGAATCACAGACACAAAACAGATAGACTCTCCTCTAAACTGTACCTCCATCTCAGTTATCCCAAATCAAGGGCTTGATCCTGCATGGGGCTGGGTGCGTCCTGGCCATCTCTATATTTCCACAGGAGCTGAGGCCAATCAGGGCTTCACAGAATAGGGCCCTAGGGCTGGCTCAGTTTGAGCTGCAGTTACAGACAGCAGAGAACTGTATTGTTCGGATTATTATTATTGTACAGCGGGCCTGATTCTGCTCTCTTTTAAACCAGGTGGGATGAGGGAACATAGGGATTCAAATAATAGATTCATAGATGGCCACCAGGATTATCTGGTCTGAAAAGAATCTCACCCAATAATCTCTGCATCAAGCCCATAACTTCTGTTTGAACTACAGCATATCTTTCAAAAAGGCTTAAAAACTTCAGGCAATGGAAAATGTACCACGTCCCTAGGTAAGTCAATGTTGTTACGCTGGTTTAAGTGAGAGATTAAGCCCATCATATCTACCATATGCAGATCACCAATTTGGGCCCAATTAGTTTAGCTTTCGGAAGTTCCTTATTCCCTAGAGGAAAGGACAAGCTTTTCTTTAGCTAAAAGAACACACTATTTATTCAGGGGGAGGTTTCAAAGGCACAAAGGCAGTTAGGTGCCATTGACAGCCAATGAGAGTTGGGCACCTAACTCTCATTTGTGCTTTTGAACATTTCCCCCTCATTTATTAAAACCATGGGATTAAATCTCATGACAATAAAATTTGCAATCTTTGCAAAACCTTGAATCCCCAAGGCCTCACCCATCCCTGCTTACTTTAATTCAGTGGCCTCAGTTACACGAGGAGATGCACCATGAGCCCATGCTGTCTCTTCCACAGTAACATCATTGTCAGAGATACAGTCCAGGCAGAAATGCCCACAGCTAACTGCTGCCCCATTCCTCCCCAAATAAAACGTCCCTTTTACAAGTGCCTCATGTTGGGACTGTCTGCCAAGCTATCTGGCCCTCAGAGCCTCCACCCAGGTTGAGCCTCAGACACCCACCTGCATCTGTCAAATAGAGGTTGGGTTTGGTCAGATGAGCATCCATAGCTTAGATGCTCATTCTGGACTTTCCGGGTCTGTCAGATCTCACATAAGATTTTAGATACTTTCTGATCCCTATGGGCCCCCAAATGCCATGAGAAGAGCACAGGGGTAGGAGGCTTGTCTGGGGCTTCACCCTAATATTGTGGAACCAGCCTGCAGTCAGCAATGGCACAGCTGAGAACATGACATTTATAGTAAATAACCCGGGCTGGTGCACAATGCAGCCACTGTGTATTAATGGGAATTGGGAAAAATAAACCCTGTCTAGGACCAAACCAGAAAAAAAAAAGCACTATTTGTATTGTCCAAGAGTCAAGGTGACAGACAGTCCAGTTTTTTAAGTAAAGAAGTCTGCTTCATTCACAGCAGCAAAGCAATTCGGTGTAAAGGTATCGGGACACACACAAAAAAACCCATCAGCCCAGCAAAAAGATCTGTCTGAAGTTTTTGATACTGCACCGGATACAAGTGTTCAGGTCAGAGATTAGGCTAGATTATAGACAAGAGGCGTTCAGATCCAGGTTCTATGATGTCCAAACTATGGCAAGTAGTTGGATAATTTCAAACAGCTACAGAAGTGTGTAGATCTTTGCACACATGAACACGCTTGCTAACAAGTAACACCCATGCATTTCCTGTCATTTTCCAGTATAAATCTGACTCAGCGGAGCTGTAAAATTACTGTGCAAAATACTGGCCAATAAAGGTCCATCATTACCTCTCAAGCATCCCTCCTTTATGAGCCACACCTTCTTTCAAGGACCCCAACTTCCACTCCAGCACTAAACCTGCTCCTATCTGCGCTTCCATTGGTGGCAGTTATTGAGATTAGAAATCACTACAAGGATCTAGGAAATGGCCATGCTAAGGAAATTAACCCCACAAAGAAACCAGTAACTCACTTGGTTTGGGAGACTGTTAAAAAAACCAAACTTAGGCTAAGTTAGTGAAGTTCTTTGGCCCATCATGGTTGAGTTTCAGCTGAACCTAGGGAGATATCTTTGAGATGACCTAGGATAGAGAGCTGACAATCTTTGAGTAAGTCTGAGCTGATTCAGTTCCATGTGAAACTCCAAGGAAACTCAATGGTTTTCCATAGTTTCAAGCTGAAAATGTTGCTTCTTAGGACAATTTCTACTTTGAATTTCACTTTGAGCTTTTGGGTTCTAACAAATCCAGAAGTTCAAATGTACCTTATATGAATCCAACCCGCCGTACCGGGCCTTGTCTACACACACAAGCTGTACCGCTACAAATATACTGCGTATCCAACTCGGCACAACGCCCCTATTTTGGACACAGTTATACCCATATAAAAGTACTTATCCTGGTATAGTTACCATACAGGAAGGGGAGTAAGATATACACATATAAGACACCCTTTCACCGGGATATCTGCATCTATCCTAGGGGTGTACAGAACATATCAGTAAAAACAACACACTCCAAAGTGAAATGGTTATACCAGTACAGAGACTGTGTATAGATCAGACTTAAATGGTTGAAAGGTCTGACTCAGCTCTGACTTATACTGGGGAAATGTCACATCCTGTGCTGTCCGCTAGAGTTAGCAGCTAGAGTTATTCTGGGTTTATTATCCCAGCGTTTGTCCGGATGGTTGGGGAACTGGCCTCTTTGTACCATTTTTAACGTGCCCATGAAATAAAATACTGTCTAGTTCAGGATGCCTCTTGGTGCCAGCTGAAACTGTGCTTCACCCTGTTATGAAAGGCCCTCTTTCCCGGCACCTGTCAGCTGCTCAGAACTTTCCAATGGCAATCACCTAGAGGCAGGATTAGAACAGTGGCCTTGGACTTGGGAAATCTGTGCTCAACTCTCAGTTCTGCCAGACTCCCTGTGTGACTTTGGGCAATTCACAGTCTCCCCGTGCCTCAGCTCCCCAGCTGTAAAACAGGGATATTAGCACTGCCCTGCCTGGGAGGATAAATACGTTAAAGATTCTGAGATGCTCAGGTACCATGTAAGTACCTAAGCCAGACAAAAAGCAGCATCGCTCAGAGGGGGGAAAACAGGAGTATAATTAGCTTCCCTAGGTGATGTCTGTGAAGGCAGAGATATCTGAGTTGAACGTACTTCCTCATATGATGTGCAGTAGGTCTCGGGCTTCACAAGGCCACATGTCGACGAGGCTTTTAAGTGATGGATTCGTCCTATCAGCAGGTCTCCCGCAGGTGGGTAGCAGGCCCCGTGGGAACAGGAGCCCTGTGCATCCAGGAGCAGTGGCAATGCTAAAACAACACAGGAACAAGCCTTTAATAATGTTCTATGCTACGCCACAAAATCACCATTGCTGGTGGCAGTACCTGACCTGGCTAATTGGCATCCTCTGAGGTAAGGGAGAGGAATGAATGGGTGAACTACATGAGCCCAAGCTGAGTGTAAAGGCAAGATGAAAACACTCAGCACAAGTGGTGAAAAGCAAACTCATTTTCTTCCTGAGTTGCACATAAGGAAAATGGGTTTTAAATAATTGGGCCTTAGTAACAATCCCTCCTTAGAGCTCTCCTCTGCCAAGATGTCTCCAAAAAACGTGATGTCGGTTAGGCGGCTGGTGTGCCGAGACCACTGCCTGTCATGCTGACCAATGGAGTCTCGTTGTTTCCTTGTGCTCGAGCTGTATCCACCTGTTATCGCTAACTCTTTGGGATAGGACCATCTTTTCGTTCTGTGTTTGCACAGCACCTTGCACCCTGGGGTTCTGGGACCATGACCTGAGCTCCTAGGTGCTAAGGCAATGCAAGTAATAACAGCAAATACATAGTTCATAACCTAGAAGCATCTCGTGAATCTCAGATTCTAGCTGTTCTAGCTGCTCGTGAAAGACTAAAATCATTTCTCACAGAGGACCCCCATGGATCACCCTATGTACTAATTAACTCTGCGGGAAATGTAGGCAGCGTTTACAACCAACTTGACTGAACAACGGTTTTTACAGGAGCTAAGGGCAACGTGGCTCATCCCCGACCCAAATATCCTGGCCACTTTCAGTAAAGCACAGCAAAACCACTACTAAACAAGGGCAGATATTACGTGGGGTCTCCTCAAGGCCCCTTTAGAGGCACAGATAGGATGGTAAAGCTTACCCAGGAGAATGAAGCACGTCCATACAATGGGCCGAGGGAGAGATTCCATGCCTCTGAGGACTCACCTGAGATAGAATTTGCAGCATGAATGAAACGGTTCAGAAAACAACAAGCTAAAGCACAAATCACCATCCTTTTATCACCCTCCCTTCCCGTTTTACGACAAGATAACTTCCTTGACTTCAACAGAGTTCAACAAGCGCAAGTGAGAGAGGAGATTCAGCGCTTTGAATTGTCCAGAGTGTATATTTAACCTTTAAAACAAATGGACAAGCCCCCACTTTTGTTTTTAACCTTTTAGAATAAATACCTGCTCATGAATGATAAAAAGCTCTTCGATGAAGTAACTGGCTGTATCTTTGCATCTTTATTTTATTCTCTAAAGTGACCAATAGGTATAAACAGAACAATTTACTCTGCTAGGATTCTGCTTTCATGCCTAACAGCCTGCTTTTTCAGAGGTGCCAAGAACCCACAGTCTCACGGACTATAATGAGAGTTGTTTGTGCACAACACCTCTGAAAATCAGAGCCCAAATACACAGCAAGTAGACACATTTTAACAAATGAATATACTCCAGCCAGGCCACTTCTTCACCTGCCTACAGTGTAGTTATGTTTGCAGTCCCACCCTTTATCCCTTCTTTTTCAGGCTTTATTCCAGCTCAGGTTCAAAGTCTTTTACAGGTTTTGCAAAGTTTAAAAAGTACAGCAAAGTACATGCACTATACAAACACTTTCCATTTCTGTAACTTAATCATATCAATGTTCTCGCTGCCTGCAGGAAACGCCTGCCAGCCCTCCGATCTCGACAAGAAATCCCCTCCCTGGGCTGCCATTTTCCCCGTGTAACACACAGCACTGGCAGGGCTCACTGCTTGTCCCTGTCTTCTGGGCAGTGCTGTACATACCTGGCTCAGGGGCTAGACTTTTCTTTCCTCTTCCCCTGTTATTGAGCAGCTGATATGAATTCTCACCTGAGTCCTGATGGGCTGTCTCCTTTCACTCTCTGCTTTTAAATAAAGCCTCACCTGAGGAAGGAAGTTCCTGTGGCCAGGGTGCGGCAATGATAAAGGGAGGTGATTCAGGACTCTTCAGACATACACACCCATTTACTGTGTAACTCATTACACACTCCCCAGACAGCCCGAGACAGAAGGTCCTTCTGCACTGTAATGCACATGAAAAACCCTACAATTAGCCAGCAAGTGGACTCAGATCTATGAATATACACTTCAGCTTTAGGAACATCTGAGGACAGTGAGACAGTTTCACAGCTAATGTTCATGTAGATCATTATAATCCAGACTGATTCTGAGCAGCTCGGATGTTTACCTGAAGGGCACATATCCTGACAAGAGTTTGGGGATCATCATCGTTATCAGCCCCATTTTACAGAGGAGGAGTTGAGGCACGGAGAAATTAAGGGCAATGTTTTCAAAGGAGCTCAGTTCCCATTTAGCCACCTAAACAAGTGGCCAGATTTCCAAAGGAGCGCAGCATCTAATGCGCCAGGATTAGAACCCAGATCTCCCAAAACCCAGTCTAGTCCCTCAACCACATCCTTCCCTGTTTTGGATCCAATTCTGATCTCATTTACATGATAGCACTGAAGGCCTCATTTAGTTCTGAGCTGCTCTGATAAAACTGCCCAGTGTTACGCGAATACTAAGTCACTCGGAGTTGGATTGAGACCCACCAACTCATTGCACACAAGAGGCTAGCCTGCTGCTTGGAGAGTAGTGGCTTTCAGGCACTGCCTCTGCGTGCTGCATTTGAGCAGATGCAGAGAGACAGAAAGCTGTGTGTTCGTTTGCCAATCCCCCAAAGCCATGCAATTCTCTGTTCTCACTCCCTCATTTTAGGGTGAGATCCAAGCCCCATGAATATCGATGGCACCCAGATGAGGCCCTTAACCTCACTGAAACAACCACCCCAATAAATATCTGGTCTCCAGCTGTTAAAGCTGTTGCACCAGAACACTGGCTGTTAAAAAATTAGTTTGACTCTTAGATCCTCAGCTGGTGTATGCTGGAATAGCTCCATTGGCTTCGCTGGGGATATGCCAATTTGCTCAGGCAGAGGAGCTGGCCCTTAATGTAGCGAGAACAATGAAGGTTCAAAAATAATCTGTCCCCTAAGGCTACCACATCTGAAACCTTAGCTCAGAGATTTAGGTGTGCCAAGTACGCTGTGTGGGCAGGCAGCAGCCTGGGCGTGCCTGCATTGGATGGGCTGTTCATAGGCCGATTAATAATGGTGTAATGTCACATTTTTCACTCTGGAATCTTAATCCAGCAAAGCATCACCCCGCAGCCAGCAGCTCACAGCATGTCGAAATCAAGCGACTAAACGTCCCCTCACAGATGTAAACTCAGCGTCTGAACACTGGTGGCTTTGTGGACACTGCATGTGGAGCAGCCTAGCTGTGGGACCAAACCCCAAACTCCAGATCCAAACCCTCCCAAGCAAATCCACCCATGGTAATAACAACACTTTGCACTCATATAACACCTTTCAGCAGGCCCCAGATGATAACAGTGACCTGACAACGCAAAGTACCAACTGGGTCCCTGTATCTCCTGGTGATAAATGCCCCCACAACCAAGCTAAAATGGGACTTCAGAGCATTGGTACCTAAATAAAAGCTGTACCGTATCCTTCAGGACCAACACTGACTAACGGACCAAAGAGAGGCTTAGAAATCAGAGATGGGTCCAAACCCTAGAGCTGAACACTGCAAACCTTGAGGAAGTCTGGATCCGATCTGACCCCAAACCTGTCGCTGCCCCGGACAGCCACTGCATATGACAGAGCCAGTCCTGCTGCAGGCAAGAGACCATCCGGCTGCCTGTGCCTGGGACAAAATGCAATGCCCCCCATTCTGAATGCCTAGCCCATATATCAAAGGGTGCTCTTGTGGTCAAGGCACTGTACTTGAGAAAGGTGGGTTCAACTCCTACCTCTGCCACACACTGCCCGCGTGACCTGGGGCAAGTCACTGAATCTTCTTTTGCCTCAGTTTCCCATCTGTGGAATGGGGCTAATAGTCTATCACAGAGAGGTTCTGAAAATAAATTCATTAACATTTGAGACGCCAGGGAACTACAAATGTCTGAGCACCACTGATGTGAAGTACTTAGGGCCTGTTCTGATCTGTTTTGGTGGGAGCTGGATCTGGGCCTTAATACCCCATGTGAATTACGACAGAAGTTATTATTATTTTTGTTATCATAGCACCCGAATCCCATTGTGCTAAGCACGGTACAAACACAGAACAAAAAGACAGTCGTTGCCTCAAGGAGCTTGCAATCTAAGTCTTGTACTCATTTTCCTAGGGATTGCCTCTAACGGCCCCTTCAAAAGCCAAATTGGTCACCTTGGTGGCAGCACACTAGACAGCTTGGACAGCACTGCTCGAAAAGGGTCCAAGTGTCCTGTGTGCTCTCCCCATTACATCCGGGGATCCTGAGCATTAGATGCCACATACCATGGTGATTCACAGCCTGATAAGGGGATGCGGAATCCCAGCCTACCATAAAAGGCCGAGTGTTGCAATTCTGTGGCACAGACGGGGTGGAGCAGAGAAACGTAGACAGACCCACAAAGCAGCTCAAAGTCTATCCAAAATGGTTTATTCCACTCTCCACCTTCTGCCCCAGGAGAGCACAGACAGGAAGTAAACAAGCACCTGGTTAGTCAGGCTCTGCTGGCTGAAGCAGGAGCAAACGTGAGGAATCGCCTGATTTCAGGAAGGTAGAATAACAACAGCCACTGTAACAGAACTAGGGCTTCTGGTGTAGGCTGGTCCAGGGATGAGAGATCCAACCTGGGAGTCAGGAGAACAGAGTTCAACTCCTTGCTCTACCGCAGACGTGTGCGATGTGGAAGAAGTCGCTTACTCTCTGTGCCCTCATCTGTAAAAGAGGAATAACAGGCCTGCCTGCTAAATACTAGTGAGATAAGGTGGGTGAGGGAATACCCTTTATTGGACTAGCTGCTGTTGGTGAAGGAGACAAGCATTGTAGCTCGAAATCTTGGCTCTCTCACCAACAGAGTTGGTCCTATATAAAGATACTACCTCACCTGCCTTGTCTTTCTCATATCCAGGGGCCAACCCTCCTCCCACAACACTGCAAATACTGTAATATTAAATAGCAGGGAATAAAATATATTAAAGACTGGGGGACCATATAAGTACCTAAAACAGATAGAACTGCAGCACAGTCGTGCAATTTTTATTTATTTATTTATTTATTAATTAAGAGGGAGCATCCATGGACATAGGAGGGGATTGGAGGGACACAACGCTGGACAAGTTTTAAATGTTTTTTTTTTAATTGTCTACAGCTGCATTCCCACATGCTAAGGTCCCTTCAGCTCCTGCAAGCTAAGGAGGGTTGGGCCCAATCAACCCCCAGATAACTGACCTTCAATAAAAAAAATGAGTCGCGTCAGGAAGTGGTTTTGGTGATTCAACAGCTAGTGCTCTGTCCTC
This sequence comes from Terrapene triunguis, assembly GCF_002925995.2. Taxonomy (NCBI): domain Eukaryota; kingdom Metazoa; phylum Chordata; order Testudines; family Emydidae; genus Terrapene; species Terrapene triunguis. The sequence continues at coordinate 1,522,562 of NW_020665277.1, forward strand.
TTAATCAGCACTGAGACGGTGCCCCAGGGTGGTGCTAGGCTGCTGACAGTGCCCTCTGTGGGGTGCAACACCAAGGCACTAAGTACTCATGGCCACTAACGATCTTATGGCACTTTTCCCATAAGCTTGTTGTCCTATCTGGACTGACCTAGGACTTCAATTTTGCCTCCCTAAACTCCCAGTGAAGTTTCATTTGGATCGGAGAGTCTCCACTTCCTGCCCTAATCTGTGGGGTAGTGTTGCTGCGAGAAGCCAGACAGCTTCCATATTCCACCTCAGAGGCAGCACTTTGGAACTGGAAGAGTTCTCCGTCTTGAGAGGCTGCCCACTGAGCAGCAGCTGGGTACAGACAGAGCATCCGTGTTCACGTTGCTGCCAATGGGACATAGATTTTAAAAGACTCCATCCATGCTACACTAGCAACAACCAATAAAGACGCTGCTAGTTTGGGTTCAACCGCAATGTGGAAAGGGCCAAAGTGGCTTGAACATAAATGCTCCACAGCCCGTTGGCTAGGAACCAGAGGCGTAGCGAGCGCCCTCCGTACCCTCCGACCGGAGGGGGCCCCGCAAGGAAGGGGCCCCCTAAAAGTGGCAAAATAAATACCGCATTCCAGTTTCTGCATTGTAAGGGGCCCGCCTGTTCGGAGGGGGCCATGTTCTTTGTTGCTACGGCCCTGCTAGGAACTAACCTCCCAACAGAGACAACTGATGGAGCGAGGGGTGGAAGGATCACTCCCACGTCTAAGAGACACAGACAAAGCTCTTCTTCAATTAACACTCTCTGCAGTACATTGCGTACTGGCCACACGATATCACTGCATCCTGCCCAGCCCAGGTGAAAGGAAACAGATGTAGGTGCCACAAGTCCAAATTCGGTGATTAAATCTAGAGCTGGATGTTTATTGGCAAAGTTAGAATCCCTGGCAGCAGAGGAGGGAGATGCTGTGACATGGCAGTTTCAGATACTGGTATCAAAGCTGAGGTGCTAACATGAAAAATGTTCCCTCCCCATCCAATCCACTTCCCTCTGTTTCTTCTTCTCATTTTAAATAGAGCTGGTCAGGAAACTATGTTTTTTCCCCCTGCAAAAAATTTTGATGAAAACCAAAATTTTCATTTTTTGTCAAATTTTCTTTAGCATTTCTTGGGTTTTCAGTGCCAGATTATCCTGGTTTTCTAATGAAAACCCAATAAATCTCAACAAAAATGGATGGTTTCTGTGAAAATATCCATGTTGTAAAAAAAAAAAAAAAAATCGATTTTCCGTTGAAACAAAAGATTCGGCAGAAAATGTTTGACCTGCTCTAATTTTAGTCTCTTTTCCGTTATCCAGGAGTTCATTCCAGAGAGCTGTGCCGCACCTGGGTATGTAGGCCATTGCCTTTGCTTAGGATCTGAATGCAGTGTGAGTCAGATATTGATAAATAGCCTCAAACAGGAAGCATATCAGGGCTGTTTGTTTATTGCTTTGGGCAGACAAGCTCTGAAATGATCCACCCCTCCCAGTTAGCAATGGCTCAGAAGGAACCACCATTTGACTAACTGGTCAATGGGAAATCAGATTACTAGATATTAGTCAACTGATCCATGCAACTGAATTGCCCAAATGGCTGGGAATGGACTATTTTGCAATGCAGGTAAATTATAATAGCTAGACCTCCCTAGAGAGAAGACAACAAGCTGGGGACTAGAGCTACTGGAAAAATTTCCATTGAAGTTTAAGTTCTAAAATCAAAAGACTATTTAGTTAAATCTAAAATCAAAACCCCACTTTTTACAATTTTCAAAAAACTAAGATTTTTCAACTTTTTAAAAAGAATTAAACAAAATGAAACATTTCCATTTCTTTTTAAATTTTTCATGAAATATCCTTTTTAACCAGCTCAACTTGGGACGCAGATTAAACCAGTTCTGGCCCAGTCCACACCCAAACCTTCCCCTAAAAGCAATTTCAAATGTTTAGGTAACTTTTTGGACCCATTTTTTTTTCCATTTTCATACCCTTCCAAGCTTCCTGATACCTTCTCTAACATTAATAGACAATTTTAAATTAACTAGGCAGTCAGCAAAATACTATTCACTACACTTTGTCTAGCATGTAGCTAAAGGAACAAATTAAAATGTGTCTGTAATATGTGTCACTTTCAATAAAAATTCAAGTTCGTTTGCAGTGTGTATAATAAAGCTGGGTGGACTTTTTCAAATTTTTAAATTTAAAACAAAAAACGGGAAAAGACTTTTTGTAGGAAAAAAGGTGAGTTTTCTCCCTCTTTCCCAAACAGCTGGTGTATATAGTCAATAGTTTATAATCTATGTTCAAAATGTTTCGTCGCAGTCCAGTAGCAGCATAACATGTATACCGCCAGTCAGATTTGATGGATAAGGGCATGGAGTAGAGCTGGTTGCAATTTTTCTGTTGAAATATTTTTGTCTTTGACGAAAAAATGGCTGTTTGACCAAAATGAAAATTTTCACAGATAATTTTCACTTTGAAATTTTTCAATTTCTTGGCAAAATCAGTTTCTTGATTGATTCTTCAGTTAAAATTGCGGATAAACATTTTCAGGTTTTCTCCAAAACTTAACATTTTTAGTTTTGCTTGTTTCCTTTTTTTATTGTACATATGTCATTCTTTTAAAGCTTCTCTGAATTTCTGTTTGTTTTCGGTTTGTTTGTTGATTTTTCCTACGTTTTCCGAGAAAACTAAAGTGATATTTTTTGATCCACTGCAGTTTGAGGATCAGTCTTTGAGGAAGGCAAGAGGCAGAAGTTCCACTACTGAATAACTCAGGAGTGGCATTAATGAACATCCCTTGAGAACCACATCCTGATTTTCCCCATCCACAAGGAACGGCTGGCCCAACACAGCACTTCATGGGAGAACAAATGAGGGGAACCAGAGATGAGTTCTGCCTGCCAAACAGCCCAGGAGCCCAACTGAAATTGCAATTGCGAACAGCAGTATGGTTGACAATTACCCATTTTCCACTTCTAAATGCTGATTTGTACACACAAATGTGGGCTTTACACGTGCAATTCAGGCAACCACTTTGGAAATCTGGGCCTTGTCTGTGCAACGCTTCTGATCCCATCTATGCAAAAGGTGATTTGCTTCATTCTTTTTGCACCCGTTGCCACTCTCAGAACCACAGACCACGTGCCTTAGCCTGCTACCTGGCTTCCCTACCAGTCCCAGCAACTACATTTTCCAGACACTATTGCCTTTATTATGTAACTTCTACTCCAAGCGGGGAGCCATCAAATCATTTACCTACCTGAACACGTGTTTATTAGAGACAAAGTCCAAATGCAGCTGACCCTTGCCCGTATATGGGACATGTGGAACTGGGAGATGTGGCAATAGGCCCTTCTGCTTTAGCAAGACAAGGATGAAAATAGTGCTGTGCAATATTTGGGGAAATTTCGCTATCTGGCAGAAAGTGGGCATTTCCCTATGTCTGACTGGGCTGGGCTTCTCTTGAAAATGAGATGCAAGATACTTGTGCAAAAACAGCATTTCACTGAATCGTAGTTGAGAATTTCCCTCCAACTGTTAAATAAGCAGGGCTAGATTTCCAATACACACATGCCAACCCGATTTGTCTCTTTCTGGTCTTGTTGATAAAGCTGTACCAGTTTAACTCAAGGTGGGAGGCTGTATCGATTTAGTTCAGGGGTTCTCAAACTGGGGGTCGGGACCCCTAAGGGGGTCGTGAGGTTATTACATGGGGGGGTCGCGAGCTGTCAGCCTCCATCCCAAACCCCACTTTGCCTCCAACATTTATAATAGTGTTAAATATGTTTTTAATTTATAAGGGGGGGTCGCACTCAGTGGCTTGCTATGTGAAAGGGGTCACCAGTACAAAAGTTTAAGAAACCCTGATTTAGTTAAAAGGTGCATCTTTGTGTGCGGACAAGCTTCCATGAGTTTAAACCTGGCTTGTGTTGAGTTAGCTTTCACGGATGTAAGAGCCTTGAGCGCAAAGTTGCACCTGTTTAACTAAATCGATGCAACATCACACTTTTAATTAAGCCAGTGCTTAAACAGAGCAGAAACTGAGGGTGTGGCCGTCTGACAGTTCACTCCAACATCTGCTACTGCACAGAGGGGCCAACACCTTCACTTCCTGCAGCACCCTGAGAGTTTCCCATCCAAGGCCTGACCCCACAGTGCTAGCCTGAGAGCCCTGATAGGATCACAGTGCAATATGGTGTGACTGCAGGCGTAGACAAGCACGTGACATCCTACCTTCTTGTTCATGTCCCTTTACCAGTGCTGACGGCTGGACCACTAATGATACCAAAGCAACATCGCTAGGGCTATACTACAAGCTGTGGAATGTTTACAAACATAAAGGGTCACTAAAGATCAGCGCAAGGAGCTCAGCACAAGCCTTGATGGTCAATATAACTTTACGACTCAGGATCATTAATGAAACAACAGATCAGCAGCCAGACCTATGTTCCTGCTGCTCCATCCCTGCTGATGTGTCTGCAGGCATGAGCGACACAATGCACCTGTGGGCTTTACTGCAGCAATAAAGATAACACAAGGACACTTTCCTCGCCACACGGGTCTTTGATCACAAAGGTCGCGGATAAGGGCTCCGGCATTTTCCTCTCTGGGACGGAGTGACAGGGTGATAGGTCCAACTTTGGCAAGAGAAGGGAGAGAGCAAATTGCACGCTTAGGTGATCAAACTGGTCTGAAGGGTTGAAGCGAGCACTCATAAGGAGGATGTAGAGGTAGAGATGGGGTAGGGCACTAGACTGGGACTCTGTGATTAAAAAAATCCTGCAGCCCTGAATCTGAGCCGGGGGCAGCTGACGTGGGCTCGGGTTGCGGGGGCTACACAATATCAGTGTGTCCCTGTTCAGGCTCAGGCTCGAGCCCAGGCTCTGAGATGCTCCCCCTCGGCGGGTTTCAGAACCCTGAGTCTGAACGTCTACATTGCAATTTTATAGCCAAGCAGCCTGAGCCCCATAAGCCCAAGTCAGCTGACCCAGGCCAATCACAGCTGTGCCCTGGATCTTTTCTCACAGTGCAGCCATACCTTGAAGCTTCTGTTCCTAGCTCTGCCACTTACTTGGTGTGTAGCTTTAGTCAAGTCACTTCCCCTCTCTGCTTCTGTTACCCCTCATTGGGTAAGTCACTTCACCTCTCTGAGCCTCAGTTTCCACATTTGTAAAATGGGGATAATCAGGGGTGGTGAGCTTTCATTCATCACTGTTTGGGAAGGTTTTGAGATGTTCCGATGGAGTGTGCTGTATACAGATGCACAAATGCCTAGATATTGATGCTATGGTGCCTGTGTTCTTTATCAAAACTTAGATAAAGGGAAAGGAAATGAGGAGGTTTGCTCTAGCTTCCTTGGCTCTGCTCTCAAGCTACGTTAATCTACAATACCTGCACGTGCCAGATCCTTTCCTGTCACTTACTACAGCCTCGTAATTGCAATATTTATTTGACTGAAATGAAAACTGAAATCTTAATAGCAAATGACTAATGCCATCAGCTGATTAGCTATTATGCACTCCCATCCTGTACACAAATCACAACGTTGAGGTGCACAGGACCAAATAAGAAAATAGTCTTATTTGCATAGAACTATGCGCTGTCCTGTCCTGTGGACAATAAAGGTCTGACATTTTTTAAAAGAGTGGGTAGTCAGAAAGTGTAAAACGTTTCCCTTCTTATTCAACACAACTTTGAGATGCAGCTGCTCACTCTTCTGACCAAGACGTGTTTTTTCCTGCTGGCCCTGTAGAGTCTATGCAGCTCTGGGACACAAGGCTGGATTTTGTTGTGCCTTAAGCACACCAGTTTTTTGTTGTTGTTGTTGCTGCTCTAGACCTGATCACGTCTAATGGAAAAACACCACTTGCTTGTCATCACATTTGCTACGTGCAATCCCACTAAGACAAATCCTCAACATTTTAGCTAACTTCCAACCCCCCACATTCCTTGCCCGTAGCTAACAGGATTAGACAGTCTGGCCCAGGTTGCATTTATTTAGTTTCAGATTAATTGTTTTCCCGGGGCCAATGTACATGGATTCTTTTTCCTAGGGAACTATCGCTATCTCTCAGCCTTATTTTCCTTGAAAACCCTTTAGCTAATTATGCATCTTGCGCTTTAGTTAAAACGGATTTATCCATATTCTCTGTAACAGTTATAACAGTGTGTCTGGCCCCCAGATATTGCTAGCTCTAAAAAAAATTAATTAAAAAGCGCATGATTCCTATTTATTTAACTCCATTTGCAGCAGGGTAATAAGGCACCCTGTAAAGAGAGTTAACGGTGTTGTTCTTTGCTTGTTATGTTTTGCAGCTTGGTTTCTTAGCACTAGGATTTCCCCCCTTTTCCATTATACTTATTTTCTCTCATCTAGAGTTCTACAGACTTGGTTTGACAAATCTTCCCCTTCAGACTGGCTGCTCAGCAATTCCCAAATCTTTACAGAAGAGAGGAGATCAGTCCATCCTCCTATGTTACAGAGCTCAGAATTCACACTGTGCCTATGTCCATAATGACGGGCTTCAGAGTAGCAGCCGTGTTAGTCTGTATCCGGAAAAAGAACGAGGAGTACTTGTGGCACCTTAGAGACTAACAAATTTATTTGAGCATAAGCTTTTGTGGGCAACAGCCCACTTCATCAGATGCATATGATACTATATGTTCCATTCTATGCATCTGATGAAGTGGGATGTAGCCCACGAAAGCTTATGCTCAAATAAATTTGCGAGTCTCTAAGGGTAGGTCTACACTTACCCGGTAGTTCGGCGGCGAGTGATCGAACTTCTGGGTTCGACTTATCGCGTCTTGTCTGGACGCGATAAGTCAAACCCGGAAGTGCTCGCCGTCGACTGCGGTACTCCAGCTAGACGAGAGGAGTACCGCGGAGTCGACGGGGGAGCCTGCCTGCCGCGTGTGGACCGAGGTAAGTTCGCACTAAGGTACTTCGAACTTCAGCTACGTTATTCACGTAGCTGAAGTTGCGTACCTTAGTTCGAATTGGGGGGTTAGTGTAGACCTGGCCTAAGGTGCCACAAGTACTCCTCGTTCTTTATGTCCATAATAATCATCTTCCCAATTCCCCTTGCTGTTCACTCCTTTTGATGTTCTCCCTGCCACCAAATTAACACCCTGTTAAATTTCATGCCCACAGCAGCTTTAATCTTCAGGCATTAACATTAATCGTAGACATTAACCCTCTGCATGACACTCCTTCTCAAGCCCGGTCTGCACACCAGAACTGCACCAATTTAACTAACTGGTTTCTAAAGGTCTGGTCTACACTTAGAAATTAGATCGGCCTAAGAAACATTGCTCAGGGCTGAGAAAAATGTTGCATCTTGAGCACTGTAGCTAGGTTGACCTAACCCTTGGCGTAGACATGGCTAGGTTGATGTAAGAATTCTTCCATTGACCTAGCTACTGCCTCTCGGAGAGGTGGATTAACTCGTGAACTACAGCTATGGAAAAAAACCTTGCATTGATGTAGGAAGCCTCTACACTACAGCATTATGACAGCACAGCTACGCTACCAGAGTACTGTAGCAGCTGTAGTGTAGCGATGCCCTGAACTAATTTAGGGCTTGTCCATCCAGGAAAGTGGCACTGGCATAACCTAAGGTGTGAATTTAAACCAAATACAGTTAAGATAAACCAAAAGAAGCGGCTCTTAAACTGAACTAAGAGTGTCCACACAGAGGTTTGCACCAGTTTAAGCTGATTGGTAACAGCTTTCATTTAAAGAAAAATAACCCACTTAAGCCAAAATAAGAGCAACCACACAGGGATTTGCAAACTGATTCAAGTTGAACTGGTGCAACTTTCCTGTGCTGAGAAGGCCTCAGTTAAACCTGTATAAATGCCTTTGGTTGGACACTCAAATAAAATTAAGAGTGACTAAAATTAGTTTAATTTAACATTAAGATAATTAACAGTAACCACTCTTAATCCAATTTAAACATATCCACACAGTGAGGTTGCATTGACTTAACTAATGTGATGTAAAAAACTATTTTGTTAAATAGATGCAATTTCTGGGTGTGATGCACTGCGGGATTGTTGCCAACTCACAGGATTTGATCACGAATCTCATGATATTCATTTATTTTTCTTAACTGTGTGACTCCAGGGGCTGAAGCTTTATGTGAAAAATCTCATTCTCAGCTTTCTTTTTAAAAACTAAAGTGGCTGCAGAGAAAAGCTGAAGAACAAACCCTAAATGCTCAAAAATCAGAAGGCAAGGGGGGGAATTTTTTTTTTTTTTAAATCTCATGGTTTCGGGGAGCCTGACTCTTAGGCTACATCTACACTATGGAGTGGGGGGGTCGATTTCAGATACGCAAATTCAGCTACGCGAATAGCGTAGCTGAATTCGACGTATCTGATCCGACTTACCCCGCTGTGAGGACGGCGGCAAATCGACCGCCGCGGCTGCCCCGTCGACAGCGCTTACTCGTACCTGGGCTGGTGGAGTACGTGCGTCGATTCGGGGATCGATTATCACGTCTCGACGAGACGCGATAAATCGATCCCCGAGAGATCAATTTTCTACCGCCGATCCGGGCGGGTAGTGAAGACCAGCCCATAGTTTTTGAACTCTTGGGCTTGCCAATACAGTTGATTAGTTTCTTGTTACACCTACAATGTGCTAGGCTCTGTACAACCCCAAAAAGGCACAGGCATTTCCTCAAGGAACTGATACAAAAAGCTATGACCAGCTCTCCCTTTCAGATCAGACTTTATTCCTTAAGGAGCCAGTACAGTCCTGTCCTGTCAGACAGTGGCTGTACAGCAGTTAACAAACAATCTGGTAATAATTACAATGCCCCTGAACTTTCTCTATTTGCTGTCTCCTCAGCATTTTTCTCTGTAATGCTCACTTTTCAATGTACTGAAGGAGGAAAAAAATGCCTTAAAGACTGTGACCAGCTGTAAAATTTGTTGCCAAGTTGGAGGAAAAGGTAAAGAACGTAAAAAGAGCAACCAAAGAGAACCAGCTGGTTCTTTAGCAACCCTTGCAAAAAATCCAGCAATTCAGTTTCAAATGCACTTGGGGAATCTGTGCATAAAATAACAGAGCAGTTTCAATATCATCATCTTTCAAGGGTCCTTTCCCTGACTGACCGTAACCTGTTCCCAGCAAGCAGCACCAGCCGTCCTTGGAAGGGGGAGGAGAGTGTTACAATGGTGAAGAAACTATAGTGCTTCTGCTACGTGCAGGATGTGTGGGGAAAGCGTGTGAGTGACTCACTGACTAGCCCTCGCTCACATACTGAATGAAACTCTGGGCCAGAAATAAAGTCCCAGATTTCAGTAACAAGTACTTATCTGCACGTTTACCGCTGTACATTTACACCATGACCCAGATCCTTGAGACTGGCTATTTAGTGCCTCATGCAGGTCAGGGGTGTAGGTAGGGGGACAAGCCACCTTTATGCTCTTCCCCCCAATCACTTTGTCCCACAGTGTTGTCCCAAGGATCCTCACGGCTACTCCAAGTTGCACTGGCTGCCTGCAGCCCCAAGACCATGCTCCCTCCAGCCCTATACCGGAAGGTCTGAGGAGGGGAGGAGGAGCCCCCCAACTGGCTAACACTGCCTTTTTGGCTGCTTCGTACAACCAGAGTAGTTCAGAACAACTTTAACAGGGTCTGGCCCTGTACTGTACCATTGCGTTTGGGCATACACAGAGTCACAGTTTACAAAGTGGGATCCACACCCACACCCCCACCCAGTGGCTCTGCTAGAACAATCTCTTTGACCCAGCTGTACATTACACTATTTTCTCAATGGAACTTCACTTCTCTTTCCACTATAATCAACCGGACAAAATTTCCCTCTTAGCTCCACACAGTCGATCTTGACTCTGATATGCTGTTCTCCCTGGCAGATCCACACATAGGGAGCGAGAACAGACTACCTGTATCCACATTCAACACTACCCTCTGGATCTGAGAGGAGAATTCTGCCCAAATTTTCCAAGCAGTTCTGAGGGATCAGCAGGCATAGCTCCCGCTGCCTGCTCTCGGCTTGAGCAGGTATTCAGACCAGCAGTCCATCCAGCTGCGTAAGGCTCTTTCAGACAAGGAATTGTTCTGTACACTGCTCAGCATTCACTGGCTCAGTGGGTGATGTAGTCTGCTTTACGCTGATGATGCAATGCTCTTATGGAGCAGGCAGCAGAGGAAATGTCAAAGTGCTACAGACTGTGTCATGCTTCCCATGAACATAACATACTGTACTTTACTTTCACACTCGTTTCAATAGAAAAGATTGCATGCAGCTGGCTTTCTTTTGGTTTCAGGATAGGAGAACTGAAGGCAAGAAACCACATTCAGCAAGTGGGGTGGGTGGAATGCAGCAGAGAGAGGGAGGGTATGTCTACACTACACCGACTACAGCGGCTGTAGTGGAGATGCTTCCTACTTGGACAGAAGGGTGTTTTCCACTGGGATTCTGTGTGGTTAATCCACTCTGAGAAGGGGTAGCTAGGTTGACGGAAGATTTTGTGATATGCAGCATTTAGCCCATGTTGTAACTGAGACAATCCATTTAGTCATTCAAGATGATCAGTATTCAGCTGCTAGTTTTTGCTGTGCAATTTCAACTATAAGGTTCCAAAGAGAGACAGATCAATGCATTCCCCAAGCTCCTACGTACATACTATAAATCAGGGGTTCTCAAACTGGGTTTGGGACCGCTCAGGGCGTCCCGAGGTTCTTACATGGGGGGCTGGGAGCGGTCAGCCTCCACCCCAAACCCCACTTTGCCTCCAGCATTTATAATGGTGTTAAATATATAAAAAAGTGTTTTTAATTTATAAGGTGGGTCACCCTCAGAGGCTTGCTATGTGAAGGGGGCCACCAGTACAAAAGTTTGAGAACCAATGCTGTCAATTACACTTTTCTGAAACACTAGGTTACCTTCCAAGGGCAATATTCCCCCTTTAAAGCCACACTGCTGCTGACTTTCCCCAAGAGCAGGGAGGGACATTACAGTGCTTCTTGCCGCAGTTTAGGAGAGATCTGGGCAGATTCCAAACCTTGTGCATTTCACACATCCTTCCCCCGAAGGGGGTTTATGAGTCTGCCGCTGCCCCAGCCCTAGGCACGACCACCCCTGCACCCTCGCCCGCCATCAAGCAAACACATCAACCAGCCCACTCCTCCCCTGCCGACCGCCCGAAACTGGAGAGGGCAGAAACGTTTGCTACGTGACTCCCAGGCTCCAAGCCTGCCCAGAAGCCCCCTCCCACTTCTGGTGCCCAGAGGATGGATTAGGCTGAGTGATGCCTGCGTGATCCGGGCGTGATCCCCCCCCCCCCCGGTGTGTCTGCTCTGTAGCTGGCGACCCCAGCCCCCGCAGCGAGCCTCAGGGGGGCGGTCACCCAATAGAAACCCTGCTGGCTGCATGCTCTCGGGGCGTGCACAGCCCTGCTGGCCCCCCGCCTGCCTGAGCAAGGAGGAGCCGGCCCCGGGAGGGGAGGAGCCGCCAGGGCGATATAAGGCTCGGGGTGGCTGGGGGAAGCAGCTGCCAAGCTACAGCGGAGAACTGAGCCGAAATCCCTCGCTGCGAACCCGCGGAGCACAGCGCGCCCTGCGGTAAGTACAGCGGGAGCGGGGTGCAGTCCCATGCCCCCTGAGAAAGGGGACCACGTGCCGAGGGACCCCCGGCTTATCCTGGGGGAATTCCAGACCCAAACACCGGCAGTTACTAGGGTGACCAGATGTCCCGATTTTATAGGGACAGTCCCGCTATTTGGGGCTTTTTTTTTTTTTAATATGGGTTCCTATTACCCCCCCACCCCTTATTACTATTGAGCCATGTCTGGGAGTTCTTCAAACTCCGCTTTGCAACGGGGACTGGCCCGTGTGGATGTGGCTGGAGAACGGCTGAAGGGATCGCTTGGCGGTGAGGTTTTGGTACTGCCCATCACCGCCCTAGCGGAGTGTCCGCGTTTTCCTGAAACAGACACTGGGCCATGACAGTGTTCATTAGTGTTGCCTGCCTGTGCCCTGTGCCTGTGCCCTCTAGACGGACTCCGCTTTCTCTTGGAAGCAGCCCTGCTGAATGCAGAAGGAAGCTGCTCGAGATAGCAGCTGATGGGTCTCTCTCTTTTTTCCCCCCTCTCTTGCTCTCCAGGTTTTGTGACCTTCCAGGTCTGCGGCCCTAGATGGAGACCATGCAGGAGCTGATTCCCTTTGCCAAAGAAATGTTCACCCAGAAGCCCAGCAGAAAGATGGTCAAGATCTATATGCTGGGCAGCGTGCTGGCTTTCTTCGGGGTGGTTATTAGCCTGGTGGAGACCGTCTGCAGCCCTTTCACCTCTGAAGAGCAGCTGGAGGAGGAGGAGGAGAAGGAGAAGAGACCTCCCCTGACCAAAGAGCACACTGTCCCCCAGAAACAGCGGGATTTGATCGTGGAGAAGAGCAAAGAGCAGGATGTAATGCAGAGGAACTTGGTGATCAGGCAGCGTGCATCCTAAGAGAGACTGCCCAGTCAGTGATAGGCGTGCCCAAGAGACTGCTGGCCTGTTTGATCTCCAGGTGCGGACTCCAGGGAGAAGGGAATCGACACTGACTGCAGACGCAAGGGTCTCTAGAGAAGTGACTATTATTTGCTGCTATGCAGCAGTTCAAAAACGCCACCCGTTGAATATGTACCCTTTTGTTGGTATAAAAAGGTGTAAGGTGCCCGGCATTTTGCACCAACATGTTTTTTTTTATTATGAATAAACTTTACAAATATATTTTGCATTGTAAATAAATATTTTATACATTACCAAGCCTCTTTCATTTGTCAGTCTTCAAAGAGGGATGGAGTCTTAATTCAGCTAAAGTTATTGAAATAAATTCTTCACAGCCTAATGCCTCCTGCAGGGTGGTGTTTTATCAGGGCACTTAGGGAAGCATCCTAAGTTTGGCAGTGAAACAGTTGCTGAATGCTGTCACCTTCCAATTAGTACAAACACACAGTCAACAATGGGAGACCCTGTGTGGTTGGTTGGTTTGTTTTTCTTCTCCCCCTTTTGTTTTCTAAAGCCTAACTTCTTTATACAAACCAGATATTGCTCACATCCCTGTATTTATAATCATACACAGAGGTTGGTTGGTTTGGGTTTTTTTAAGGTTGGAGGCAGGGGCAGTGTAGCCAGATGTTGATCTCTGTTACATGGGTGTAAATGCAGAAAGGGATATCTGGCCCATTCTGTCTTATTCCTAACAAGCTGCAGGACTAATGAAAAGAGCCTGATCCTGCCTCCATTAATGGTAATGGCAAAGCTCTCAAGGACATTAATACCCACTTCTTACATAGTACTTTACAGTACCATTATTCCCATTTTGCAGAGGGGATAACAGACACAGAGCAGTGAAATGACTTGCCCAAGGTCACCGACCAGGCCAGTGGCAAAGCTGGGAATAGAACTCACGCCTTTGAGTCCCGGTCCAGTGCTCTACCCACTAGGACACACTGTGCTCACCAGACCGTCCTTTGATCACAATTTTCCCGCAATTTCTCACCTGCATGGTCTTGAATGCAGCAGATTGTTAGCACCACATGCTTTAATTAACAAGCGAGTAGGTTAACGGTTTCCACTGTACTTTAAAAAAAAAAAAAAGATTGGTGCATGTATGCTACATGTAACACAATGCTAGCAAACTCACCCATTCAGAAGTCAATGGGTCATCCAAGTATGGGAGGGGCACGTCAATGTTGGTTTCTACTTGCTAGAAGTTAGAAGCTGCAATGCTATGTCCAGTGCCCCCAAGGAGGCAGGGTAAACATTTCTCACACTAATTCCCTGCCAGGTACACGCTGTATATAGCATCAGGAAAACACACAAGCAATGTGCCTCTGTGTAGCCACAAGGGGAAAAAAGATCCCTTTTCTAATTGCTACAGAGAACGGGAGATCGTGGAAACAAAAAAGATAGGAAAGCAGGAAGGAACTAGCTAGAAATATCCTGAATGGTTTCTAGATGCTAGTCTTATTTTAAGAATAAAAACATCCAACTTCACCCTTTCATCTGTGTAACCAACACCGGTTGTCAAAAAGGGCACATAATATGGGGAGAATGTCCCTGAGCCTGTAAAAACTTCATGTTCTGAATTAAACACAAGGGTGCACGTACATTTTCCATCTGGGAAAAAACTGGGATAGACATCAACATAAAATAGCACTTGAGAACTAACGTGTTTTATGTGCCAATCAAGCATTCCTCCGGGTTTCAGTTTCCCAGACATGACAGACGGGCCAATGCCTCATTCACTTCACTGGATGTTGAGTGTGCAAAGGTGAAGGCACAATTTAGCCTGAAGAAAACAGTTAGCTGAACCATGTCCCTGAATAATGCCAGATCAAGGACACTGATAGTTTTACAGCCTACCCAGATTCTTATGCTGCAGAAGGCTTGTGGCAGTGGAAAGAAAAACTTTGGGCCCATACTCCAACCCCCTTACTCACCTCGCTGCCCCGTCCTGTACCTTACTTCAGAAATAGTCTCGTTGACATTGATTTTTGTTGTGTTTTTACATCTCCTAGTAGCACAGTGGGGTCCTGAGCTATAGTTGGGGCTCCTAGGGGCCACAGGTGTGAATGTGATTTAAGTGAGACAACAACTGGGTCTTGACTTGATTCAAGCCTTTTTGGCTTCAAACTCTTAATATCTTATTCATTCACAGGACTAGACCTGCTTCACAGGTTACACCTGGTGCAGGACAATAGGGAAACCTAGAAAATGAAGAGAAACATTTCTTCTTTGCTGTCATAACAGGAAACCCCTGTGATGCAGAGTTCAGAGGCTTTAGATGAAGCCTCTCTGTTGAATGACCTGAATTTAATATGAGCCAGCAATTATTTTTATCATCCTTCAACTCTGTGCAAAGGGGCATTTCTTTTTGTCTGGGATGACTGGGAGAGGGCAATCGTGTCCTTCCACCCGCTCCCCCTTTGAATAAAAATAGAGTTATCTAATTTCAGGGTTTATGAGCTTAAAGCAGAGAGATTTGTGCAACTGTCAAAATAGCTGCACTTTAGGCGGCTAACGGGATTAGACAGCTAGAATAGCCGTGACGATGCCAGTACGTCTAGAATCTTCTGAGCAAGTCCCTCCTTCCAGGATGCAGCCTTCTGATCTACTGTGATCCTGGGGGTCATCCCCTTGCAAATATTTCCCCCAAAGGTCAATCTGAAAGATCAGTTCTGTATCTCATTGATTCTGCAACATGAGTTTGCACTTAGTGCATAGAAAACTCTGGCTTTTTACAGCCGTGCAAATTAGGCAAGTGTCAGTGGCTAAACTGCTGTGCAATAATGCCAGTGCAAAGTTTTACATCAAGCCATGTGTATTAGTTCCAGTGCTTGTGAATTCAAAATAATGTCACGATTATATTGTAACAGTGGTGGGTTGCAGGAATCACCCACTAAAGAAGAGCAGGTTTCAACAAACCCCACTTTCTTCATTATGGCTGGAATTTTCAAAGTGGCCTGTCATTTTGGTGCTTCCGTTTTTGAATCCCCAACTCGAGGCACCTAGAAATTTAATGCACTTTAACTCGGGCATCCAAAAGCAGGAATTCTTGTGATGTTTTGGGGCTATACAAACAGCACAAACACTGCCTTTCGCAACTAAATGCCATAAGCAAATTGTATCTGTCAGATACAGAGGATAAAGTGTTGTATCTGCATCATACATGTACATTTGCAACTTCCAAAAAGATAGAGGGATTTTTTTTTTTAACATGGGCTATTGGGCTATAGCTAAGAGCACTGGGATGGAATTGATTAGAGGGAGATGTAATCTCAAACTCAGGAAAGGCTCCTAACAGTGAAGTTTATAGTGTGAAATAACATCACTTGGACCATTTGAAATTGGACTGCGCTAAAGCATTTAGGGCTAAGCTTTAGGAACAACCGTGCATTGTCTGAGGAATGAATGACATCCCCTAATACAGGGGTAGGCAACCTATGGCACGCGTGCCGAAGGCGGCACGCGAGCTGATTTTGAGTGGTACTCACACTGCCCAGGTCCTGGCCACCGGTCCGGGGGGCTCTGCTTTTTAATTTAATTTTAAATGAAGCTTCTTAAACATTTTAAAAACCTTATTTACTTTACATACAACAATAGTTTAATTATATATTATAGACTTATAGAAAGAGACCTTCTAAAAACGTTAAAATGTATTACTGGCACGCGAAACCTTAAATTAGAGTGAATAATGAAGACTCGGCCCACCACTTCTGAAAGGTTGCCGACACCTGCCCTAATATGTTAGGTTTTAATTTCTATTATTCTGTTCTGTTTAGGGCATATCTAAATTTGGCTTATTCTAAGCAATGAATCAGGAAAAATCCCCTGGCACGTTACATCCCCAGGCAGGGCCGGCTCCAGGCACCAGCTTAACAAGCAGGTGCTTGGGGCGGCCAAGAGAGAGGGGCGGCACCTGCAGCAATTTGGGGGCGGCATTTCCTTCACTCCCTCTAGGACTGCTGCCGCCGATCGCGGCTTTTATTTTTTATTTATTTATTTATTTTTTGCTTGGGGCGGCAGAAATGCTGGAGCCGGCCCTGTCCCCAGGGAATGCAGCTGGAGTGAGATCTGGTGTACAGCTTCCCGCAAGCTCACCAGGCACATCTCAAAAGAGGTTATGTTAACGCTGAGACTTCACTCAGGTCTTGGTAGCATGACGGTAGCGTGCTGCAGGCACTGCAGCCTTCTCTCACCTGCCAATGCACCGCAAGAGAATGGGTGGCTGTTTTTTTAGAAATGCCTAACTTGCTATTTGCAGGTTGGGGTCTGCTTGGTTCAAGGGCCTGCCACCTAAATTTAGGACTTCAGAAATCAACACCTCGAGAGAAACAAGCCAGGTTTTTTTTCAAGGGCACAGGGAGCATGGCCAGTGTCCAGAGCTCCCCCAAGCAGGCTGTAGTCAGGGTCCTGGAGATGATCTTTCCCGGGAGTGAGTTAGGTTAGGTCAGGTCACCCAGCAGATATGAACATCACAAACACACTATTCCCCCTGTACTAGCAATGCACAAACTCCAGTGGTACTTGTAACGTGGGGAGCTCTCACTGAGACCTTCAAACAGGAATACCACCTGAAACCTCCCCCAATCTCACCTCCACACAGGCCTTCCCACCTTCTCTGCTTAACACACATCTCCACACCGTTTGCCAAGCACTGTCCCCATTTGGGCTAGGGGCATTTTGCTGCTTCATTAATCCAAGATTTAGCACATAACTGGGATGAGGCTTGACACTGGAATGAGGTTTGTCGATGAGGTGAAGTGGTCTGAGGAGTGGAGTGCCAGTCCCTTTGGAACAGTGCAGGCGGTCCCATACCTTCTCCCTGGAGAACTAGCAAGTCAAGCCAGCTTTCCCCAAACTCCTGGAGCACTCTGCTAGGGGCCAGAACACCTTCTACCCCCTGTCCCGTCACCTGAACATTGCACCTCATCCAACTGCTGTCCCTGTAATGGCTTCACACGGGGGCTGATTGCCCCCAAAGCACAAGGCCCTCAAAGCTCATAAGAAACACAGTGGCTGCTACTGAGCCGAAACCTCTCAGATACACAGCAGATTCCCACGCACCGGCCACCGCATTTGCACTGTCCAGCTGCTTGTTTTCCCAACTTGCTCTTTTGTGGTTTCGATTGAGCTTCCCAAATCACCTCTGGAAGCACCCAGTGGCTCAGGGGGCTGAGTGAACTGACTGTCGTCTCAGGCCCACGTGTGTTTGAGAAAGCACAATCAGCTAACACTGGGCCAAGTAGTGCCGTGGTGATGCACACCTCTGGCCACTCTGAGCTGCACTGTACCTGCCTTTCGTTGAGCAATGGTCGAAGGCTCGACTGTAACCAATAATGACCAGGAAGTGACATGCCCGTGTCCCATTCCCAAAGCCCAGGATGGCCTCTCTTTAGTAAGCACTGAAAGTTCAGCTGGTGACATCAGCTTTTTCTTTATGATGAAACAGAAGCAAAGCTGCTTTTTTAAAAAGCCATTTTAATTGCTACTATTACTATTTAATTTCAAACTATTGTGAATCCATCCGTTTTGCCTGGCATGCATAAACCTGCCTACATTTTTTCCCTGTTCACTGTATTTGCTTCTAATACTCAGGCCAGGGGTGGCTTGTGTGGGGAGGGAAGCTACAGCAGATATGATTTGCTGCTTCACTGACCATCCATCAGGACATTTAAAAATGCACCTTTAAATTTACATTAACTCCTCTCTCTAACAGGCTATGGGTTTCAAGGCGTGGAAAACATCCCCTGTGCAGAATGGCCAGCACAACGTCTATGCACCATTTATTTCCTTCAAGTGGGGTATAAATTGGACTTAAATGGTACAGAGCTGACCCTCTGCACCAGGGTGCATTTCTCCAAAGGGGAAAAAATACAATAATGCCGCTGAGGTTGGTTCAGAAGTGGCTGCGTATTCTGCATGCTGCCAATACGCTCACTTCAAGGGCACTCCTCACTCGCTCTCATAAATACTTTACTATCAGGTTGCTGGTCTTTGGCTATGTGCTCTGCATACTTCTGGGCTAATTTAGAAGCTATGGGCGATAAAGGGAATGAGAGAGGTGGTGCCTGGCACACGTGTGCGTGTTAGAAATGTGACTAATAGTTATAAGATCTGCCCCTTTGGCAGGCCTTCTCAACCAAGGAGGACGTGTTCATAGCAGCAGCCGCCGCCAGGAAGGTGCTGTTCACAAACAACATTCTACATTTGGAGAGCAAACTTTGCTGCCTCAGTTTGGTCTCCAAACACATGAAACTCCTTGGCAAAAGGGAGATGGTGGCTGTTCAGTGCAAACCACGTTCCAGCTACCGGTGAGTGAAAGCGACGACAATGTGCTCTGAGTGTAACAGAGCTGGCTGGACAATCATTTTTCCCCCCCGGGGAAAGTTATTGAAAGCAAATTGTTATATAGTTCACAGCAAAAAAGTTAGTGACGTATTTACGAAAACATTGTATAAAAGCCATTTTCCACAAAAAAAACGGTTTCGGTGGAAAATTCTCAACCAGTTCTAGAGGCTGGAGTCTAAAGACTCCAGAGTGGGGTGGGCTGCTTGTCAGTCTTTCTGCTTCCATCCTTTCCCTGGCCCTCCTAGCACCTGGCAACCAGCCCTGAGGCCTTGTAAGGCTCACAGCGAACCTGAAAGGCCAAGCTAATCAAATGCTGCAAAAGAAATCATGTGGGGATATGAGGCCTCTTCCTCCAAACACAGGCCTGGAAGCCAGGGATTCCAGGATTCTAATCCCAGTGCTGACACCAGGCCCTAGGCAAATCACTTCCTTTCTCTCCGTAACTGTTCTCCTGGTTTTGCAAAACGAGAAATAGCAACACTTGTTTATCCCTTAATCCTCCCACAGCACCTGGGAGCCAGGCAATGTCTGTACCATACACTGAGGGTGTAAATAGCTACAGAAGGGCCTTTTATGTTTAAGAGAGGTGTTAGATTTCAGGCAGCACTCAATCCCCTCCCCTCCCCTCCCCGTGAGCTCCTCCAGTTATTCAGGGTAGCGATCTGGGAAGAGCATGAATAATTACACAAGCAGATGACATTAAACCGGGGTGGGGGGGGGGGTGTTGCAAGCCCCAGTGAGAACAGAGAAATAGGGACCTTGAGAAAAATGGGCAGGAAATAACATAAGACAGAACATCAGGTGAGCCTAGAATCTGACACGCTTTAGGAAATGCTGCTAAACTTTTCTCTTCAGAAAAGGCTTTCCCCCCATCACCTCCTCCTCACCAAACACCCCCAGAAAAAGCAGCCTGAAACCAACAAGTCAAATAACCAAATAACAAACAACATTTAAAAAAACTCTACCCCCAAGCAAAGTTTTTGTCCTGAGAAGGGAGAAGAGCCAGAGACTCCATGGAGCTCACTAAGGACTTCACTATTGATTTTATACGGAAGGCGATCGGATAACATGGTGCTGGCAGGGGTGTAAAACCAACCATTAGATTAAAGTGTTTTTATTACCCAAGGGATTGGTGGGGGCACTAAGCCACAGATGCCAAGTGGGATGGAGGAACCTGGGAAGCGTGACAGTCAGCAAATGAGGTGAGCTCCCATTTCTGCGTAGCCTCCAAAACAGGCCCATGTGATCTGGGACTGCATCTCATACCCTGCTCTCTGGTGACACCACACCAGGAATACTGGGCTCAGCTCAGTTGTATGTAAATGTTTAGATAAAGTGAAGGGATGGAGGGATCTAGAGGAAACAGCGGGGACCTAAAGCAGTCCAGTCTGGCAAAATAATGGGCAGGTGCTAATCCTCGGTAAGTATTGGAAGG
Source organism: Terrapene triunguis (assembly GCF_002925995.2). NCBI lineage: Eukaryota > Metazoa > Chordata > Testudines > Emydidae > Terrapene > Terrapene triunguis. The sequence goes on from NW_020665277.1 coordinate 1,542,888, forward strand.
GAGTTCCACGCCACACCATGGGGGGAGATGAATAATTATGGGAGGGCAATAGGAATAACAGGAGGCAATTAAAGAACAGGATATTTGGAGTAAATAGCAGGAAGGCAAAGCCTCTTGAGTGAGAGCCAGGCTGTAGAAGAGCCCCCCAGGGAAATGATGGAAGACCCACTGTTTCAGAGGTGTACAATTAGACTGGATAAACCACTAGGAAATGTCCTGTAGGGGACAAACCTGCCTTGCTGGAGAAGGACTGGGCCAGATAGGACATTTTCCATCTCTAGATCCCATACGTCTGTGGTCAATCCAGATCACTTGTTCCCCACAGGTTTCCATACCAACCAATGCCATTAATGGTTTCTTCTGAAAAAAGCCCAGCTATTGGGAGGTACTACAGAGGCCAGCAGCCAAGAGCCACTCACCTGGAGAATGAAAGGTGTGTGTTAGCACCTCCCCCTACCCCAGCAAGCTCCCCCTGCCCAGCTGTTGCAATTACAGTAGTGCCAAGAGCAGCCTCTAGGTTAGAGCTCGAAAGCAGCTTTGCCGGGAGGAGGATCGGATCCCTGTCAACTCCCCACAACAGCCTCGGGACACGGTTGGGCAGCACATGAACCAAGCAGGGCTGTCAACCCTACGCATTTCACCAGCCCTGCATTCTACATTGTTTGCACTGTTAAAAAAGCTGTCAGCCCACTGCTTAGACTCTAAAGCCCACCCCCATCCATGGGCTTCAGAGCTTGAGCCCCAGCCCAAGCCGCCACTTCAAAGCACCATCTATGCAGCTAGTTTCAGAGCACTAGCACAAGTTCACATCTGACAGCTGTATAGACATACCCCAAGAGCACTGGACTGGGAATCAGGAGACAGGGTTCTATTCCTGGCTCTGCCAGGGACCTGATGTGAGACCTGGAGCAAGGAATTTCCCTTTTCTGTGCCTCTGTTTCCCCTCCCACCCTTTGCCTATCCTGGGTATTTAGATTGCAAGGTCTTTGGGGGCAGGGGCAGTCTTGCTCTGTGTGTTTGAACAGCGTTTTGCATGACGGGGATCTGAGCTCAACTGCGGCCTCTAGATGCTACAAATACAAATAACAATAGTACCCTAAGAGAGTGACTTGCCCATCCCACATAACATACGTATCTGGCCCGCATTGCTGTGGTATCTGAACGCCTCACCATCTTGAATGTTTTTATCCTCAACTCCCCCCAAAGAGGTAAGGACGTGCTATTGTCCCCATTGTACAGAGGGGGAACTGAGGCCGGGAGAGACTAAGGGTCAGATTTCCAAAGGTATTTAGGGGCCTAACTCCCATTGCAATCAGTGTAAGTTAGACACCTGGAAACCTTTGCAAATTTGGCCCTTCCTGACTTTTCCAAAGTCACACCAGAACTCTTCAGGGAATTGACTCCACCTCTCCCAGATCCTAGGGCCCTTGCCACTGGACCATCCGTCCTTTCCACAGGTGCTGGGTGCACAGGTGCTGCATGTAACAGAGAGTTCATTCTTTTATTGTTCAGCCAAGAAAGGGAAGTGGCCAATTCCATGAACTCAGGGTTAGAACAAAAGAAGAAGATGGGGGAAGTGGCAGCGTTTCCCAGAACGCAATGACATTTATCTGTCCAAAACATATTCTAAGTGCTTTTTATCAGCAGAGGATAAGTTAAGAGTGAAGAGAAATCTACACTTTAAGAGCAGTGCCCCACTGGCAGCTGGACAGACCTCCTGAGTACATTATTAACCCAAATCACCTGTTCCTTCAAAGCTATAACAAAGCACTGTCCCGGGTTCATCACTGGAGGGTTGCTTGTGTGTGTGCTGGGCTGCACACAGCCACTGGTTTGTTATTGTAGGGTTGCTCCTGAGTGCTGAGTTGCATCCCCTGATTGGTTATAGAATTGGGATGTTTGGGGAGGGTGTGGTACTTCAGGTTAACTCATTGGCTATGTGGAAGAGGATACGCACCGAGGTTTCTCTAAATAGATGTGGGGTGTGTACAATTTCACCACAGGAACCCATTGCATTGTGCATCTGTAACGCAAACCATCTTGCCCTGCAGACGAGGCTTTTATCCTTGTAAACAGAACTTTCCCCACCACATGAATGGACAGGGTCCAGAGAGGTAATCTCGTTAGCAAATGAAGCCCAGTCAGAGTGGTGCCACAACCTATATGTGCCATGGCACTGAGCCCAGAACGGCACGTAACAAGATGTACTGTCCTGTCCAGGAAGATCCCAGAGCTAGAGCTAGGCTGACAGTCGCTTAAGCCGACACCTATTATAAGACCTCTGTAACCGACTGTACTGAGGCCCAACACCCTGAGCCTTTGGCTGTTGCTCTGGAGTTCTCTTCGATTTTTCCTCTTTAATCTGAAAATGAATTGAGTGCTAATGAAAGATGCTGCAGAGCCTCCTCTGGAGACAGGGCCGGCTCTAACTTTTTTGCCACCCCAAGCAGCAAAAAAAAAAAAAGCGCCGCCCCGCCCCAACACCCCCCCCACCGATTGCCGCGCCGCCAAAACCCCCCCGCCGAGCGCTGTGCTGCCGAACAGCCCCCGCCCCCCGCTGAGTGCCATGCTGCTGAACCCCCCCCACGTGGAGCGCCGCCGAACACCCCCTGCCGAGCGCTGCGCTGCCGAACACCCCCGCCCCCCGCACGGAGCGCCACCGAAACCCCTGTGGAGCGCCGCGCTGCCGAAACCCCCGCCGAGCGCCGCGCCGCCAAATATCCCGGAGCGCCGCGCTGTCGAACACCCCCCGCGGAGCGCCGCGCCGCCGGACCCCCCCCCCCCACCGAGCGCCGCGCCGCGCTGCCCCCCGCCACCCCAAGATTGGCCGCCCCTTACCAGGTGCCGCCCCAAGCACGTGCTTGGTTGGCTGGTGCCTGGAGCCGGCCCTGCCTGGAGAGCAAAGACCTGTGTTTACCCACACAACAGGATACAGCATGCACAGCATCACGGCAAGTTTCCCGGCCTCCATCCTGAACTGGAGGGACCACATCTAGCTGGGAGTTCAGTCCTGACTCTCTGAAACCCTGGCTCCTCTGGTGAGAGAGCCAATTAGTGGCAGTCAATTAGACAATAGGCTACAACGAGCTAAATGGGGAAAGCATCTTCTGAACAACCTGGGGCCTCCAGCTCAGCAGCCACAATGGCAACCATTTGCTGAATCAAGGCCCTAAAGGGTCTGTCTATACTGCAGCTAGGGGTGAGCTTCCCAGGGCTGGAAGACAGACCTGCGCTGGCACGGCTTGAGCTAGCATGCCAAGAATAGCAGTGTGGCTGTGATGGCTCAAATGGCAGCTCAGGCTCTCAAGCCCACCCGACCCCTTGGGTCAGAGCCGGATCTCTGCCAGTGCTGCAGCGTCAACACAGCTATTTTTAGCACACTAGCTCGAGCCCTGCTAGAACGAGTCCGTCTACACAGGCTGGGAGGCTCACGCCCCAGCTGCAATGTGGACACAACCAAAGTGTGTTAATTAAACAATACCCAGTCCAGAGCACTGCAACGCTGAACCAATACCCCCCAACTGGTGGCTTTCATGGGCCTGAATTGCTTTCCTTGTGCCTGAACTGCAATACAATTGTAAGCTCCTTGGGGCAGGGTCTGTGTCCTCTTATATGTTGGCAATAGTGCCTGTGTGCAGTGTCAGTGCTTAGCAGACAAATGGTAATACAACGCAACCTTCTCCCACCTTCAGTAGGCAGTCTCCGATGCTTCCTACAGTGAAATTTGATGCTTTCCAGCAAAGGCACACCTCTTCCAGGGTGTTGTGCAAAATACTATACGTTAACGTAGGGGCAGGAAATATTAAATAAGCTGGCCAGAACCAAAGCGAAGCTGTCACTTAGACTGAGATTTATCAACTCTGAAGAGGAGCAAATTAAAGGTTTTGATGGACCCATCAATCCCACCACTGTGATTTTTGCAAAGGTTGAACCTTTGGGGAGCTGCAGTCGTGGCACTAACAGGTTTTTAAAGGTTAGGCATTGGCGCTTCTGTCTGGAGCAGATCTGCGGAGGAGTTGTTGTTTTTTTTCTTCTTCTTTCATGCTTTATTATTTCCTGATTCTGCAGTGGGATGGGTCTGTTGAGAAAGATTTTCATTCCCTTTGTAGGATTGGTCTTGGCCTTCTGTTTTTATTCAGCAAGGGAGGATTTTAAACCTGGTAAGTTATTAAAAGCGAATGTATTTTAAAAATTAAACAGAAAAAGCCACGTTTGATTGTTTTACACAGGATGTGTACAGAGCCTGAAATGAAACATGTCTGGGCATTTGGAACACTGCAGATAATAGAACACTCTGCTTTGCGGAGCTTTCAAACTACATCAAGCAAGTAACACAGAGAAATATTTTCTTAGGAAACAGGTGAAGTAGGAGTTTTATGATTCGGATTTACGGGGGGGCTTTTAACATTCAGTTTCACATGATTTATGTTTGTAAAAAAAAGAGCTAGAAAAAGGCTATTTTACAAATAATTTTTTTAAAAAAATCTTTAATAACTTTGAAAATATCTTTTTTGAAAATGGCTGGAAATTTTAATTATCAGAAAAAAAAATCATATCCTGATTTGCAACGTGATGGTTTTTTGAAACAATCTGGCCATGTCCCTATTAATATTGCTTTATTCACATTAGGAATTTTAACTATTCTTCTTACTGCAGTTTTCTTGGGACAAGGCAGAAAGTTTGCCTGGTGCAGGGTGGGCATGCTGATTTGGGCAGGTTGGATTGGCTTGTTGTCCACTTTGGTTTCTTGACCCCTGGGGGACACGGAGAGGGGGGGAAATCTTTCTCTGGTATCCTGGTAAATTAACATCCCTGTGCCTTGCTTTCCAGAGATGCTGAAAGGGAAGCGAGTGATTGTCACTGGAGCAAGCACTGGAATTGGAGAGCAAATGGCTTATCACCTGGCACGGATGGGAGCCCATGTTCTGATCACAGCACGGACGGAAGCCAAGCTTCAGAAAGTACGTACCGAGCACACACACACATGAATGTCAGTCTTATCATGTCACACACATAGACGTACAGACACGCATGCACACTCACCATTGCAATTACATGATATGCGCATCGGTACACTCGCATGCTGATTCTCACACATGCACAAACATACACACACACGCTTGTGCGTGCACAAGCGCATGTACATATCCATGCTCATGGTCATGCACACGCACGAACTCTTCTTTTTATACATGTGCTGGTATCCGTGCTCACACCCGCTTATGTACACACAATCTCATGTGCACTAGCACACAAGCATGCCCTCTCACTGCATTGCAGTAATATACACACGCCCCCACTCATCCTGCAGGCACAGACTTCCACTGCAGAGCAGACTATACTGGTAAATAGCCAGGTTGCTTCAGATTTCCATGGTACACAGACTTTGAAATCCCAGGAGGCTCCAATCCCATTCTCAGATCCTTTAGTGCCCACTGTTTAAAGCCAGAGCCAGAGGGTTCAACATAGTAATCCTATTGGGATCCAGGAAGTGCTCACTGCTAAAGGATCCCCCCCAGCCTAAGGGGGGGGGTCTACAGGACCTGGAGACCAAAAAGTTACAGGGGACAACTAATAAAAAAAACAAGGACAGGAGTAAGGTCAAAGGGTCAAACGAAGGGAAACCAGTCTTGGCAGGCAGAATGCACTCATTCTACCCACAGAGCCATGTCTATCCAACCATGGATGTAACACACTGAGGTTCTCAGAGGGTCATCAATGGGAAATGTGTTTCTACAACAGGGGTTGCGAGGTTATTACGTGGGGGGTCGCAAGCTGTCAGCCTCCTTCCCAAACCCCGCTTGGCCTCCAGCATTAATAATGGTGTTAAATATATTTAAAAAGTGTTTTTAATGTATAAGTGGGGTGGCACTCAGAGGCTTGCTGTGTGAAAGGGGTCACCAGTACAAAAGTCTGAGAACCCCTGTTCTACAACATTCCGTTCACGTGTTCCAGGTCATCACACGGTGTCTGGAGCTGGGTGCAGCCTCCGCGCAGTATGTGAGCGGCAGCATGGAGGATGAGGCCTTTGCCGAGCATGTGGTGAAGGAGGCTGAGCTAGTGCTGGGTACGTTAGCAGCTCGCCATCTGGAAATCGCCATCCGACCTTTAACAAGTGATAAAATGCAGAGAGATGTAGCATCACTCCTTAGCCACTTTACCGTCAGCCACATTAAAAAAACAAAACAAGAAAGGGCAGGAAAAATGGGAGGGATGTGGAAATGTCCTTCATCCTTCTCACATTACGTGTGTGTGTGTGTGTGTGTGTGTGTGTGTGTGTGTGTGTGTGTGTG
>NW_020665277.1:1549190-1555519 GCF_002925995.2 Terrapene triunguis
TGTGTGTGTGTGTGTGTGTGTGTGTGTGTGTGTGTGTGTGTGTGTGTAATGAGAAGAATGAAGGATTATATTCCTATTTGTATCTCACATTCACAAGTGACCAATCCATACATTTAGTAACTATATCGAGTTATAGTTACAATTATTATTAAATGTATTAACTGGCCACTTGTGAATGTGAGATACAAATAGGATTGAAGAGAGCCAACCATAGCATAGACAGGCTCTGTGCTTGCACCCACCCCAGCTCTGCCCATGCAACTCTGCCCTGATTAGAAGCATCATCTGCTGTGTCAGTCTTTGTCCTGCTAGTGGACTGCAATCCTGCCCTGCTGACCCCCCATGCTGTTCAAAACCTGGACCCACACACAGCTCCGCCGCTCAGGCTTGATCTCAAGGGCACTCTTGATTGCAGTCCTACACCTCTGTAACACTCTGCTCCTGGTTCTCCATCCCAGAGACGTGGGTATTACATTCCTAGGCCTTCCAGACTCTTTAAGCTGTAGCAACCCTGCTATGCCAATTATAGCAAAGGCACACCTGTCTGCTCTTTCTTGCCACACATCCTGATGCTGCACCTGTGGGCCCACATGCAGGTCAAGAAGGACCTGCGTGTGTCCCCCCACCCACTCCACCCTGAATGAGCCGAAAGTACAAATCACAACAAAGTGTTTTTGTAATACACCTCTACCCCGATGTAACACTGTCCTCGGGAGCCAAAAAATCTTACCGCGTTATAGGTGAAACCGCGTTATATCGAGCTTGCTTTGATCCACCAAAGTGCGCAGCCCCGCCCCCAGAGCGCTGCTTTACCGCGTTATATCCAAATTCGTGTTATATCAGGTCGCGTTATATCGGAGTAGAGGTGTGTAATCTGAAGACTGGGACTTGGTGAGTGCATGCCAGTCACACATACTGGCAAGCAGAATCTGGATTTTGACCCAGCTCTGCAGAGATGAAAGGCCCGTGCAGTGACCCAAGAGCCTCCCTTATTATTAAAAATAATAAGAATAATAGAGGTATTTCATTCCGAGGAATAAATTCCTGCAGAGATTCATAGTGACTATAGGAAAAGATATGTAGCGTACACAAGCGGTGTGCTCTGCACTTCCTTCGCTCTCTTCCCCCCTAAACTAAAGCATCCCTAGCTCTCCCTTTGGCTTTCAGGAGGCCTAGACATGCTGATCCTCAACCACGTTGGCAACTCATACTTCAACTATTTCGACGGAGACGTGGGGCACGTGCAGAAGCTTCTGAAGATTAACTTTCTCAGCTACGTGGCCATGACTGTTTCAGCGCTGCCCAGGCTGAAAGACAGCGGGGGCAGCATCGTGGTGGTTTCATCCATGGCAGGTGAGCCGTGAACGGGGGCAGAGACCTTGGGGCTGATTTTCAGAAGTGATGGGCACCCAAAAATCCGAGGGATGTCAATGGGAGAGGCAAGTACTCAGCACCTTCAAAACGAAATATAGCTCAGTGGTTTAAGCATTGGCCTGCTAAACCCAGGGTTGTGAGTTCAATCCTTGAGGGGGCCATTTAGGGAACTGGGATAAAAATCTGTCTGGTGATTGGTGCTGCTTTGAGAGGGGGTTGGACTAGATGACCTCCTGAGGTCCCTTCCAACCCTGATATTCTATGATTCCCTTGGGTTTTGCTCCCCCTAGCGCTTTGTCAATAGAAGCTGAACACCTTGGCATGCTTCTTGATTATAAGCAAAGGGGCTCATTGGAGGAGCACAGCTCAAGCTCTTCAAATATTGGCATTACAGTCTGACCAGAACAGACTGGAAATATGTGGCTCTCTCTTTGTCTTGGCTATTTGACTGACTAGACATAGTCATTTTGTTTCTGTGGATCAAGTTCAATAGCCAGCTGACCCCCTAGCTGATGGTTCGCTGGTGACAGGTTTCCCTATTGTAAATCTGCCGTCTTAGTCAACCCCTTGCTGGTGAGCTCAGCTGAGGAGCCAAGGACCCAAAGGGCCATTGAGACTGACTCAACATTGTAGGTGATCTCTCCAGGTCAGGTCTGAGCACATCAGTTGAGAGCATTGAAGGTGGGAAGCCGCCCGCTCTGTGCATGAACAGGACATTTGGCTGGGCTATTCAAAGGACCTTAAGAGAGTGAAAAGCAATAGGATTTGAGTGCCTATTTACCTTTGTGTCCTCTGAACCCCCCAGCCTGCGTCTCTGGGGCAGTCGGCGTGACACTTCACCGGCACTCAACGCACTTGGAAAGAATGTTCCATCTGGTGCAGAATCAAATAAAGCTTTCTGCAGCACTGCAACAGAACTTAACTGTGTCAACATTGTTCCTCTGTGTCTAGGTAAAGTTGGGTTTCCATTTACTGCTCCCTACTCTGCAACGAAGTTTGCCCTAGATGGGTTTTTCAGCTCCTTGCGGCAGGAATTAATCATTCAGAAGGTTGATGTTTCCATCACGCTCTGTATACTCGGCTTCGTTGATACAGGTAAGATCAGTGCCATGTGGACCTTGCTGATTAGGAACTAGTCACCCTTCAAGTTCAAGCATTTTATCCTAACTTTCAAGTTGCTTCACAACTCTCCCCTCCATTCCTCCTCCTCTCTTGCCTCTGCTCCACCAATGCTACTTGTCAACTCCCCACAAACATTCTTGTCTTCTTTCATGCCACCCCGAATACATGGAATGTCCTCTCTGGACTGATCTGGAAGAACACTACCCCCACCCTCCTCCAAAGCCTGGCCTACACTGAAATTTTATACCAGCATAACTATGTCAATCAGCAAAAAAAACACACCCTGCCTTGCATAATTATGCTGACAAAGCCAGCAGTGTAGCTGCAGCTCTGTCAACTGAAGAGTGCTTCCAGAGACGTAGCTAATGTCGTAAGGGGAGCGACAGCGATAGCAAAACTCATTCTGTTGCTCTATTACGTCTACACTAGGGGGCTATGCCGGCACAGCTCCAGTGACATAACTATGATGGGATAAGCTCCATAGTGTAGACATACCCTCAGACCCATTTCTGACTCATCATTTCAAAGAAATCAGTCAATGAATAATGGCTAGGCCAGCCTGACGTGCAGTTAGGGTGAGTCTGCGGGCCAGATCCTCAGCTGGTATAAACTGACATAGGTCCACTGAAGTTAATGGAATGACACCAATTTACACCAGCTGAAGAGGTTGCTGTATATTTATGTACTGATGTAATTACAACGTGAATATATAAAAAGTGAAAGTGTCTGCATGAGAGTTGCTTGGAAAATGGGGGAAGCGGGGGGGGGGAACGTACAACATTTTGCAAAATTCTCTTCCTCTGTTGAAATTTCCAATTCTGTTTTGTCTTGTTTTTACAGGCTCTAGTATGCCTATCAAAATCATTGAAAGTGAGCTGACTCCCTCTCCCCAACCCTTATGTGGCTCATCTGCTTAAATCATAAGCTCTTGGGGGCAGGGATTGCATCGACCTCTGCATCTGTACAGGGCCTAGCACAATCGGGGCTCTTGTCTAGTCTTGACTGGGGCCTCTAGTGTTACCACGATACAGAACAACAAGAGAGGGGTTATGCTGGTTTTCTCCCAGGCTCACTAAGCCACGCAAGGCTCAATTGATGTTAAATGGCTTAAAAACAACAATTAAAATAAGCAAATCCAAGCTGGGTTCAGCTGGCCCCGGAGGTGCAGGGCTCACTAGTGGAGAGCACTGCAAATCTAACCAAAGCTCCTTTTGTTCTACTGTGCTAGAAAGTGCCATGAAAGCAGCTTCTGATGTGGTGCTGATGTCCCCTGCACCAAAGGAGGAGTGTGCGCTGGAAATCATCAAGGGGGGAGCCCTCCGCCAACGGGAAATTTATTACAAATACGCAGCTACCAAAATCCCCCTCTTGATCCGGGACTGGGCTCCAGAACTCCTGGATTATCTGATCAGAAGAAGCTACAACGTGGAGAACCTAAAGAAAAATTAATCAGTCTGAGTTGTCCAGTGCCTTTCCGCTCATACCTGTCTCTGGGGTTACCTTAATCAAGGCCTGGTGTGCTGTGGAGCTCCCTAGCCCAGGCTCCTTCTCACTTAGGGAATGCAATGCTGGGATCCCTCATCGTGGGACCCTGGGATCATGTGGCATTTTACAGTCCTGAAAACCAATGCAGCATGCCTAGGGTTGCCAGGTGTCTGGTTTTCGACTGGAACGCCCGTCAAAAAGGGACCCTGGCGGCTGCAGTCAGCACCGCTGACCGGGCCGTTAAAAGTCCAGTAGGCACCGCAGCGGGGCTAAGACAGACTCCCTGCCTGCTGTGGCTCCACGCGGCTCCCAGAGCCAGCAGCATGTCCCCCTTCCGGCTCCTATGCGTAGGGGCATCCAGGGGGTTCTGCACGCTGCCCCCGCTCCAAGCAACAGCTCTGCAGCTCCCATTGGCCAGGAACAGTGGGCATGAGAGCTGTGGGGGCGGCGCCTGCGGATGGGGCGGCGCACAGAGCCGCCTGGCCACGCCTCTGCGTAGGAGCTGGAGAGGGGACACACCACTGCTTCTGAGAGCTATCTGAGGTAAGCGCTGCTCACAGCCTGCACCCCTGACCCCCTCCTGTGCCCCAGCCCAGACCTGATCCCCTCCCACCCTCTGAACCCCTCGATCCCAGCCTGGAGCACCCTCCTGTACCTCAAACCCCTCATTGCCAGCCCCACCCCAAAGCCCGCACCCCCAGCCAGAGCCCTCATCATCCCGCACCCCAACCCCTTGCCCCAGTCTTGAGACCGTCCTGCCCGCCGAACCCCTTGGTCCTAGCCTGGAGCACCCTCCTGCACCCCAAACCTCTCATCCCCAGCCCCACCCCAGAGTCTGCACCCACAGCAGAAGCCCTCACTCACACCCCAGCCCAACCCCCTGCCCCATCCCAGAGCCCCCTCCTACATCCTGAACCCCTCATTTCTGGTCCCACTCCAGAACCCGCACCCTCAGCCCAGAGCCTGTACCCCCTCCCACACCCCATCCCCAGCCCAGAGCCCTCACCCATACTCCGAACCCCTGGGCTCCACCCCCCAGCCTGGAGCCCTCACACCCCCCCGCACCCCTCATTTCCCCCGCCCACACCATCACCCCCTGCCTCAGCCCGGACTCCTCATTTCTGGCCCCACCCCAGAGCCTGCACCCCCAGACGGAGCCCTCACCCCCTCCCGCACCCCACCCCCCTGAGCCAGCCCAGGGAAAATGAGTGAGGGTGGGGAAAGCAAGCGACGGGGGGGGGGGGGGGGAAATGAAGTGACCGGGGGCAAGGCCTAGGATAAGGGGTGGGGCTGGAGCGGGGCCTTGGAGGAGGGGCAGGGCAGAGGTGGGACAAGGGTGTTCAGTTTTGTGCCAGTAGAAAGTTGGCAACCCTAAGCATGCCACTCCTGTCATTACCGGATACAAACGCATGTACTCCTGCTCCTGCAGCTGGGAGCACGGTGAAGTCATGCTGGCCTTGAAAACCCATGTTTTGAAAAGATTTTTGAATTCGGTGCCCTGGGATTGCATTTCCTACTCTAACTCTTCCTTAGCTCACATTTCTCTGCATCTGAACAGACTTAAGGACTAACTGACCTCGCCAGTAAAATGCAATGGCCGTTGCCTTTACCTTGTCTCAATATGGTCTTTATGAGACATTTTTATTTAAGGGAACTAGGCTCTTGTTGCACCGTTGATTGTTAGTCTATGTATATGTCAGCTGCGTATGAAGAGATCTTTGCAGAGAGGGAAGGATTGTATTTTATCCCATACCGCCCTCTCCTGGTGCATAAAATCCTTGCAGCAGGCAGATTTTAAATTCACAGAAGAGAGGCAATGCCTTAACAATATAACAATATTAGAACGGCCCTTGTGATCAAGCAGACTGTGGGAAGGTCATTTCCACAGCAGAAATCTGGCAATGTTTGTTTTAAAAATCTTTGTTTTGATTTTTTAAAGCTAATAGACAGCACTTTGTATTTGAAATTAAGATTGCAATTCCTTCAAAATTCCTCTAGATCATGGAGTCCTGGCTGTAAACATGGAAAACTACAGTATCCTGTCCCAGGAAAAGTCAGACAATTTCTACTCCAGAAATGTATCAATGTTTACTCAAGAGAGAAGACTGTCCCCCACCCAAAGCCAAGTGGCCTGATTTTCAGAGGGGCTGAGTGCCCGCAGATCAATGGGAGCTTGGCATCGCTAAAAAATAGCAGGCCAAGACCTAACAAAAACTAGCCAGCATTCCAGCAAACCCCATTGCTTTAGCTACAGTAGGGTTACCATATGTGGAGTGTCCCAAAAGAGGACACTCCACGGGACCCCGGCCCCGCCCCCCGCCCCGCCCACGCCCCCGCCCAAACTCCGC
>NW_020665277.1:1560519-1618665 GCF_002925995.2 Terrapene triunguis
GTAGGGTCCTAGGGGGCCAGTTAGGATGGGGGGAGGGTCTCAGGAGGGGGCAGTCAGGGGACAAGGAGCGGGGGGAGGGTTGGGGGTTCTGAGGGGGGCGGGAAGTGGGAGGGAGTAGAAGGGGCAGGGGCGGGGCTAGGGCAGGACAGGGCGGGGCTCCTCCTGTCCTCTTTTTTGCTTGCTGAAATATGGTAACCCTAATTTTTCTATCATGCAGGCACTCACAATCAAGGTCCAACGTTTATATATGGCTGCTTTTCTCTGAGGCAGCTTTGCAGGGTTTGCCTGGTGTATTGCTTGACTCTGTGGAACCCTCTGTTTTAGGATGTGGATTGTTTTTCTATTTCAGTTTGTAAAAGAAAGGATGTTAAACAGAATGAGATTTTAAAGGGATTGTGTTTGGAAAACAATTCGGAAAAAAGAGCATGTTTGAGTTTCACACTGGAGCTGAGCAGAGCTGAGACGTTGCCCAGACTTGTTTTATTGCAACTCCCCAGATAGCTGAGTTCTGAAATTGCGCTGTTTGCAGACAGCACTTGTATGCATAGAAATGCACTGAAAACATTGCACTTTGCCTCCCAAAAGCAAATTAGTAGCAATAACTTTCCATTAGTTTTCTATAGAAATTTAGTAGCTGATCCTGCAATCCTGATGCACTTACTTCTTTCCCCTAGCCTTAGAACTCCGGCCCTAATCTAGTCCACCAGAACTCACTCCTCTCCACCTTTAAACACTCCTTAAGAAAGCCGCCTTCAGAGAAGCCTGCAATCCCTATTTCCTCAGGGAAGGGTTTACACACCCACTGGAACTACAAGACATGGCTAACATGACTGCTCATTCACTCTGGTTTTTAGTGCATTCCTTCCCTGCATATGTGTGTCGTCTGTCTACATATGCTCCGCAATGCATAGACCGTGTCGTTTTATAAGTATAAAGCATCTAGCATATGGTGGGTATCATACAAGTGGTAATAATAAATAGCAGAATCCTGCAACGTTTGTGCTGCAATCACTAGAAAGTTCTTCCTAGATTTTTATATGGATTTAATTTTATTTAGATTAAATGCTCATTCCTGTAGCATTTGAGCACTTCCCACTCATTAATGAATTTATCCTCAAAACACCCCCAGGAGGTAGGGGACTATCATCCCCATTGTATAGACGAGGAAACTGAGGCACACAGAGGTTAGGTGACCTGCTCAAGAAAGTATCTATTAGAGCCGGTACTTGAACCCAGATCTCCTGAATCGAAGTTCACAAACCCACCCTTCCTTTCTCAGAGGCAGGTTCCTTCTAACAAAAGGACACTTTCCTTCAGTGTGCTCAGAGAACACAACAGCAGTCCATAGCAGGAACAGGGTGCAATAGGGAATATGAAGTCCAAAATGACGCTGTTGTTTAAAGGTTAATGATTGTTAACCTGGACAAAAAGTAAACAAAGGCTATGACATACATTTCCAGTTGAACTTGTTTTCAAAGCTCCCATCACTTGCTCCCTTCGTTTCAGAATATTTATATGCTTTTGTGGAGCTCAGATCTTCAGGGTTTGTCTCTTTTATGCTTGTTTTTCTGCAGTAGGATGGGGCTGTTGCTAAAGATTCTTGTGCCATTTGTGGGATTGGTCTTGGCCTTCTGTTTTTATTCAAAGGAAGATTTTAAACCAGGTAAGTGATTACAGCAAATGTCCTTTAAAACCATGACAGCAAAAGGGTACACTTGAGAGTTATAATAATGGATCTGCACAGAGACAATGCTGCAGTTTCATGAGCCTTTCAAATTCCAGACTGTAGCCTTTTGAAATGAAGTATGTCCAGGAATGTCACCTGAAATGGCATTCCTTTCTCTGGTAGAAAATGACAAATTACACAATTGTATAAAAGTGCAGACATATTCTAGCTTCCCAGATGAATAGAGGGGATTATTTGGGGCTTGCTGGAATTTCCAAGGTAAGTGATTTGAAATCAACAAAGTTATAAACTGTGGTTGATACTATTGCTAATAAAAATAACTGGACACAAGGTTTAGCACCATGAAATCTAAAATGTTTCATTTTCAAATTAAAGATGAGCCTCAGCCACAAAATTCAGCTCTGGATAAAAACTATTTTCACGGTGAGATCGTTTTCCGCTCCATCTAGATTTTCATACTGAACCCATCATCCTGGTAGAGGAATCCAGGGCCAGATCCTCAACTGGTGTAAATCACCATAACTCCACTGAGGTCAATGGAGTGATGCTGATGTACACTAGCTGAGGAATTGGTTCTAGGGGCTGGGCTTGCCCCATTAGAGAAACAAAGGTCAGTTGTGAATTTTGGATCCAAACTTTTAAAGCTTTGGGATCTCGGATTTTAGTTTGTTAGAGTCGTTAGTTTGTTTAGTTGTTGGAGTTTAGTTTTAGTTTGCTCTAGTTGTAGATACTAAGGTTTAGTAGGTTTCACATGGAAGTGCATCAAAACTGTATTTTTGGGTGAGTTTCCACTGTTCCCTTGATGGGTTCTTCTCTTGGGACTAAGAGGAATAGGCTGGGTTGATCTGAGGCTGGACTTGTATGGTTTGGGACAAAAATTGTTGGTTTCACTAGTGTTTTGGGCACAAGTGTTTTTGTGGGTGATGTTAGTGGGACATGTAACATTCGCTATGTGCTACTCTGCAGAGATGCTGAAAGGGAAGCGAGTGATCGTCACTGGAGCAAGCACTGGAATTGGAGAGCAAATGGCTTATCACCTGGCCCGGATGGGAGCCCATGTTCTGATCACAGCACGGACAGAAGCCAAGCTTCAGAAAGTAACTGGCTAGCCAAACACTCCTGTGGTGCCTAGATACTATGGTGATGGATATATTATATATATGTGGATATTTGATTAAAGAGATATGCATGCTCAGATTCAGACACAGTTTATAGAGATGCAATAACGTCTCATAATGAAGGTTATAGGCTTTTGTTGGAAAATATCCTATTTTCAACTCCCACCCGCTGCCATTTTAAAGCCTGTTTTTCACTGACCACTGCAGGGTTTCTTGCACCTTCATCTGATGTACCTGGGGCTGGCCAACGTAAAACACAGATCACTGGACAAGATGGAACCCTGGTCTGACCCAGCCTGGCAATTCTTATGTCCCTACCCCCTCCGCTCACTAATTTTTACACAGACAATTCTTTTCCACAGGCAGTTTCTCATGTGTTGCTTCTGCCCAGAAGAAACCGTTACTGAAAGGTTTGAGGTCTATTTGGACAGAGCAATTTTTGAGCTATGAGATTTTGAGACAGTGGTGATTTCTCACTTCTTGTTACTTGTTCTTACGGTTTAGCCCAGTTGAACACTGTTGAATGTAAAAGCTCCGTGCCTGTTTTAGCCCCTGATTCTGCAAAAGGACCCATTTGCTCTGCTCCTGGCCACTGAATGGAGACCAATTAGTGGATTGCATTGCAGGATCAATGGTTTATACATAGCTTCTTGGTAAAAAAAACTAGTGCAGAGAGCTGGTTTTACCAAGCTGGAGTGCTAAAAACTTGCAGTTATTATCAAAGCTTGAATTTTTAGTTACTAACATTTTTAAAAGATAAGCAGAATTGAAGAGAGTACACATTATTTTCTTACATAAATATTAACAGGAAAAGTTGACAGACATAACTACTAACACCTGACTGCTATGCCAGGGTCTCCAGTGTGTTATTACAAGGGCTGTGCAAAAATAACTATTTGCAAAATTCCGTGGGGAAAAAAAATTACAATTTACAGCCAAGTCAGTGTTTGCAGAATCAGATGTTTAGTGCTTGCTGTACTTTTTGCAGGCAGAGCCACGGGACCAAATGCCTGCATGGTCTAATTCCATTGCTGTCAATGTATTTATAACAGCTCTGAATCTCACTCAGTGAACACGGACTGGATTCACCCAAGTAGGAGAACATAATCACTCTGCCCACTGAGCCACCCAAGTGTCCCTTTGAAACGCTAAGAGTACTAACAGTGGGGAAATCCATGTCTCAATGTTGCATTTGTCTCAGGTTGTCACACGGTGCCTAGAGCTGGGCGCAGCATCTGCTCACTATATGAATGGCAGCATGGAAGACATGGCACTTGCAGAAGACGTGGTGAAGGAAGCCAAACAATTGTGGGGTACGTTAACTGCTTGCTGTCTGGAAATCACCACCTGCCCCTTTCACAGAGGTGCTTTTAGCACAAGAGACGAATAACCCCAATCTTATTTTTACTTCTCACTAAAGCCCAGGCTATAAGTGTAGGTCTCCAGAGATGAAGGATCAGTGAACTGATTCCGTGTATTGCCGACACCTACTATGGTCACTTCAAAATATATACTTATTATAAATATTGTTATTAACATTGCTGGCAACATACGCTGGATAATGTGGTTACATTGTTTACTTTTCGTTTTTCACAGGATTTTATAGACAAAAAGGGGTTTTGATTTTTGAGATACACTTACATACCCAAACCACTGATGCAACACAATGCGAGGTGTATTTAGTCTCTGGAAAATAACAACCTACTATAGCTATTAGTTAAGGGAGTTTTCTCCATTAGTTCAAATGGTAAAAGGTCTATGTGATAAGGAGAGTGTCCTGGGTTTAAATGCTGCTGGCATAGGTTCATTAAACAGTTTCTTCATTTTCTTCTAGCTGAAGCTAAAACCCCCTCTTTGCTTTCAGGAGGCCTAGACATGCTGATCCTCAACCACATCGGTTACACCTACTTTAACTACTTCGATGGAGATGTTGAGCATATACGAAAACTCCTGGAGATTAACTTTCTCAGCTATGTGGCCATGACAGTCTCTGCACTGCCGATGCTGAAGGAGAGTGGGGGCAGCATCCTTGTGGTTTCATCCACAGCAGGTGAGAGTGAACCAGGCTAGAGACCCTTATGTTCAGTAATGCTTGATTCTTTCCTTTGGTTTAGTTCCTCCTGGGATTCAAAGGAGGTTTCTTCTGAAATTGTTTCTCAAAAGAGAGGAGGAGGATCACCTGAGAAGACTAACATAATTGACTGGGACTGTGGGTTCAGTGTGACAAAGTCTGTTTACTGAATGCAAAAACAGTCGGTATGATTCATATACCGCCCTTCTTCTGACCCCACGCTGCTGAGCGGCAGCACGTCTAGCATCTTGCAGATCAGCTTCCCAGTGGAGGAGAAATCCGTGATGCAGTCTGGGTGTACTCCAAGTGCAACTGGTTTTACTTATGCACGTACACCAGTCCTAAAATGAGATGGTCAAACAGTGCACCAGGGCAGTCTCTGCTTCCAGAAATCTCAGCCTAATGCCAATGTCTGATTCCCAGAGAGCAACTCTGCCTCAATAATTGACTCTAAGTGTGAGTCCAAGGCATGGAGCAAATGCCCCCTTTTCTGAAGCTGCCTCTACACACAACCTGGCACAATAAAGACTAACATCACCACCACGTGTCTTCCCAACAGTAAACACTCACTTGCACACTAAGCAAAAGATCTTGTAAAACTGCGTAACAGAGCCACGTGGTAATATCTGCCATCACAATACATATTGTTTGTTTGCTGGGTTGTGTGTTGTATACACATTAACTGATATATATGTGGATGTGTGTTCTATGCAAGGGTCACATTTCTCATGAGTGAGTTATGGAGGTCATTCAGACCTCATGCTGATAATACCTTTATATCACCCCATCTCATCATATATTTTGTACGTGCCACATATTACAGGAAAACTGTTAGGAATGTTTTTAAACCCCCCCTCCCCGCACATCCCAGTGTTAGTGGATTTACTTATATCCTTCAGGCTACTGAGGTAGTTAGTTCCTGTGAGTCGAAATATGACAGGCTGCTGAAGGATAAGACAAAATCAGAATGACACGTTTTTGCTTCTGTGCACTGAAAGCATTTAGCCTCGTAAACACTGTTGTTGCATCTCTCTCTAGGTAAAATTGGAATTCCATTTGTTGCTCCCTACTCTGCAACTAAGTTTGCCCTGGATGGATTTTTCAGCTCCTTGAGACAGGAATTAATAATCGAGAATATCAATGTTTCCATCACACTCTGCATCTTGGGCCACATTGCTACTGGTAGGATCAGCACACTTATTTGACCTTGCTAATTAGAAAGGCTTGCACATACAGTACCCAGGCATAAAAATATTACTTACATCCAGAGAGTGGAGACTAGTGTCCACATGTCAGCTTTTTTTTTTTTTTTTTTTTTGGTAGTATGAACGTTTTTAACAAAAGACTGATGAAGTGGGTATTCACCCACGAAAGCTTATGCTCCAATATGTCTGTTGGTCTATAAGGTGCCACAGGACTCTGTCACTTTTAAAAAAGAGTTTCACTATTCTCTTTAGAAGTTTTTACAATACTGAACCCAAATCTCCTAAAAATTCATGGCTTTAGCTACAAAAATGAAGGAACTGTTTTTAATTAATTCAGTCGATCACCTTAACTTTCCTGCAAACCTCTTTAGTACATCTCAAAATTGCATCAATGATGATTTTATAGTCACAAGAAATTCAGCCCAAATATGAGTGTCTCAGACTTGCTCAGGAAATTATTATTTTATTTTTATAGCACC
This sequence comes from Terrapene triunguis, assembly GCF_002925995.2. Taxonomy (NCBI): domain Eukaryota; kingdom Metazoa; phylum Chordata; order Testudines; family Emydidae; genus Terrapene; species Terrapene triunguis. The sequence goes on from NW_020665277.1 coordinate 1,567,080, forward strand.
AGTAAGTGCTAAACACAAGTAAAAGATAAGGTGTAAAATTTTCAAACACATCTTAGTGACTTAGGCTAGGTCTACACTACAGCGAACTTCCGACCTAAGATACGCAACTTCAGCTACGTGAATACCGTAGCTGAAGTTGCGTATTTTAAGTCGGCTTACCTGGCGGTGAGGACGCGGGAAAGTCGACCGCTGCCGCGCTGCCGCCGACTCCGCTACCGCCTCTTGTCGAGGTGGAGTTCCGGAGTCGACGGTAGAGCCATCAGGGATCGATTTTACCGCGTCCTCACGAGACGCGGTAAGTCGATCCCCGATAAACCGATTGCTACCCGCCGGATCGGCGGGTAGTGAAGACGTAGCCTTAGTAGCTTAACTCCTATTTTCGAAAGGGACTTAGGCACTTAGGACCCTGAGTCACCTTTGAAAATGGGACTTGAGTATTTCTGAAAATGTTATCCAATTCTTTTGACCTGAATAACTTAGTAATAAAATTAGCAAAAGTAAATAAACAACAATACAATTTTCCAGTTGTATAATTACTCAAAAAGCAGGGGAGAAGTTATACATCTCACCAATTTCCTTTTAAAAAAAAAAAGTTGAAGTTTTGTTGAAATCTCAACATTTGATTTTTTTTAACCCACTCTATTTAGTAATTCGTTTTCAGAATGCCAAATACCTCCTTAAATGTTGAACTTTAGATTTCATTGCTCTGCACAGGTTTGTGATGACGCAGTTCCTTTTCTTGTATTTCTCCTTTTCCCCAGAAACTGCTGAGAAAACCGTTTCCCATGTGATGCAGAAGCCAGGTGCACCAAAGAAAGAGTGTGCACTGGAGATTATCAAGAGTGGAGCATTGCGAAAACGGGAACTCTACTATCCATACACCACTGTGAGAATCCCCCTCTTAATACGAGACTGGACTCCAGAATTTTTGGACTCACTCATAAGAAATAGTTTAAATGTGGAAAAGGTCAAAAGAAGTTAGCTTGTCACATGCAGCAGGGCCTAACTAGAAAACAAACCAAATGGCATGAACTTCAGGTAAATGGGGACATTTTATTTTCAGTCTAAATATTTTGGTAAAAGCATCTAAGGGACTTAGGAGCAACAAATCCGATTGGCTTTCAATGAGATTTGTACATCGAAGTCACTCAGGTGCTTTTGAAAATCCCATCCTTTGTTTTTATATTTTCTCTCTGGAGATGAGAAGAGGGAGCAACATGAGGCCTCCGCAAAGCAGCAACTTCTCCACTGTCTATAGAACAGCATTAGCAATGGCTGGGTTCATGTTTGCTGGGACGGGGTGTGGGTGTCACCCACTTTGAACCAGGACAGCAACTCTCAGACCTCCCAATGCTGCAAACAGCCCACACTGGTTTCGGTAGTATACCTCCCATTTGCTCTACTGCACAAAGTTGCTTAGTAAGAAATCTGCTTTTTAATTGTCCTTGCAAAACCTAAGAGGATCTCATTCTCCTCTCACTGTGCTCTGAGTCAGCATCAGGTCCCCCAGCATCCCTCCATGCTAAACACTAATTGTTATTGTTAGTAATATTTATCTGCATTGCAATAACGCTTAGAAGCCCAAGCAGGGGTTGGGGCTGGGGCCTATTTTTGCATTGGACACACACATCATAAAAAGACTTCCTGTCCCAACGAGCTTACAATCTTGCTAATGTGAATTACAGACTGTATGTGTATAGAGGCCAACTCTGCATTCCATGAACACCCAGAACTCCCATCAAGCCAGACTTCAAGTTCCCACCCACTTCAACAGTACTCGGGGCAGAACCTTTAAAGTTTAGGGATCACATCGTCCAGCTCTGAAGTGCAGGTGCCTCTGTGGTTGAAAACAGCTGCATTTCAGAGGCAGGGGAAATGTCCAGGGCCGGCTCCAGCATGAGGTGGAAAATGTATAGCAGCACCAGGAATGTACAGCCTAAAGAGACTGCAACCTCATTTTGAAGTTCTAATTGAAATATACATCAGGAAAGTGTAATGAGAGCTATAAAACTATTCTCGTCACTGACTGCTGGGCAAAGCACAGTGAATTTATGCTTGTTAAAAAGTAAGTGCAGTAGGATAGAAACTCATCAGGAGTCTCATAAATCATCAAAATTAATAATGTATAATGCATAATGGAGTAACAGAGGATGTGAATAAATGAGACTTTGTGAAATGTGTATTTTACATATTTTTTTCTATTTGTTTACTAATGGTTGGTCTATTACTTTGGTGGTTTGCAATTTTATAAAATCTCACAAAAGTTTCATCTAAAAATATAAATAAAGCTGTGAGACACAATCCAGCAGGTTCCAAGGAGGCATGAGGAAATCAGGGGAGTTTCAATGAAACACACACATTTGAAATGGATTTGTGTTTATTCTCTTGGGGGCCAAAACTAAAGTTCACTGAAGTCAATAGGAGCCCATCCATTGATTTCAATGAGCTTTGGATCAGGTCCTCGCTGAAAGCATTCTGCTTTGGTTAACAATGCAAAGGGCAAATCACAAAAATATGCTATGAAAGTGGTGAAGTTTTACCATGCTGTAGCATGGAGTGCGTGCATGCACTGGTTTAGTGTCCAAAGCCATCCCTCTTCTGAGGTAGTTCTTTTATTGGCAGTGGAAACGGCAACACCACTTAAGCTCAGCCTAAACTTTCTCACCCAAGCTAGGCTATTCCTAGGGTTTCCCTCCAGGACCTCTCTGTTCCAAGTCCTGCTTCCCTCCTTCTGCTCACACCTGCCTCTCTCCTATTCTGGGTGGAATTACCTACCCCCACTCCCACCACAGAGAGTCTGTATCAATCAGTCCGCATTGCCACCTGCTGACAGCAGACCCCAATACACGGATCCTCTCACATCCTGGTACTGAAGCAAAACAGGGACTGTAGGCTCCTTATTCCCCACAGGTGATGTCAGCTGGAAGATGTCCCATGGAATGGAGGTGCCTCAGAAAGCAGTAATGGCTGAAGGATGTTGGGGTAATATTGGGCAGCAAATTCTAGGTGGCCTACTATTGCAGTGACATGGCAGAACGGTGGCCAGGGTGATTTTGAGCTACATACACAGTGAATCAGGTGAGCAGGGAGGCACTAGTCCCTGAGAACACACTTGGAATAGTGTATTGAAGTTCCAGGCCCAATGTCTACCAGGCTGAGCACTACTGGAATGATGGGTGGCAGCAGATATTCCCCTCTGACAATAATAATTGGAGCCCTCTGGGCCAAATAATCCCACAAGAATTCCAGAAACGTCAAATAAGAAACTTAACAAGGATGATTGAAGGAGGGGGGCAAATACAGAGAAAGCAAGAGTGAAAGGAAAGGGGGTCTGCCGTTCAGCCCAAATAAGGATTTATTTGGGGATGTGTAAACCCCAGAAGCCATACTAAGGGAGGCTCTTGCTTTTTATTCTAGCACTGTTTAGCCTAGACTTGGCTCAAGCATCACTTCTGGATGAGTCCTTAGAAAATAAGGCTGGAGCTATCATAAAGAAGATGGCCGCCTTAGAGTTTCATTTTCTTCCATGTTTACCTGGACACGCCTGTTTGGTGGGGAGCGTTCACACCAGCTTCACTCTGACCTTTGTCAACTCTGCCGCCGGCCTAACCTCAGATGGCAGAAATATGAATTTCGCACTACACAAGACGGTTTAAAAGTAACACTCCTTTCCTTCCCAGCACCAGGATTCCTCATGGCAAAGGTGGCAAGGCTGAGTCAGTCACAGCTCATCCTGCACAGCTTCTCAGGACGGAGCAACGCCTCAAGGTGCAGTGGCTGATAAATGGAGAAACAGCAAAGGACACTCCTGGACTCTGGCGATAGTGGAATGCAGCCTGTCCCACCACAAGATAACCAAACAACTGTACTGGGCAGGGCACCAATGTTCCAGCTTGTGCCCTAGCCTCTCCTACCATGTCACAAACTCTACGCAGAGACAGGAACCTGGGTTAAGTGTTGCGGCTTAGTACATTTCCTGTTTCAAAAAAAAAAAAAAAAAGGGAGGCAAAGGGAAGTCATTCAAACGAGATGTCAGTTGCAATGTGTTAGCACCCGGTAACCCAGGGCTCACCCTTCTCCTTTCTGGCATGGGGCTTAACTGAGGTCGGGGAGCAGAGCAGGGCCTCTGAACATCTGGCGAATCCACCTAAGGGCTGCCCTTGCTGCGTAGAGGTAAGAACCTTTAGATCTGTGGCTAGCTATGGATGTACAGGAGTAAACGCTGACCCTGTAAAGGAAGGCAATGTGTGTCTTGTTTTTTTCCCCCCGAGGTTCAGCCTGCATGATTGACACTGGGAGGTTGTAACATGAACCAGCAAGGGATTTTTTCTTCCCTTGAAGTTCGAGTGTTACAGCATGCAAAAGAGAGATAAAGGGCACGCTCATTAATTAGGAAGAGTAATTTTGGGTGGCCACGGAAGAAAATAAAACTCATACCTCGCCAGCAAGGGCTCAGAAGTTTGCTCAGAAGTTTGGGGGTGAGTAATAGCTCACACGTTTCTTTACGGTTCTGTCTTGCTTTAAAAGTTAGAAGGTATTTTGTGTTTAAATCAAGCGTATAAACAAGTCCTACTTCCTGGGATGCACAATAAACAGGCTCTGTAAAGAATGTAGTCAGAGCAGGTGAGAAGGTAGCTGAGCAGCTTGTAATGAGAAGAGTCTAACAAACCCAGCCTTTGAGTACATGTCACACACCCGGATGAATAGACAGCAGCACCCAAATTCAGCACTGGACTGGGCCATTTTTAAAATATGAAAAAAAGAAGCAGAGTAAAATATCTTTTCCAGGGCCTGAAAAGTTTGGAGGCCAGTTGTCTTTTTTGGGGAGGGGGGAAGGAGTGAGTTCACATCCAGATCCCGTTTCTGAGGGTTTTCAGCTCTAGGGTGTTGGCACAGGCCCAATCATTATGTACTTCAATGTCGGCGAAGCTGTTCACCAGTTCTACCCTTAGCCTGCTGTGCAGAGGAAGATTGGGCATGAGAGAGAAAGCCCAGAACGAGGGCCACAATGAAACTATTAAGCCAAGAACATAAAAGCTGTGCAGAAACAACATTTTAAGCATTTTATAATGTGAGTTCCCCAGTTCTATTATTTCTCCAGCTGAAAGTTTGCAACAATAAAAACAAATGAATAGCAGATTTTGATGAGACACAGAGGGGGACGAGTGGAAAAATTAAGTGAAAAAAGGACATTTCAGGGACAGTGAGAGGTTTGAGAGTCAGCAGCATCTCCAAACAAATAATGAAAAAAAACCCCAAAAAAACAAAAGTACAGGGCCATTTAGAAAGTGATTCATTTCAATATTATCTTGGAAGTCTTCATTTTCCTAGTTGGCTGGGGGAGCATTTAAGGTGATGCGTTGATAGCTAGTTTGCATATATTTCTCCTACATAAAAGCATAAGCCCTTCGGATAGTTATTAAAGGGCTGTTCTCATATTGGAAAGGAGTTCTTCTAGTTAAAGGAAAACATTTCAGTGACATGCTCTGGCTGTGCCATTATAAGAAATGTGTTTATCTGTAGTGGTTTTTTATAGGTAGCTATACTATTCTGTGGGGCAGATTATTATAAAATCCCCCCATCTTTCCTCCCCCTTCCCCAAAACCTTGCAAACTTTTTAATTGATGCCAGTAATTGCCCTCAGTGTTTCCATCAAAGTCAGTGATTTTCCAGTTGTTTGGGACAAAGAAATGCTAGTGAAATCGCTTATTTTTATTTGAGAGTGAACAACGTTTAACCTGTTTTTTCAGAGACTAATTTTCCTTATTTTTTCTTCACTTTAGTGGATACATTTTTTCTTTCAGGCAGTCAGACTCTCAGACTCAAGAGTGATGGGAGCATTATAAGTACCTGGATAGAGAGTGCCCAGAACTTTGAAAGGGTTTGGATAGGAATTTGATCTTATCTATCTACATCTCAATTAGTCTGTCTTTCAGCTCTGAGAGCAAGGGTGTATGAAGCTGTCTAGCTTACGAAGACATTAAGGACTGTAAGAAATGATTGCTATGAAAACAATAGAATATATGTTAATGAGAATCTGAAAAATGTTTGCTAGGAATGGATATTACTACCACACTCTTATAAGCCTACTGGTCCAGTGGCAAGAGCCCCAGCTCAGAGACTTTATGCATATGATGGGTGCCAGTTTATGTTCTTGCCAAGTGAACAGATGCTGGCATGTGTCCTCCAAAGCTCTATGATCTGCTATGAATAGGAAACCTAAAGCTGAAAGAGAGCAGTCTCTCCCTATTTACAATCTCAATTTCCAACCAACCACCAGACACCATCAAAAACGTCTTTTATTTTTTGTTTAAATTATTGTAAAAAGGCTGACTCTGCTCACAATTACATTGGTGTAAATCAGGAGTACATCCACTTAGTGATGTTACTCCCAGTTTGACTTCTATACAACTCAGAGCAGAACATGACCCTAAGGTAAAACCTTGGGTACTTATCAGAACTGCACCCTAATGATTGAATCATTTGATGTTCCCCAGTCACTAAGGTTGGGATTTTTCAAAAGCATTCCGCGTTGGCCTAACTCTGCTCCTGTTGAAGTGAATGGTAAAACTCCCACCGACTTCAGTAGGAACAGAGTTAGGTCCATGCTTCACACCATTGAAAATCACGCTCTATGGGTACGTTTACACTGCAGCTGGGATCATGTCTCCCAGCCCAGGGAGACAGACTTGTGCTAGCAGGGCTTGAGCTTCTCTTCACCTTCTCCCGTCAATCAGGGTCTATAGCTTTGGTTCTTAGTTTCCAAGTGTTCTTGTCGAGTGTGTCTTCCAAGCTGACATCAACCTTCTTCATATCTTCCCTCAGCATCTCAAACCACCTTTTTTAGGTGGTCTTTGTCCTGGGACTACTAGCTTTTGAACTCTCTTGCCAACACATCCTACATCTTGTCATTTCAGATGACCCAGTCGTCTCAGTCTATACTCCCTCAGCTTTTCTGCAATGGAGGCTACCTGAATCCTGGCTTGTACCATTTCATTGCATAGCTTGTCAGCTCTTGTCTTACCCAGCACCTGCTTGAGCATTCTCCTGTTGGCAGCGTGAAGTAGTAGTTGTTCTCTCTGCTTCATTGGTCAGCATTCTGACTCACATATCATGGCTGACTTAATCATGATCTTATACACTTGGGTCTTTAGTTTACTTGGCATATCCTTATCGCAGAGAATTCCTGTCAGCTCGCTTCGTTTACACCAAGCGCTCGTCGGGTGGTTCTTAACATCTGCATCTACATCCCCATCATGGCTCCACAGTACACTGAGGTATGTAAGTTATTGCACAGCCTTTAACTCTGTACATCTAGTTTTACTGGCTTCATGTTGCCCCTCTCAACGAAGCATTGCATGTATTCCATCTTTTGTCGGCTGATTCTTAAGCCATTTTCCTCCATAGTTCTAGGCCCCTTTCCAGTTTGTATTTATCTTCACGGCACAAAATAATGTCATCGGCAAAAAGCATGCTCCATGGAGCCTCTCCCCTAATCTCCTGCATCAAGGCGTCCATTGCAATCACAAATAGGATTGGGTTTAAGGTTGATCCTTGATGTAGACCTACACTCTCAGTGAATGCCTCTCACTACTGTTGTGCTATCTTCATACATATCCATCATAGTCTGAACATGTGTCTCTGGCAGATTGCACAACCAAAGGCACCACCAAAGCAATTCTCTAGGAAGCCTGCCATAAACCTTCTCTAAATCTACAAACACCAAGTGCAGCTCCATGCATTATTCCTGTACTTCTACTGCAATATTCAGGTTGCAAATACTGCCTCCATTGTCGACCTTCCGAACATAAACCCAAATGGGTTGTCATATATTTGATGCTCCAGCTCCTGCTAAAATCTTCTCTCTATAATTCTTTCTAGCCATTTCATAGTGTTACCCATTAACTTGATGGTGTGACCCTGAGAGCCTCTTTACGCCAATTAGTGAAGAGTGCACCCAACAGAATATTTAGCCAAACTATTTCTCATAGAGTATCCTAAAAAAACATGTGTGATGTATGTACGGGTTGTCTATAGAGAGTTATGTATGTATGCTGGAAATATGTTCTTAAAATATGTTGTGGAGGCAGTTGATTAACCAGCCTTCCCTAGACAAAGGAATGTGGATTTACCTGTCTGCATGGATCAAGCAAACAAGTGGAAGAGAAAAACATCCTGGCTTGATTACAAGCACAGGACAATAGAAAGACATTTGTATCGAAGGTAAACAAAGTGATCGAGTGAATCAAAAAACGCAAATTGACCCGAGGATGAAGAAGGGGCTTGGCACCTGCACCCCGAAGAACAAGCAGCAGGGGAGAGGAACTTTGTCTGGGTTTATTTTCAAAGAACACATTCCAAAAGGCTTTTTGGACTATAAAAGGACAAAAAGGGGACTCCTTTGTTATCCATCACTTAGGAGACAAAGGGATCAGCGCCCGTTGATGCTGTGAATGGTGGATCCTTCTGCCTGAGTGCCTGGGGATGCTGACAGCTTGAAGTGAGTGAGAAAGCTGCTCAGGCAAAGATTATAGCTTGTTAAAGTTAAGTTTCAGTCACTAGGAAGTAGGTTATTTTTGTTTTGTCACCAGACCTGTCTATTTTCTTTTGCTCACGATCACTTAAATCTATATTTGTATTAATCAACTTATTATTGGTTTTACTATCAACCATCCCCATCCTGTTATATTCAAGTGAGGCGCATATCCTCAACTGAGCCAACAGGCTGAGGTGTAGTCTGTCTCTTTGGAGACAGGAGACTTTATTAATTTCGATGAGCATCCAAGTGAGAGGGACTGCACGCTGCAGAAAGATGCCTGTAGGGGACTCAGGAACCAGGGTTCACTAAATGTTACCTGCAAGGCAAAGTTTAGAATGGCAGAGTCTGGAGATCTTTGCTGGTGAGGTGGACAGAGTGGTGTAGCAGGAGGCTGTCACACTGTTTACGCTCCAGGAAAGCGCTCTCTTGCTGAGGCAGAGAGGTAACACAGTGAGCTTATGGTTCTGGACTCCCTGAGGAGAGCATCACAGATGGGTTGGTAATTACTACATTCCTGCACATCTCCCTTACGCTGGAAGATAGGGACCAATATGCTCTTCCTCCACTTGTCGGGCATTTCCCAGTACAGAGAATTAAGTTGAAGAAGTCTGTCATCATCACCACGACCTCATGGGTGAGTGCTTTAAATGCCTCCTTTGGTACACGGTCCACTGCCACTGCATTCCCATGTTTCATCGTCTTCAGGGCTGAAGCTCCACCTGGTCATAGGTCTTATGAAGCTGCTGCTTGCGCATACTTCCCACGACGATTTCTTCGCATTCTCTTCATTGAGCGGTTTCTCATAAAACCTCGGCCATCTCCTAATGATTTCACCATCTTCCACCAGTTCTCTTCTGTTTTCTTCTTTGACACACTTCGCAGCTGCCGAGTCCTCTGTGTTTCTTGGCTAATCTATATATTCCTTTCTTCCCTTCCTTTGTTAGTAGTCATCCATAAAAGCCTGCTGCAACGGCTTTTCTTTTTTTTTTTTTTTTGGGTAGCAGGGCTTGAGCTAGTGAGCTAAAAATAGCAGTGTGGAAGCTGCAGCTCCAGCCACCAAAAAACTACTCAGGCTAGCCACCCAAGCTCAGACCCAGGGGGTCAGGTGGGCTTGAGAGTCTGTCTGCCATCTGAGCTACAACGTGCACACTGCTGTTTCTAGCATGCTAGCTCAAGCTCTGCTAGCAGAAGCAGGGCCGCCCCGGGGCGGGGGGCAAGTGGGGCAATTTGCCCCATGCCCCGGGCCCTGCAGGGCCCCCACGAGAATATAGTATTCTATAGTATTGCAACTTTTTTATGGAAGGGGCCCCCAAAATTGCTTTGCCCCAGGCCCCCTGAATCCTCTGGGCAGCCCTGAGCTGGAGTCTGTCTCACTGGGCAGGGAGCATCCTTCCCAGCTGCAGTGCAGATATACTCTAAATGGCCAGATATTCAAAAGAGCTTCACACTCAACAGCTCCTATTGTCCGCAGTGGGGATAGAGAAGATTCTCCATGGTTCTGAATGGGAGCTGCTGGCTCGGAGCACTTTTGAAAATCTGGAGATGGGAATTTGCTTTTTTCTCTCATTTGCACCTGTATCAATCCACAGTAACTCCGCTGGAGTCAATGGAGATAAAACCAGGGTGAGTGAAAGGAGAGCCAGGCCCTTGGTTTGGATCCTGTTAGCTGGTCAAAATAAAATGGATATTCCATCCCAGGGCTGCAGTGTGATACTCCTCCCCACAACACCCAGAACCGTGCAGGGGAGACCCCTCCATCGCACACTGTGTGGGCACTAGGACCCAGGTGATGCCCTCCTACCCCCTGCACCCCACCAGCTATGTGTCCTTGGGGAAAAACTGCAGGGAGGAACCGGCCATAGGAGCAGCTACAGAATTGGCCAAAGCAGGGACCTCGGGACATTCAGAGAGTTTTCCAGAGTTTTTCCTTGTGCTGACTGGCTGTTTGTTCCAACCCTCCACCTCCCTCGGACTCTTCACCTCAACTTCACTGCACAACTGTCCGCTTGCCCTCTTCCTCCTCGCCTTTCCCTTCCCATTTAGCTGATCACCTCCTAACCCCCCCCCCCCCCCCCCCCCCCCCTCCCACCCCATTGTTCACTTTGCTTGTGTGTTCTACCCCTTCCCCCACCCTGCATCTGCCCCTCTGGGTTTGTGCCATGCTTAGCACAATGGGACCCCATTCTTGGCTGGCCCTTTGGCCCTGCATAATAAACATGATCAATAATAACTAAGAGAATCTCACTGTCCAAATACAACAGGCCAAAAAGAGAGCAAAATGTACACTTGGGCTGGCAGGCAATAGAGTAAAGTATTTTGGCTGACAGCCACTCCCACCCACTGGAGCACTAATCCAATCCCAAACCACTCAGCAGAATGCCTAACATCTTCACATGATCCTCCAAACAACATTTCTGGAATGTGCATGAGGATTATCCGTCTGGATCAAGGAGCAGGGAATCCCTGTGCTGGCTAATACGGAGGGGTAGGAGGGAAAATGTAACGTTTTAGGGATTTTGTCAGTGTGTGTCATGTTGTGCTCTGTTTTCTTCCTCACTGGTGAAGAGGAGAAGACCCAAACACCTTCCATGTGGCCACAGTCTAGTAAAGCAAGTAAGAGGGAAGCTTGCAAGTGAGCAAAGAATTCTGTAGGAGGAAGTGGAGGGAAGGGATTATCATTCACTGTGCACATGTACACAGTGTAGGGGGGGTAATGCCCAAACAAAGGAGCTCATTCTCAGGGCAGGCTTCTGGTGCAATCTACCTGCTTTGCTTGAGCTATACACAAACAGAAGTGGAGGTAAACCCACTGGGCTGAGCCGTGCCATTCAGCTCTCCTGCTTGCTCTCCCCTCATCTCGAGTCCAACAATGTTTCTAACCAGAGTAAACATTAATGTATTTAATATTTACAACAGAAGGGGACAGGAGGCAGTGCCACTAGCCAGGAGAATTGAGGACACGGCCTTTTGTGAGGAAAAGGAAAGAAAAACGTGCAGAGTGCAAACTGGAATGTACCATTTAAGTCAAGCTATTGCAAAAGGTGAGTGGGGTAAGGAAGAGGAGCTAAAATAATGCAGCACTCAACATTAGGGTGACCATGATCTTCAGATAGTAAGAGCTCTTAAAACTGATGAGACAGAAACAACCTGGGATTTTCCCAAAGATTCTATAGAAAAACCCATGCAGTGTGGTAAGACAAGCTCCATGTCCCAGGTCTCTCTGGGCGTGCACAGAAGGCAAACAGGATTTAGAAATACATGCAGCTGCAGGAAAAGTAAATTATATAATAGCAAATTTCCTACATCTACAGTTAGTCTTTTGGAACAGACTGGAAAAATATATGTATGCAGGAAAGGAATGCAAGGCCACTACTACGGAAATACCAGGAGCCATTATTCTTGCTGCAGTCTTACTTTTTTAGGTGGGCCAAGGGGTTATAACTAGGAGCAGGAGGCCGAAACTGAGCAAAAAAAAAATTTAGACTGAACAGCAGGAGGTATTTGATAATGGCAAGATCTAAGACTGAAGAATAAATCTCCCAAGGAAGGTGGTAGACACTTCATCACTTGAGACTGAACTGGATAAAGCACTGGAAAATCTACTTCAAGGAGCAATCCTTTATTAGCTCCCAAGTGTGTGTGTGTGTGTGTATATATTTATCTATGGCTGGGGGTAGAGAGATGTCGGAAAAAGGATGCCACCGGCATCCACTGAATAAGGTGAATATCCCTAGAGTTGGTGTCTTTCATACATTTATTCAACCTCCAGCCTGATCATTTGTTTTCACTTAAAATGTCTCTCTGCCCCCTCCCCCTTTGGTTTCATTAGGAAAGAACTTCACCAAAGCAGCCAGGAGATCATCACAGGTTGGTGTGTTGTGTGTGGAGCCGTGGACAATATGATCAGTCGAACTGAGAAGTCCCCGCGCCGGTGCAGGCGTCTGAGTGAGAGTTACGACGAGAAGTGCGAGCGCCGGCACGAGACCCGTGAGAGCTTGTGGAGGAGAAACAATGTCACCACATGTCGCCATGTGGGGCAATGTCAGAAAAAAGAGGCAGAGGAGCAGTCCCAGAGCCCCCGCCAGAAAGAGTTCCTGAAGAGAAGGAACTTAGCCACCGAAGAAGGAAAGAAACAAGTGAGGTTTCCTACTGGGACACCAGCATCTCCGGGACAAGAGTGTGCAACAGGCACCCCCAAGGAAGCATCCTCCTGGATGGATCTGAGGTCACCCACATCCCTCCAGGTAACAGCTGCAGCTCTGACAATCATACTTTTCATAGATGGTTGGCTAATTATTATGGGCTTTATCCAATGTTCACTGGAATCAATGGGAGTCTTTCCATTGACTACCAGAGGTTTGGGATTAGGGTCTAAATATTTGATGGCAAAAACTGAGAATTCACTGACAAAAATGGATATTTCCTTGACGATTCACAAACTTGATCCAGGGCAAGATTTTGTCCTGTCACTCTCGTCGTGTTCCTCTCCTGCTTTCTAAATCCTGAACTTTGACCCAGATGGAGATTTGCAGCCATTTCTCGTAGTTCAAACCTGCATTTTGGTAGCAAAATAATTGTTTTCCACTTGTGCAAATTGCCTCTCATTCTCATCAAAAGATCTGAGATGATCACCATAAGCAGTTGGCTTTCTTTGGATGAACCTATGGAAGCATGACTTCCCGCCAGCATCTTTAGTGGGAGGAATTTTCTCATGTTGAGTTAGTAATGAGTGTCTGATTGTATCCTAATTTCAGCATCCTTCTTACAAACTACACATTATCCTATATTTACGCTTGGAAGTATTAGATTTTTATCAGTAAACATTGGTAAACATTGATATCACCATACATATACAACCAATATAGTATTTTAATCTATAGTAACCAAAATGTACAGATAGGCAAAGTTTAAAAAATGCTGTTTGAGAACTTATTAGAGTTTGATTTAAGGATATTTACTTTGCATATTTTGTCAAGTAATGTTGACTGCCCCATAATTTCTCTCAACTGTGAAAAATTAAATTGATAAAAATCAAAATGACTCCGCCAAGCCTACCGATGTTATACGCAGCCAGCAGTGAACCAGATGAGCCAATGCATTTAATAAAACCAGATTAAGATCATACATAAATGCTCCAGAGTCAGACAATTAGGTTGTACCTTCTAAACTCACAGCCTTTCAAATGAAATAATCCCCCCATCTGTTTTCGTACCTAAGTAAAGTTATCCAAGGGGCTTTTAACTGAAATCAACAACCAAGGACAATCAAATAAAAGCACAGACATGTCCTGTGGGCTCCTCTACAAGGCATGATTGTGGAGGACAATTATGTACCTCGTGCTACTGTTTACTTCTTTTGATCGCTGGGTTTAATTACAAGCCAGACAGCAAGACTTGGAGCAGGCATTCACATGCTTGCAGCCCATGTGCCTGTAACTTTGGCTGCAGAATCACTCTCATCCTAGTACCTGCAGGGGGCTCTGAGGAACTGAAGTAAGGGAGAAAAGAGTTCATGCTCTTACTACCAGAGATCCTGGAGAGGAACTCGGATATAACTCTGATGAGTGCAGAACAAATATCTAGAGTGACCAGATAGCAAGTGTGAAAAATCGGGATGGGGGTGGGGGGTAATAGGTGCCTATATAAGAAAAAGCCTCCAAAATCGGGCCTGTTCCTATAAAATCGGGACATCTGGTCACCCTACGAAATATCTAAGCCTAAAGCTAGCCAGCTGTTAGCAGCAATGCTAGCCAGGAACTAACTCAGGGCATCAAAAGCTCTTTTCTTACTCTCCGTGCGGTTAGTGAAGCAACTGGCCTCCTTGCCTCTCAGAGTCTCAGAGGCACTTCTTTCCCTGCAGCTTCACAGTCTACCTGCAGTTAGCAGGTTCCCCCACTGCCCCTGTCAGTGTTGCTGAGCGGCTACACCTTGCACTGACTCCAGTGGGAGTTGCGGGTGCTCAGCACCTTCTGAAAAATTAGGCCTTGAACCCAAAAATCACTGTAACCCTCAGTCTCCACCCATGTTATTCCCCAGGTCAGTCACACAGTCTATACCAGGGGTCGGCAACCTTTCAGAAGCGGTGTGCCGAGCCTTCATTTATTCACTCTGATTTAAGGTTTCGCGTGCCAGTAATACATTTTAACGTTTTTAGAAGGTCTCTTTCTATAAGTCTATAATATATAACTAAACTACCGTGGTATGTAAAGTAAATAAGGTTTTAAAAATGTTTAAGAAGCTTCATTTAAAATTAAATTAAAATGCAGAGCCCCCCGGACCGGTGGCCAGGACCTGGGCAGTGTGAGTGCCACTGAAAATCAGCTCGCGTGCCGCCTTTGGCACACGTGCCATAGGTTGCCTACCCCTGATCTATACAATTCAAAGTGACACCATGCCACTTGGTTAGTTGCTTCCCCTTTTCTCTCCTGATTTTTAATAGGCCATTATAAAAATTAAACTCTCATTTCATTTCAGAATAACAGCACCTCCATGGTCCATCACAAGCATCCCCAGCACAGTCTCAACGATCCTCGCACGCAGAACAACTGGCACTCCTGTGGCTTTTCATCACAAAACATCCTCCCCAAAGACATCTCCAAGCTTAGCCGAGGTACAAGAAGACTGGCTAAATGAGGCTTAGGTTTTGCAAAAGGGAACTCAGGCTTACTGGGATCTGGGGGCTGCATTTTATTGAAACCTCCGAGGTTCAAGGGAATCACATGGATTATTTTGGTTTGGACTCCCAAAGCAAGCCGAGAAAGAGGGTCTGTATTGATAAAGAATCCCCTCAGGTGCCAAATCACAATGTGCTGGAACCTGCAGCTCTGAAAATCAATGGGTGTTTTGCCTTTGAATTGCATGGGAGCAGGATCAGACACAATACTAACACATGCCAAAAGAGTTCCTGTTCCTAGAAGCCCTGTTCCAGTGTTTAAGGAGGATGTTCTGTATCAGCCAAATCTGACATTTTTCCCTTTCCAAACCAGGCATGATAAGAATACGTTGATTCACCAGGTGCTATTCTTTGTGCTGAGTCAATAATGACCTCGGTGACCCAGCCTGCTGCAAAATGGCACCATGCTGCAGAGGGAGCCATCATTCCATACAAACGTAAAATGGAGCCTCTGAACACTTGTGATCATTAAAATCTCCATGGCGCTTTTCTCAGAAATAGGCGTGTTTGCCAGTAACTTGGCCAAATTTTAGCTTAGGTAAATTACTTAAATTCCACTTGCATTTTCAGCTGCATACTCCCACCCTAAATTGTTGTGTTAGACTGCTGTGTGCAGTTTAAACTGCCATGCGTCATCCCAGCAATGGCTGCATTTCTGTGATGGTTGGAATAATCCCTATATATAGTTGGTAAAGTACTTTATGAGCCTTCAGAATGAAAGGTGCAGCTGTGAATGAAGGGTTTTATACTAACTATCTGCTGACAATTTAGGAACCAGTAGCCCACCCTCTCAATTTTATCTTAACAGGCACTCAAACATTAACAGATTCTAGTGCAATAAAGAAAAATTCAAGCCAACAAACAGAGTAAGTATTTTGTCATCTATCCTATTAGGAGCATATTCTTCCTGCTTCTGCATGGCTGGGGAATCACTGATATCTGTAAAGGCACTTTGACGTACTTAGATGCAAGGTGCTATACAAGTGAAAAGAATTATTCTTATAGGCATTATTTATTGTTCTATGAATCGTCATATGATTGCTCCTCTACCTAGCAAGTATTTTCAGTGCACCCATTCTTGTGATCTTTTTCATAAATCTGTATCATGTCCATCCTAAGAAAATCCTTGTCTTTTTTTTATTTTAGCTGTGGGATAGCAGTATTAGATAAGGTAAGCAAAATATATGAATAACCTGTACGGAAATGCCTATAAGAATCCTGTTGTCCTAAGAAACATTAACGTTAAAGGGCCAAATTCTGCACTTCCAGGGTTTGAACAGTGTCAATGAAAGCAGGATTTGTTCCTGATTATTTCTTATTGGAATGTAGATGACAGAGATTGCTGCAAACTAATTTACTGACAGGAAGCTCTAGGACAGTACATCTAATGCATTAGACAGAGACAGTCTTGTTCCAGGGAAAGCACTGATTGCGGTAAAATACCTACTTTGGGTTTAGCCAATGAATGACAGAACAGTTGTATTATTGCACAAGCCTAAGCACAGTAAAGGTCTATACAGCTTATTGTCATTGCCCAGAGAATGTGATAACTTAGGGTCCCCGTTTAATTCTTGTTAGAACTCATACCACTGATTGCAGTTTCTTGCGAAATCTTTTCCTTTATGGACTAAGTGATTGATTTAAAAATATAATCAAATAGAAGGTTTGCACGAACTGAATCTGGATTTTACTGCACTTTTCTTTCACTTTTAGGAAATAATTCAACTTTCCAACTACCTCAAGGTAAGCACAAAAATGATAAATACAGTTCTAGAAATGGGTGGAGGGTGCGTGTGAGGAGGTAGCTTTTACTAAACTGGTATCATGCACCTAGTTTTAAGGTGGCCAGGAAAGCAAAAGGAGCAGCTACTGAAGCCCAGGGAATAGGTTCCCAAAACACAGTGAGGAGTGAAAATAGCTATAATGAGTCCTAGAGGGGAAACAGGTCACCCCTGGATGTCCAGATGAACTAGGGTCACTGAGACGCATTCAGAGCACCTATATTAGCCTGGCTTTCTCATTTTGCCTACAGGAGGCGTTACATCGAGAGCTGCTGCTGAAGCAGAAGATGGTGATTTTACAGGAGCTTTTATCCACATTGCTGCAAGCATCAGAAAAATCTTGGAAGGTACCAAATGACTATGCTGCGTACTTCTATTCGGCTTTAGGATTAGGCCAGGATCTGCCAGGGCAGAGTCTCATCCATGTGTGCAAGGGGGAAAACCCCATCAGGTCTTGCTTATTTCTGCCAGCTGAATTCCAGCTCTGCTTCTGGTCTTCTAATTTTGGGATTATCCTTCTCTCCTAATGGAGAAGATGGTTTAGCTCTGAAGCTGAGCTGTGTCTGCAAAGGGACATGACTGTGCTCAGAATTATTTAGCATGTGAATATCATTGCCCGCCTTCCTCTCCAATATTGTTTCATTTTAGAGCCAGCTGAAAAACAACTCTCCATTGTTATGAAAACTTTCTTTTTGTTTGAAATTTTCATTCTTTTTTTTTTATTCTTTTTTTGGACAAAAAATGTTGGGATGCAACATAAGTTTTCATTAAGTGTTGAACTAAAAATGTTTCTCGTCGTGTTTCTTTTTTAAAAAGGTTTGAGGATTTTTCCCCATTTTCTGTCACTCATGTTTCTCCCCCTTTTCCAATAAGGAAAAAGTCTAAGATCGGGGGGGGGGGGGGGGGAAGACCATAAAAAAATCTGAATTGCCCCCCTGAAAAAAAGTTTTCATTTTGAAACAAACTTTTGTTTCAATTTTTTTGAGGGGCAAGGGGAGACCAAAAAAGATTTGAGCCAAAATGAATTTTTTCACACAATTTTTCATTTAGATTGAAGCGCCATTTTTCAATTGAGAAAACACTGATTTTAAAAACAACAACAACCACCACCCCATTTCATGCATAGAAACAAAGGGGAAAAAGAGGGATTTTAACAAGAGGGATAGCCTCCGTAAGCTCAGCAACAGCTTGTTTCAGTGTGTTCTCCTGCCAAAAGCTGCCAAGACGAGGTACTAAATAACAGTGCCAAGAATGAATCCAGAACCAGACGGAGCAGGCATCTCAGTTTAAACCACCGGTGTGTGGGAAAGAATTTCATTCTGGTGAAGGTGCTAGACTCTCAGTCCTGGAGGCAGAATATATCTATTTATCCGCCAGAACAGATACAACACAGACAGCAGCAGCGCAAGCTTCTCCCACGCACTGTATCTCAATCCATTCTTGATACATGTTGGAGGGAGCACCTCGAAGTTAAAGTCTGTTCACTTCTTTGCCGCTCCGTTGAGACAAGCGATCAGGAGAGGACCTAGAGCCAGCTGTGGCGGCAGTTTGTGTTATATGGACACTTCACAAAGCACGGTCCCAGGGCCCTGAATCAGCAAAACACTTAAACAAACACACCCTTAAGTGTTCTGCTGAATTAGGGCCTCCACCCCGCCAAATCTAGTTCCCATGGCTCACCAACAGGCATTGGATGGTAACAATTTCTGATTACAGCTGACCCAGAGTCGATTTTTAACCAGCAGCCTGGAGGTGACATTAAGCAACTACTTCTGAAAAGTACACGGCCTTATGGACTAGCTCATAAAGCAAATTTTAAAATAGAAATTTAAAATCAAGTCGCACTGCAAAATATTTGCTGTTAAAAAACGTTAATTTGGAACTAGACTTAAAAAAAAAAAGAAAAAGCTCTGAAAGAGTTCTGTCAGAGCAGAGGAGCCAAGCGATTGGGTGAGATGGAGCAAAAAATGTGTTAAGATGTTCTGCGGTTTGAGACTTCCTCCGTAAAATGCTTCTGACAAATATAATATGAGCAGGAAAAAACACGCTGACACACACACTGGCAGGAAGTAGCCATGAAACCTCAGATTAGAAACAGGTGGGTGCACTTTGCTTCTTAATGTCTTTGCTATAGAAAATAGATTTCTCTGCTCCCTCTGCTTTTAGCCTTTCATGAGACAATCAACATTTATTTGCTGCTGGTGTTGTAGCCAACAGAGCAAACAAAGTAAATGATATTTAGAAATTGGTCCTCTGGGAATAGTTTAGCACATATGACGAAAAGAACAGGCCAGGGGGGAAATGCTCAGAGGGGCCTCTGCAAGACCAAGGCTGGCAAATGAAGTTGCCAGACTCTTAGGGGTCCCAGCTGGAAGCCTCTCTAAAGCAAATTAGGTGACGGTTGCCATGTTTCCATAACCAGCTGAGGCACCAAACCTTGAGGCAGCATTTTAGAACCAAGCTCCTATAATAGAAAGTCTGAAGGGAAAAGAAAAATGCTATACAACAATAGTCTGGTCATAATTACACCGAGAATCCCTGTCGGATCCTACTGAATATTTGTGGGTGCATCTAGACCAATATAATGAATGTGTTCATCAGTACAACAGGAATATATCTAGCAGTTGGGCCGAGGGGCTCCATTCAGGACTGTAGGGTTCCATTTCCTCTGGGTTTTATTCCTAGCTCTGCCACCAACCTTCAGCAACCCGCATAACCGATCTGTGCCTCCATTTCCTCGTGTGCAAGCAGCAGGATAACAACAGGGCTGTTGTAAAGCTTAGTTACTGTTTGTAAAATACTTTGAGACCTTCAGACAAAAGGAGTTAACTAAGTTTCATGTTGTTATGGTAACCAGTGATGACTTTTTAGACCTGTCTTTTAAAGTGTAAAAACACCACCGGAATATATTTTTTCCCATCCCCCAAAATGCTGTCTGACCTTGGGAAATTTGGGACATTTTCTGCATAGTTTTAAAGACTGTTTCCACCCACTCGCTGCCACTTTCAGGGTTCACTCTTTTCCATTTTATTTGGCATGGGCATGGTGTTTGAGCAAAGGGAATGCAGTCCAAAAACAACGCTTAAAATTGCTTCTTTAAACCAGGAATTTAAAATGACAGGTTTAAAAAAAGCAAAGAGGGAGGGAACATCAGATACAGTCTACCAATCATGGGCTAGCCAGGACACCGCAGAAAACACCCTGTGATTCGCTGACAGCTGAACAGGGATGCAGCAGAGGGAGGATTTTGCAGCCAGGTATTTTGGAGTGGCGACTGACCATAGATGTCCCAATTTTTGGGAGCCCAACCTGAGATCCAGAGTACCAAGCATCTGTAGCTTCTATTGACTCCACATAGAATTGAGGTCATCCAGTCTCTGAAAATCAGGCCCGAGAGGTACCCAAGGATTGAGGCATCCAAAGTCAGCGGCCACTTTTGCAAACACTGGGCCTCCGACTAACTTTGAGCTCCCTTCTGTGCTGCCTTCAGACTGTTGAGGCAGGGATCTGCGAGAAGTGTGAGCTGCCATCTTAAGAGAACTCAGACGTGAGGAACAACCCTAATGTAACTGTGAGAATGAACAGCTAAGAGGGGCATTGGGGTGTCTTCTTAGCAATCCCATACAACCTGAGCCTTGTCAACAGTTTTAAGTTTCGCCACCATAGCTATGTTGGTCAGGAGTGGGATTTTTTTCCCCACGTGTAACCATCATAGCTGTGCTGGCAAAAGCCCAGTGTAGACACAGTATCAGAGGGGTAGACGTGTTTGTCGCTTCTTACAGATCCAGACAAGAGTCTTGTGGCACCTTATAGACTAACAGACGTATTGGAGCATAAGCTTTCGTGGGTGAATACCCACTTCATCAGATGCATGCCCAGGGCCGGCTCTAGGCACCAGCAAAACAAGCTGGTGCTTGGGGCGGCACATTTTTAGGGGCGGCATGGCCGGCGCCAGAATGCCGCCCCTGCCGCCCCTAAAAATGTGCCCCGGCCGCCCTAGCTCACCTCCGCTGCTGCTGCCGCTCGCGCACCGCTACTCACCCTCCCTCCCAGGCTCTCAAACTTGGGAGGGAGGGGGAGACTCCGAGTGGCCGCGGCGTGGGCGCCGCTACTCCCCCTCCCTCCCTCCTAGGCTTGAGAGCCTGGGGGGAGGAGGCAGGGCTGGGGATTTGGGGAAGGGGCGGAGTTGAGGCGGGGACGGGGGTGGGGTAATTAAAAAACGGGGGTGGGGGTGGGGGGCGGCCAAAATTGTTTTTGCTTTGGGCGGCAAAAATCCTAGAGCCGGCCCTGTGCATGCCCATGCATCTGACAAAGTGAGTATTCACCCACGAATGCTTATGCTCCAATACGTATGTTAGTCTATAAGGTGCCACAGGACTCTTTGTCGCTTTTTAGTGTAGACACAGTTATTCTGGCGAAAGAGTCCTTTTGTAGAGTAGAGCTTACTCCATTCAGGGAAATGGTCTAAGTTACAGGGACCAAAGAGCTCCTGCGGGTGAAAGCTGCATCTCCATTTGGGGGGAGGAGGGAGTTTGCTGGTATAAATCTACTAGTACCAGCAAAGCCTGTCAAGTATAGACAAAGTCTGATTCTCCCATCTGGCCCTCTGTGCTCATTTACAGGCGTATAGAGTGGGTGAGAAATGCTACCACTCTGACTTCACAGTGCTTCACATCCACTTTCCACAGGCTTAAAAAGACTGCCCGTAGAAAGTGGCATGAAGTCTCTTCCGGTATCTTGCATCTAAAAATATCTCTCAGAATTGCCTTTTTTTTTAAAAAACAATTGGCCTCTAGTTTGTTATGAGAACTGACGCCTGGATTTATTGGACTTTACACTTTTTGGGCTGGGATGTGCAAACATCTCTGTGTTGACAGAGTATCCAGCATGCCAGGACTCAGATTTTGCTTGGGGCCTCTGGATGCTACCATGATATGAATATTAAATAATAACCCAATGGATGTTAAGCGTGGCTTCACACGACAGTGAGTGGCAGTGGTGCTGACATCCTTCAGATCAGAGGTGGAAGATGAGAGTCCAGGCAAGCACTTTGCTAGAAGCCTTGCCTGGATTTGCATACAGCCTGCATTTTACAAACCCAACTGCAAAACCTGACCAACGTTGGGAAAAAAAATATGATGACTCAGTTTCCCCATTCCTCTCTCCACCCTCAACAAAGCTCATTGTAGTGCAAACCCAATCTGTTTTCTATGGAAGCTGCTGAGACAAGATGCTGCCACCAGCTGGAGCCGTAAGCCAAAATGTTGTTGCAAGAGAGAATCGTGAAGCAGAAAACAAGGCTGTGTGTGGGGCCTTGGGGGCAGTTCTGTTCTCAGTACAGATTCATCCAGAGTAACTACATGACTCCTTTGCGCCTTTAACTTTTCTGAGAGCTCCTGCATTCCTATAATTGATAGAGCTGGCTAGGAAAAAATGGGGGACGGAGGAGGAACTGCAAATGTTTCATTTTTTTTTCATTTTTTCAAAACTTTGAAATTCTAAATTTTTCCCACTTATTTTTGAAATTTTGAAAGGGAATCTAAACTTTCACTTTGAAAATAATTTGGCCAGCCCTGGGTACGACACTAGGAGCAGAAGAAAAATCAGAAACATGAGTGAGCCAAAGTATGATGGATTCACTTAGAAATCTGGAGAGGTTGTTCTGTAATTCAGTATTCCAGACCTTGCCTCAATTGTTTCTTCCAGGGTCAGCTGAATGAAGACAAACTAAAGGGTAAACTGAGGGCCCTTGAAAATCAGCTTCACACCTGTGCCCAGGTAACGTATGAGACTTTTTTAAAAAAGCAATGAGAACAGATAGAAAGAAAAACTTTGCATGCAAGTATAAACACAGAACAATGTAATTAGATCAGGTCTTACTTTCCAGAAGGCTTTTATTAAATAGGGTCAAAAAATTGTTAGATTGTTTGCTGCAGCTTGTTGCATTTATCCATGTACGTGCTAATACTCAGATCCAGTGAGATCTCTGAGACTGGGAAGTAGCCCATCAAAGGTAGTGGTGTTTGAGACATTTAAAACTGAATCAGGACAAAGTCGTGGAGAATGTATTAGAGAGAGAGCAATCCTGGTGGATCTTTTTGAATTTCTAGGCTTGTCTCTCACCAGTGGGTTAAGAGTCCATTGGTAATACTGAATCAACTGTGAGTTCAATTGTCCCTTTAAAGAATTACTCAAAGGACAGTGTGAAGAGGATCCTGATGGAGATGGAGGACCAAAAGCAGACCTATGAGCAGAAAGCAAGAGAAGCTCTGCAGAAGCTGCTGGAGGAGAAACTCCAAGCAGAACAGCAGCTACAGAATACTCAGGTGAGGAACATGAATCCCACAACAGATGTCCTACCTAGAGGGATGGGCCCATTTTCAGGCTGCTGAAAAATATAATCACACCGCCAGGTCAATCACGTTGGGCCCAATCCTGCTCCCAGTGAAATCACTGGAAAACCCCTTGGCTTTAGTGAGAAGAGGATTGTACCTTTTACCATCTTCAACAACTGTGCAAAATATACTTTAACTACTGAACAAAGGCGAAAGTGGTTGTCCTTCCCCTCTGCCCCCTACCCTCCAGCCCCATACTTAACAGTACAATGCCTCATAATACGTTTGGGTGCGTGTGTGTGTTGGGGGGCAGGGAGTGGCATGTATTTCAGTTGTCTGAGCCAAATGATGGGTGATTAAATAACGTGGTGGGAAGGAGAAATGCTGCTGCTTTGGGCAGCTTCATGGTTTGTAAGCTCAATGTTACTGTGTTTTTTAAACGTACATCCAGAGCTCTGGATGGGTGCCCTTTGGTGTGGCTTTTTTTAGACCAAAATCCTAACAAATAATGTCACCAGGAGAGTCCTGCCGTGCCACATTTGTCCACTGGGCCAGGGAACAAAGTAACATTTTCAACACCGGAAAACAAAACACTGTGACAAAGCAGCACAGAAATAATCTGTTTTAAATCTACAGAAACTCACAAGAGTTCAGGTAATCCCCTATGTCAAACTCATGGTAGTTATACTAAACACTCCTCTTGTACATACAGTCATATGTACCTTTAACTTCCAGAATGAAAAGCTCCTGCTCGTTTCTCTCTCCCCCACCCCCACCTCCATCAGGCGGCACCGTATTCTAACATGCCTCTATGCTACTTCACTACACAGAAACAGGGCAATGCAATCATGTTACATTACAAATGCACAGAACCTACTTTCCCCCTGCATTTCCCTGAGGTGTTAGAGACAGTGCTGTCAGCATACAACCTTGAAAGAGAAAACTCCACACATTCATGTGTGTGTGTGTGCTTGGATTTTGCTGCGCTGTATTCATTTCAATGAGGGGAATGGGGAATCTTTAAAGGAGGGGCACCAGGTTGAGTTCATCGCTGGTTCTATCAGTTGAGCTTGTGCTTGTAAATTTATAGGTGCAAGATAAAAGCCGGCATTAAACAGATATAAGAGCTGCACCAGTTTAACTAAACCTGTATAAAATCACACAGTGCAGCAACGTTGTGTGTAGATCAGTCCTAAGCTAACAACGTTGCGTCCTGGGTGTTGTTTTGTTCTTCAGAGGACCCTGGCAGTCACAGAAGACGACTGTGCTCTCTGGAAAGAACACTATGACACATTAAAAACAGAGTGGAATGAGACAGCCACTAAGCATACTGAACTGGAGAACAAGCTCTATGTTTTGCAGAACCAACTGCAAGTAAGTTCATTCTCTACCGTACAGTTGTCTTGTTGCCTCTGCCGCTCTGGTCAGGCTGTCAGAGACCACGGATGTCTAACCACGAATGGGTTAAATTCAAACACAACTCCACCCTGGCAAAGGTTTTATCTGTATCCTTTTCTAAATCACAGTACACCTCTACCCCGATATAACACGAATTCGGCTATAACGCGGTAAAGCAGTGCTCCGGGGAGGGGGGGGGGCTGTGCACTCCGGCGGATCAAAGCAAGTTCGATATAACGCGGTTTCACCTATAACGCGGTAAGATTTTTTGGCTCCCGAGGACAGTGTTATACCGGGGTAGAGGTGTATTTAGGCGATTATAAGATTTTCCGCAGGCTGGAACTTTGTTTAAAAAGTCTATAACCTCATTAAATCTCTATGTAATGTCATGTGCTCCATATGACTTTAACCCTGATGTCCCGGCCATCTAGTTCAGGTAACTGAATTCCCCTTGAGATTGAGTTGCACAGAGTATTCTTTTGTGTGGCATTTCTATTTACTGTTAAATAGCCACCATATTCCACTTCAGAAGAGGCTGCATTGCAATTATAGGCCAAGTGGTTCCTGTAGCAATGGAATCAATTACACAGTGAAATACATGTTTCTAGGTGTGCAAAAACTTGGGCATACACCTATGCAGGCCAGAGATTCAGGCCAATTTGAAAACAAGGCCTTTAATTTCTTGGTTAAACAATACTGTGTTATTATTTACAAGTCAGACAGGACCAGATTTTCAGAGGTGTTGAGCACTCAGCTCACTTTGACTTCTGACAGCCAGGCCCACATTGTGTTTTCTTTGAATTGTTAAGTATAACTTCTTTACCAACCAATGCCCTGATGCTGAGGTTCTTTCTTGAATGTAGTGGGCAGACACCCGGAATGATCAGCTCCGCCAGGCCCTGTGTAACTTGGAGAGTGAGCGTGAAGATCTCTATTCGAGAATGGAGGCTCTACAAGTAGACGGCCAGCTCAGAATGGAGCACGTCCGTGCAATGGAAGGTACCGACTTTACAAAGGGAAGAGCAGGATCAGTAATGGCAGGGGTTTCTCCCTGACAGGTTACCATCAGGAAATACTTTTTTAAGCATCCCAGTTGCTAAAGCCCAACATAAAAAAATACCTTCCTTTAAGCATTTTGAACATCTCAGCTTGGAAGCAGACTCTGGTTTCCAACAGGGAGCCTAGATTAAGTTTTATCCAATTTTCTCCACCTAGCTTGACTGAGTTATAAGGAGGTCAAGTGACTTTCCCAAAAGAATGGGTGGTCTGGGAGCCAAGAGATGTGGGTTGAATCTCCAACTCTGTCACAGGCTGTCTGTGTGCTCTACTCTAGGGCAAGTCACTGCATCTTTGTACCTCAATTTCCCTACCTGGGGGAGTGGGATAGCTCAGTGGTTTGAGCATTGGCCTGCTAAACCCAGGGTTATGAGTTCAATCCTTGAGGAGGCCATTTCGGGAGCTGGGGCAAAAGTCTGTCTGGGGATTGGTCCTGCTTTGAGCAGGGGGTGGGACTAGATAACCTCCCTGAGGTCCCTTCCAACCCTGATATTCTATGATATTACTAACCCACTTCACATGGTTGTTGACAAATCCTTTAACATTTGAGCTGCATGGGAACAGTGATGGGCATTATGAGGCCATAAATAAATGCTAATCATATTGGCAAGTGGCAGTTCAGACAGGGGCCCTGAACTTCAGTTACTACTAATGTGGCTATTTTAAGTATAGCAAATAAAATTAATGACTGATAAACTAAAGGCAGCCCCATCTAGCTAATGGATTAAAGTCTTGCCGAACATCATTTAAACTAAAACCAAAACATACAGCATTATTAATAGTGTGTAAAGAGCACCAGTAAAGCGGCCATCACTGGTTAGACAGCATTTATTTGGGCATGTGTGATTAACAGGAAATCGCTGGAGTCTTAAGGACAAATATTAGCTCATTAAGGCTCTCGACACCTTTCATTCCACTGTACAGAAGTTGTACAGGTTTGGGGAGAAGGAAATTTACACAGCATTTACACAGATTTCCTCAGAGATTTTTTTGTCATCCCTGACTACTAAAAATGAATTTGTTCATTTCAGGTAAATTGCAAAATGAACAAAAGCAAAAGCTGGCGCTGGAGGCGACAATCACTCGTTTGCACAGTAAGTAGCACTGCAGGGCGCAGGCTTGCATTAGGTCTGATGCTGCCGTTGCAGCATAACTCCAGTGAGCTCAGGAACCCTGGCTTACACGGATAAGATGAGAGTCAGGCCCACTGCTCTGTGAAATGCGCACTACAGGGAAATGCAAGAGCCGTCTCCAGTTACATCTGTTCTTCTCCATTCATGGAGAAACTCCCCTGCACAGAGACTGATTGGATTGTCTTTCCTATTCGTTATATAAGAGCAGGTTTACCCATCACCCAGAGCGACTGTGATTGGCTCTAAAGGTGACCAGGTTATCAGAAGGTCTCAGCGGATTGATTCTGCAAACAGAAAATGCAGGGATCTGGAGGGAGGGCGGGCGTGAAATAGCCCCCACCCCTCCTTAGCCTGCTCATCTCCACCAGGCACATCACCAGCGCTTGGCATTGATCATTAGCAGGACGAAACCTCATTTTACAGTGTCTTTGACACAGACTTTATCCCAGATTGTCTTAAGAGTTAAATATTAGCAGAGGGAGAAAAAGTACAAGAGGAGAGGGCAGAGGGAGACTGTTTTCACCTGACACTGAAAAGAGATGGAGTTACAGTGGAGGGCAAAAGGGAAGCTGTTTCAGACAACAAGAGAGTCAGAGGCGATGGCTCTCACTTTAACACAATCTAGCTACTGTTAACAGGACACTGGGACTAGAGAGAAGGGGAGAAGGATGAGGCATGACAGACACAGATAGCCAAGTTCTGTAGCTGGAGCAAGACCATGGAGGGTTTAACATACAAGGACCTGGATTTTCAAAAGTGACTAGTGACTCTGACAACCTGACTTTTTGAGTGCATAACTTGAGATGCCTTAAAGGGGTTTGATTTTCAGACAGTGCTTGGCACATGCCTCCTGAAAATCTGCTCCCTTTAAGAACTTTCAGCTTGGTTGCCCCAAATCACGTCATTTAAAAATCTTGGACATGGAGAATCATTTTGTACTGGATCCTGAACTGAATGGGGGAAGCCAGTGAAGTTGCTTACAGGTACTGTTGCACTTCTCTGTACATTGAGAAGGAAGGCATGCTGGAGTCTATATTAAATAATCATAAGCAAATAAGATTTTGCCTTTCAGAGTAAATCTGTCCAGACTTCACAACATCTGTTTGGGTATTTTTTTTATAACAGCAATATTGGCAACAGAAGACCTAATTATTCTGCCTTAGGGGATAGCCATACAACACCTGGGCTTTTAGCAGCCTGGGTATAACCGGTGGCAGAATTTTCCAAGAAATTGTATGAATGAAGCGAGTCAAACCACCCACACAGTAGAACCAGTTTACAGTGAATTAAAACAAACAAGGAGGGCTGAGATAGGAGAAGGGGCAGATTAGAAGAGAAAGAGGAAATGCCCAGAATGAAACTGATTTGTGTACATAGTTTGGGTGATAATAGTGGCTTATTCTATTTGCAGACCAGTTACAGAACCAGTCCAAGGAGCAGAAGGCTCAGGAAGAGGTGGTAGTAAGAAAAGGTCAGCAAACTTTGTAACTCAGACTCTAGACAACCATTATGCTTCTAATCTCACATGAAAAGGTTAAACAGTAACTTCGAGTGAAAACTATTTATCTGTTTAGCATAAAGGAATTGTACTGTTCATAACAGGTTGCTA
Organism: Terrapene triunguis; assembly: GCF_002925995.2. Classification (NCBI taxonomy): domain Eukaryota; kingdom Metazoa; phylum Chordata; order Testudines; family Emydidae; genus Terrapene; species Terrapene triunguis. The sequence continues at coordinate 1,595,603 of NW_020665277.1, forward strand.
TGTATTCCTAATTGATACAGAATTTAGCCTCACTATATACGAATACATGTATCTGTGATGGCAAATGCCTTAAACAATAAATTGATTTGATTTCAACACTCCTTCTTCAGAGGCCATGCCAGTCATTGTTTACTTGATATGCTCCATCTCCAATTTCAGCTACCCCTGCACACCAAGAAAATCATCATCAAAGATTGGGGAGTTTTGACCCCCTTCTCACCAAAGGTAGCTTACTTTGCCAGACTACTGTCAAACAATAATTGTTTTAAAAATAAATATTTCTAATTCACATGCACAACCGAGCACTAAGACAACTAAGCCATGTCCTGCATTAATTAATATATGGAGATATACCTATCTCATAGAACTGAAAGGGACCCTGAAAGGTCATAGAGTCCAGCCCCCTGCCTTCAGTAGCAGGACCAAGTATTGATTTTTGCCCCAGATCCCTAAGTGGACCCCTCAAGGATTGAACTCATAACCCTAGGTTTAGCAGGCCAATGCTCAAACCACTGAGCTATCACTCCCCACAATTCATTTCCAGTTGCTTAGCACCTCAATACATGTTTAAGTGTACTAAGTTAAAAATAATCAACTTGTAGAACAATGAAGAGGCTGACCAAAAGCCTGGACTCATTTCTCACTGGAAGTCTGGCTGTTTTTTTAGATCAGGTTTTAACTATGCAGATCCAACCCCCCAGTCCAGTCAGAGAAAAACAAGATGCTTTGTTAAAGCATCCAGACGATGAGGGAGAGGAAAATCTGAAGGACCAGGTGCAGAAGAGGACAGCCCAACTCATTGCAAAGGAAAAGGAGGTGAGGAGGTGATACAATCCGTTAATGAGATTCAGTGTTCTCATTAGGAGATTAATTGCTATTTTTAAAGGCTTCCAAGGCAGAAATAAAACTGATGTGTGATGATTTTTAGGAGTAACCATACAAACAGAATTACGATGTAATTCTGTAACTGGAGACTCACGGTCACTACATTTTGATTCTGACCTCAGCTAAACCCCCTGTTGGGTTTCCTCTAAGTATTTCCAGATAGAATAATAGTCATGCAATGACATCGAAGCAAGCCCTTTACATAGATAGCCTTAAAGTCACAAATATTTTCATACCCCGAATAAAACCTTTACATGCACGAGCTGAAATGTATGTTGGCATGCGAGTTAAATACTGCAGGTCGATCTTGTACATAGAAGAGTTCAGGGCTATCAAAATAAACCAGCACATTGGTACCCATCTTCCCAGATAATTGACTTCCCTCCCCCCGCCCCGCCAAGCCAGCTCCTTTGAGACTTATCTCCTGGAGCAGAGAAGTGAATGATAGAAACACAGTTTATGTCCACCAAAGGGAATTAGCAAAGAGAAAATACCCAAAGGCACATTTTAAAATTAAATGCACACAGAGCTGTGGGATACAGGAGCAGTGCTGGCCAATAACAAGTCCCTCCTGCAAAGTACTCACAATATGACAGCTAGGGTGACCAGACAGCAAATGTGAAAAATCAGGACAGGGGTGGGGGGGGTAATAGGATCCTATAAAAGAAAAAGACCCAAAAATCGGGACTGTCCCTATAAAATCGGGACATCTGGTCACCCTAATGACAGCACACACACAGGGCAGTGCCACAGGGAGCAGACACCGGGGCAGACTGATTGGGGTTCAGGGAGCAGAGAAGGTACAAGGGACCTGTATGCACCCGGGTGCGGGACAGGTAGAATCCTAGAGTAAGTGTTTCCTAAGCACAAGCATGTGTTAGCAGTGCCACTGATGCTAGATACCCCTAGGGGAGTGCTGTGGGAGCTGCTGTTATGGGGAGCACACACCTGCCCCTCACAGCATGCAGTAGTTATCATCTCAGTAGGCTCCCCCAGAACCACAGAGATGTTCTGCCAGTCTGTGCTCTGCACTCAGAAGCCCCTGGCAGCTGCCAGTGGGGCAGCTACTCGCTGCTCATCCCAAACACGCCTGTGGCTCCAGTCCTTGGAACGTAAAGGATCAGACAATTAAAGTGAGGCCTGGGGAATTGTGGCTCTGGGGAATTTAATTGCTCTGCTTTAATCTCTCTTCCCCTACTTCTTTATGTCCTCATCAGCCCCACCCCCTTCAGAGGAGCTGTTTGGGTGGGGAGGGAGATCTGAGGCTTTTTCTTTCTTTACTGACTGTAATATAGTGCCTAGAACAATACCTAGGCACCAAGGGACTTATACACAGGAATTTATAAAACAGGCTTTTACCCTTCTCTGTGGCAGATGGAGCTCAGAGTGTCTTACTGAACCCACACTGTCTCCTTCAATGACTACAAGCACCAGACATTGCAAATTGGGTCTAAATCAGCTGGGGGCAGGGAGAGTGCAAAATACCATTAAATCTAAAGGAAACGGGTGAGAGCAGGAACTGGCTAGAACACACAAAGTTCTTGCTTTGCCAACAGCTTTTCCAGGGCTACATTACATACCGTACTGTGCGCCATCAGGACAACTTGCGTTGCACCTCGCATAGACCACTGACTCCTCATACAATGCAGCCTCAAAACAATCTGAGCAGCCCTAGGCACACCTGACCTGCTATGCATTGCCACAAACATCAATGCAACTAACACAGAATACACACAAGCACCAGGAGGTCTTCATAGGTATCAACAGTGCCCCCCAGCCATGGCCAGAACCTTGGTGCTTTGGGGGGAGCTGCTGAAAGCACAACTTCCCCTCCCCAGCATGAAAAGGGAAAATCTAACAGCTACTCACCTGCTGGAAGAAAGCAAGATGCAGCCAGCAGCAGCCCATTCCAAAGCAGCCATGTTAGGGCTACAGCTGCTTGATTCTGCCCAATTTAAAGGGTCACTCCCACAAGGCATGCAGGGGGGGGGGGTGAGTTCTGGGGAGAGCTAATAATGACCAGTCAGTCACAGAGGAAAATGTTTTTTGGGGGGAAGGGCTGCTTCTGTGTGATGCCTTTCCCTTCCCTCCCCCTGACTCAGTCCTACTGATTTTGCTCCTACCTTCCAGTTAGTGAAACTCTGCACGGGGGCAAGCCATTTACCTATATGGAGCCAGTTGCAGACCTGAGGGCTTTCTCTTCTGCTGCCATAGGCACTGGGATGGGATTATGTTATGTTTTGGTGGGGGAAATATTACTTTTTCTTCCCACATGACTTGAGTGCTGCTGAAAGGTGCCAGCGTACTAGAACTACAGGCTAAAGACCCCAGGAGAGGTAATATACAGGCAGAGGCAGAGTGTGCTTCCCCTGGGCTCGCCTTAACAAACTGCTGTCCTGCCCTAGATGTCACAATACTAGGGGTGAGAGGGAAGATCACTCTCCACTACATGGGCCCTGTTGCCCTGGGAACTTCACCAAGACCTGCCAAATTCTTGGTCCACGTGGGCCATTCCTAACATTGCTCTGTTTTGTTTCCAGTGCGTGGATCTCCGCTCTGAGCTGGAGGCCCTGAGCGACGAGTACCGCTCCTGCATGACCAAGTTACGTCAGTGCCGAGACGAGCTCAATCAGTTCCAGAGCAAACAGTCAAAAGTAGGGGTTCACTTTTACTGTGTCCAGTTACCTACTGCAAACATCCTGAGCAGTTTGATACCTTTGCAGGCTCCACGCTGGGGCTGGGCTTGGGGGGAAATTTGTTTCAGTTCTGTTCTACTCAGTTTCTTATGCTGCACGCATCATTGTACTGTCTGGGCCCCTTCCAGTAGTGCATTAAGCAACATGACTACACATCCGTCACGTTGGTTCCTTCCTCTCCCCAGGAGCAGCAGATCCACAAGAGTGTCTTGTTTTGGTAGGATTTGTCTTTCTTTTAAATACACATTGCTATGTGTTTATATTCGAGAAAGCAAAGTCAAAGGAACACATTGCACGTGGAGCAGAAGGTGGTGAGGTTGGTGATGTCATCTGGACAACGGAGGAAAGATAGCGCCTGTGTATTTACACCAGACGTTAAATTAAAAATTTCCTTTGTTTGTGTACTGATTCACTAAACACATTTAATTCTCTCTTTCAGAGACAACGTGGCCACTGGATCCCCCTCCTAATGGTGGTGATAGCAGCAGCCATGGCGGCTTTCTTAGCCAATTTTGTACCCTGAGAATCCGTCCGTTTCAATTACCTCAGCTCAGCAACTGACTCCACTGTTTTCACTGTAATGTATAAACATTTTGTAGGGTTTTTGGGGGGATATTTTTGAGCTGGTCTCACTCCTCAACAAATTCACACTGGTCCAATAAATGCCGTGAGATCATTCCTCTTGCTTGGTTTAATTTTTAATTGAAGGTTACATTAGACAAGGTTCAGGGTCTGCGCTGCAGCAGCCATGTTTTGTTGCATAGTACACCTCTACCCCGATATAACGCGACCCGATATAACACGAATTCGGATAGAACAGGGGGGCGGGGCTGCGCACTCCAGCGGATCAAAGCAAGTTCGCTATAACGCGGTTTCACCTATAACGCGGTAAGATTTTTTGGCTCCCTAGGACAGCGTTATATTGGGGTAGAGGTGTATCAGCCACTTAAAAACGCCCACTGCTGGAGGAAAGAACTCGGTAGGAGACACAAAACCCTGACGCCCCCCGCCCCACACACACACCTTTTCTTTCTGTCTAGACTGTCTCCGCTCTTGTCCAGATCCTCATCACCTCCTAGTTGATTACTGTAGCTTCTTCCTCTCCCCTCCCTGCCACCCTCCAATCCATACAAAGCACTAGAGGTTGCTGATTTTTTTATTTTTTTAAATTAAGTGTGGGGAGAAAAATTGTGAAATGTTAATACCGTGTTAATCCAAGTCAATGCTGGGTACTTACTGAAATTCCTTTAACAGCTGAGTTCTGTTGCTTTGACAACAGCACATATCTTTAATACAAACACACATTTGTGCTGTGAGCACAAGCATAGTCTATAGTAGATGGGTTACACTAGATAACATAGGCAATAAGTAATAGTATTTATCAAACTTTACATGTTCAAAGCACGGTACAAATATGGACCCCTTTTTAATCCTCAATGTTTGAGGTAAATATCCCCATTTTACAGATGTGGAAACTGAGGCACATATGGGGAGAAAACACTTGCCCCAATGGAGCCAGAGGAAAAAATGAGATTAGAACCCATGGCTTCTTGACTCACTGTGCTCATTCTTCTAGTCAAACTGGCATTAGGAGCAGCTGTTGATGTGGTAGGGCAGGGGATGGAATTACCACAGTCCTATTTGGAAGGAAGAATGAGGTGGAGTTCAATTGTGCCATGTGAGTGAGGTTACTAGGCCCTGGTCCACACTACGAACTGATGTTGGAATAACTACATCACCCAGGGGAGTGGAAAATCCCAACCCCTGAGCAACACAATTATACCGACCGAACTCCTGGTGTAAACAGCGCTATGTCGACAGAACGGCTTCTCCCGTCGCCGTAGCTACAGCCTCTCAGGAAGGTGGAGTACCTAGGCTAAAGGGAGCAGCTCTCCCATCGGCGTAGGTCGCGTCTTCACTAAGTGCTGACAAACCCTAGGAGTTGAACACCCTACAATTGGGATCCATCCCGCATGAACTGCCTGCAACCCAGCTGTGGGTGCCTGAATCCACAAAGTGCACTTCCAGGAAAGGCAAGTGTTCAACGTACCAGTGACACGGCAAATACAGGTTCAGCAGCTAACATGCTCACCCTTCACATCCAGTGCTTTGGGCCCTAAATTCCAGGTGTGGGGGAGAGCTGTGGTTTCAAGCTATTCCTGGGGGAACCTTTGTCCACAGGGGAGTGTTAAGTGTCCTGCTAGATTTCATGCCTGGCACCCCCCAAGCCTGTGATAAGAAATGAAGAAACTATATTTACAAAGCAACAGCGGCTAGAGAAACCACCTCCGTTGAGATACAGAGGTTTGCAAAGTCATTCTGTGCACTAAATAAGTCCTTCAGATTTCCACTCCATGCATCCAGGGCCTCCTTCATGGCAAGATACAGGTTCTCTGGGACACTAAAGGAATAAATTCGGACTCGGAGATCTTTACTTATCCTACAGCAAGAGGCCTGGACAGTAAAAACTCTCAGTGGGGTCAGAGACAAACAGTTGTCAAACCCCTGCTCATTAGTGAAAGTATAGGAAGCTGGGTAGCCCAGGAGAACACCAAAGATGGTGCACAGATTCCAATCGGCAGAGAAGATCTCACTGGTAGTGACCGGCTGGGATGTGATACTTGGCAGTGTTTTAACATGAGACAGTATTTCAGCAATGTGGCCTTTTATAGATTCTACGTATTCTGGCTCACAATGGCCAGGACATGTCCTAGAAGCTGAAACATCAATGAAGGGCACTTTGTTTGTGAGTAACAGCATTTCCAGCCACAGTGCCGTCTTCTCCAGGTTGAGTATCAGAACATTGTCTGCTATATTAAGAAGGTGCAGCCGATGCCTCGTCAGGCCGATGCCCTGGATCTGCTGAAGGTAGTTCTCGATTTTGTGTACTCCAACTGAATTGTAATCATACAGGAGAGCAGGTTTCAATCCAGAAGCTACAGCTAAGATCTCCCCAGCCAGGTGCAAGGAGGCAGCTGGAGATAAACCCTTCTTCCTCCCTGGTCTAAGGTTCTGCTGAGCTGCCGCAGTTAGCAACTGAGGGGATAGTGTTGCCATCTGCTCCCTAGTTTCAGGATTATTCTGGAGCTGGCTGATCCAGAGTGAAATCTTGAATCACTGTTCTCTATACCTCCACTTTTCTTCTGCTACCCTAAGTCACTTCCTGAAAGATACTGAAATAAACAGTATTAGCATTTAAAAGGGATCCAATGTATTTGTGAGCTTCTGAAAGTTCCCCCCCCCCCCCCCCCCCCCCAGCTTTAATTCCTGCAAAAGCAAATATATCTCAAAATCCTCACATTTTCACCCTTGTGTGCACTAATAAACATCCATTAAATCCCCATCTATCCTGCACAGGGCGGAGACCAAATAAATTATTTCTACCTACATAATAACAAAGATTCTCTGGAATGTAAGGATAGCTCAGTGGTTTGAGCATTGGCCGGCTAAACCCAGGGTTGTGAGTTCAATCCTTGAGGGGGCCATTTGGGGATTTAGTTGGGGATTGATCCTGCTTTGAGCAGGGGGGTGGACTAGATGATCTCCTGAGGTCCCTTCCAACCCTAATAATCTATGATTCTAATCCCATCCCATCCCTTCAAGCTCTAGAAGCAATTTACAGCGTCCACTCCAGGATTCGGGGTTTTTAAGACTGAAGAGAACAGATTGAATAATAGCACAAAGTTTAGAGCAGCACAGATAAGCTACAGGCCCCGAAAACTGGAGAGCCCTAAACTGTGTTCCACGATCTGCAAATCCCTTGCTGGTGGCGGCAGGAAGCCGGCTGGCCAGGTGCGCCTCCTGGTTCCCAACTGAAACAAAGACTATAGAAATGAAATGAAAGACTTTTTTCACTGGATTCACCACCCAGGCTCTGAAAAAGCCTGCAGAGCATTTAGCACCAGTATTTCAGAGTATTTCTTAGCAACAGTTTGCACACAAACCCTCTCCCCCCGAGGGCCCATCAGCTCAGAACTGTGCACAAGGGGGGGGGGGGGATGCCTGATGAGAACATTGTGTTGATCAGTTTCCCAAGTCTGCCCGTCCATGCCCCACCGTGTGTGTGCGCATCAGCTTGCGCGTGGGGGCAGAGGAGGCGCGTGCAGTCCTGCTGCAGGACCCCAGCCGAGCCCGGACTCCCTCGTGCACTGACCGGCTGGTGCTGTCTCCGCTGCGGGAAGCGAGGGGCAGGACATGGGCGCCGGCTAAGAGCTCAGGCTTCCGCTTCCCCTCGCTGGCTGCTCCCTCATCACCTGACACAACAGCGGCCGGGCGAGTCCCGCCTGCTGCCGGCACTTAAAGAGACAGGCTGTGTTGTGGGCCATGCGGCTGCACAGGGAAGCGCTCCCCGGCCACTCCTGCAAGCTGCAGCCCTTGGCTATAGCTAAGCTAGCCCCAGAGCAGGCTACAGGACCATAGCTGTGGCAGGGAGGTGTCCAAATATTGCAGATACAGCTGCACCTTTGCTCCTGGGGCCTGTGTGTAGATGCAAGTGAAACGCCAGACTCAGAACACAAGTTTAAAAAACAACAACCCAAAAGCTTTCCCTGTTGCATTTGCAGCCCAGAATCCTGTTTTGGATGCTCCGATAACAAGGGTTGCATCGCCTCGGAATCAGAGTCGGTGCCCGTTTCAGAGAATAAAGCCAAGTACTGAACCAGCAGCGGCCGAAGCACCACGTAAAGCTAGTGTCCAAACTCCGTGTAGGGAAATTTTTCAGTGGAAAGATTGTCTAGGTAGAAGCATCAACTGGAGTGTCACAGCCATAGGGCTGGACTATCCTATTTGGCAAGTCAGGAGGGTTCCACAAACCTCACCTCTGGGCCTGGGCTTGTCCCCTCTCCTGCTGGGTATTTCCCGGTAGGTCAGAGGAGCCCATTTTCAGCATTAAATTGCTGCCTCCCGCCCCACTACAGGGATAAGTCCCACAGAAATAAAATACAGGCAGCACCTGCTTGCAGGCTCTTGGGAGGTTCACCCACTCAGCAGCTCAGAGGTCCATCCTGATACACCCCTTTAGCAAGAGGGGGCACGTTGCTGCCCAACCTTCCCCTCTAGCAGGGCCAGAGTATAACAGCCCCAGTGAGCCTGGTGCAAGAATAGGTTTGCGGCCCCAGCCCATCTCAGCCGACCCACCCCCAACCTGGCCCTCAGCAACCCTCACCCCTCCTGCCTCTTTCCAGATGAGCTCCTTGCTGTTGTGGTGGCAGCAGTGAGAGTCCAGGGGAGGGGCTGTCCCAGGGACTGAAACCCTGACAGTGCCACCCAGACAAGCCCTGGGCAGCTAAGAGCCTGAGCCACAGCAACAGTCTTACCCAGGAGATAGGGGTGAGAGGACTTCCTCAGAGCCCTGGGCAGCAGCCTACCCTGGCCAGCCCCACCAGCCTCATCTACCACTGCCATCCTTCGGGGCAACCACAGGAGGTCCCGAAATCTACCACCCTAGGCACCCTCTGCTGCATAGGCCCCCATAACTTGTGGACCTGGTGTGACTAGCACTATTGTAGCTATACCACTGTAGCGGGCTTTAAAAAAGGATAATCCATATCACATCACCCCACTTTCCCCTCTGGTAGGTTGAGATCCTGTAAACTGGAAGGCAAACTATCCCTCCACACCAGCTGATCTAAAGGCAGCTGAGTTCCCTTTCTTATCCTGAAAACAGGATGTAGAACAGAAGATTTACTATAGCACATGGTTGTGAGGGTAGGTAAACCTCAAAACAGGTAGCAATTCAGATTTTTATCCAGACTTCCTGTTCTAAAAATCCTGAAGACCTGTCAACAGCTTAAGGTGGGAGCTTAGATATAATAGGTAAGCTAAAAGCTAAACCCTTGTAAACGTACCCATCCCAGTATTATTTTGGAAACAAGAAGCACAGAGGCAACTAAAATCAACAAGAAAAATTAAATGCATTTCCAAACCTCAAAGTATTTGGATCGAGCATGGGATTGGTTCGTGCTTTGCCCAGACTAGGTTTGCCCATCTGTTACTTATGGCACAATTAATTTAGGGAAGTCATGCTCAATGTACTTTGAAATGCCAGTTTGTACACTAATAGATATACTGCCATTTTGCCTGTAGGTGTTGTGTATTCTGGAAGCATCCCACGGTTTTTATGGTGCTTAACGACGTCAGCTTTCTTGGGTTACAGTAAATCAGAAGGAAAGTACTTCCTGCAATAAGTTTTAGTAGACTCAGAGGTTGACACTGCAGTAAACAGGAGCTCATTCACCCATGAGTATAGTACAGCAGGGATGTTATAAATATCTCAGTAAAGGTTTGTATAAATTTATCATCATTTGTAACATTGTTTGCTTCCTGATAGGGCGCATAGCACCTTATTTTTGCTGGCTATAGGGAAAGTAGAAGGTCTTATTTTTTTGCAGCATGGTTATATGATTAGCTAGGGTTGCTGGTTGCTTTCTGATATTAGTCTAATTTTAAAGTCAACTGACAAACGCATCTCTTGCTTTATAAATCCAAATAAGTGTTCTGTTTATCTCTGTTAACTAAATAAGGAAAAAGGCAAAGTTCTGTTTAAGAAGTGGGTCCTTTTGATTTAGCAGTTTCTTTCCACATACACCTCTACCCCGATATAACGCTGTCCTCGAGAGCCAAAAAATCTTACCACGATATAGGTGAAACTGCGTTATATCAAACTTGCTTTGATCCGCTGGAGCGTGCAGCCCTGCCCCCCGGAGCGCTGCTTTACCACGTTATATCCGAATTTGTGTTATATTGGGTCACATTATATCGGGGTAGAGGTGCATCTAGCAAGGGAAGACTGTTAGTTTAATATGCAATATATCAGTTAACTTTTAAACCTCAACAAATGCATGCATAAGCAAGATAGCATGAAATTGTAGGGAACCGCCTGTCCCAAAAGCTATTTTCTAATAGCAAAACAAACTTGCGTTATCTTTCCATTCTTATCCCATTATCAGTTTTCATTAGGTAACTTAATGCCTTAGATTTTTGGTAACACAATCTCTGTGAAACATCAGTTGTGGTTAAATGTCATGGACTTCATAATCACTAAAGCACCCTTCTCTTCAGTGCCCCCATGCAGCATCTTACCATCATTCTCTGCTTTAAAGAGGAAAAGGTGAACTGAACATGTTTAAAGGGCAGACATAAAATACACTGATGGATTGAAAGCATGGCACCTGTCCTTTGTTAAACAGTGCAATATAACAATCTCATCATATTTACCTCCTGGGAGATGCATGTATACAAAAACATACATTGTACAATATGAAAATTGTTAATTTTTAGCTTTACAAAAGGTATGATTTCTTCTTTCCTATTTTCTCTCCTTTTAAAATTCAACTTTACTAACATTCAAGAATATGGTTCTAAGTGCTGCTCAGAGAATCAGATGCATAGTGCAATGCTTAAGCATGCAGAACATTCACTTAAGACACTTCACTAAAGGGAGATCCAGGAATACTTAAGAGAGCAGCACAACTACAGTCAGGAAGTGAAATAGGCAACCGAATAATGAAAAAGTTACACCTATTAGCCTCTTTTCTCCTATTTATGCATGAGGCAGTTTATACAGAAATACAGGTAGCTGGGTTTGTGATGACACGGGGAAAGGTAGAAGAGAGGTCGTGGAGGCCAAATTTAGGCTGTTAGATAAGAGATTGAAGTCCAGGACCTGCATGGTAGCATTCTCTGCAATGAAATCACAGTCAGAAATGTAGGGCTAAGAAGGGACCTTGAGAAGTCATCAAGTCCAGCCCCCTGCACTGAGGCAGAACCTTGGTCTGAAGGCTGTAAAGTTAAAACCTTAATCTTGAATCATCTGTACATATCAATGAAATTATTATGTATCAATATATAAAGCATGACTGTAGATGAAGCACCAGACAGTCATTTGCTGCTACAGAAAATTCAGAATAACTATTTTAATCTTGGTCCATTATTCTTCAAAGCAATTTTAATGGAGAATAAAAAGCACATTGACAGTTGATAATTAAAACTTTTTTTACATTGATCAACTATTTTATACACAAGGCTGCAAGCATTAGCTATTTAAAAATATTTAAGATGTTAAAACCTGTGATCTATACACAATAGATTGCTTAAGCTAAGTAGCCTGAGATCAAAAGTGTAGAGTAACTAAAGATACTGCTTCAAAACCTTTCACTTTTTTAAGAGCATAAAATGAATTTCATATACTGTTGAAATTTGACCATCTGTCTATAGGATTTACACAGGTTTTATTTATACATGGGCAAGGCACCATTTAAAAATATCCTTTTCTATGGACATATAAGAAACCAGAGACTGGAGCAGAGTTAAGTCAGAGACTGAAAATACATCATTGTGCTGAGAGTGGCTGAGCAACATGCATAGTTGGTGCTTGCATTGGCCAGCCTTCTTGGTGAGTCTGCAGGAGGCGGTACAGCTGTTTCAGGTGGGCAACAATGTTGTCTTTAATGTCAGGTGTGGAGATCTGAAGCCGCACGCTGCCGCTGTCAAAGGAACGTGTGAAGTCACCAGAAAACATTTCATAAATCATCCGAGCTACCACGGGAATTACCTGTTTAAAAGAAAGCACAGTTATTTTAGCCTAATGAGGATGATAACCTAAAAGTGGCATAGTAAGGTTCCAAAATACTCAGGTATGCCAAGACACTTCTGTAGTGGTAGACGCTTTATCCGTAGAACAGTTTCACTATCACCTGAGCTGCAGTTTATACTGAAACATTCCACTTCACTGTAAGTGGATTCCATTTTACTTTAATTTAAAAGCCAAAAAAAATCCTCCAGCTTGCAGTTCTGGTTTCTTATCTCATGAAGAAGTTCTACACTGTCACATGGGCGGATATGGAGAAAATCTGTATTTGATTCATCCACTTGTTCTAACAGATGCTTGTTTTGCAGAGCTATAGCTCCCTTACCTGAACCACGATCAGCTTTCTCTCCCTAGGTTTTCCATCAGGCCACTCTTCTCCAAAACAGAAGTAGATCTCATAAGGTGGCTGTTTTTCTACCTGTCCTTTCTGATGGGCAATCAGCTCTAGGGAAAGAAACAGTGTGATAATGTCAAAGGGGGGTTTATTTTCTGGTGGTGGTACAGTATCCTGCTCCACCATCTGAATAGGAGTGCTTACTACAACGCATCCTGTTCAGAATCTCCACTTTTATTCCAGAGGAAAACGTTTACCCTTCCAGCATCACTTCTCTCACATCTCAGAGCTTTTTTGCTCTCCTGGATAGAAGGTTCTCCAGGAATTACACTAGCCACCAATGCTGCTCAATGAATGAAATAAGCAGTTAGTTGTTTAGCAGAAGACAATATCTGTTCACTTTTTCCTTCTCACCCTGGGCCTAATCCAAAGCTTACTGAAGTCAGTGGAAAGACTCCCATTTACTTCAGTGGGCATTGAAACGAGGAGTGAGACTATCAAGACTGACCCCAGGCTGGCTCTTCCAACCTAAGCTGGAATAGCGCTGTCAGCTGAAAGGCCAGTCCTCAGCATTATTGCCCAGCATTTCAAGTTACTTACCACTTAGAAATGTTTCCAGACAGAAGAGTTTGACTTTCTTTTGCCTCTCGATCAAGTTTGGTGCGATGGATGAAGGGGCACATGGTCCAGACCAGTACACCTTGCACTGGCAGAGCCGAATGGCATAGATGGCATGGCCACTGACCTCCAGAATCAGTCCCCTGTCCATAACATCTAGCAGCCGACTTGTGAAGATCTTCTGCTTTTCGTTGGTGATTTGGTCTGTTCCTGGGAACTTTACTTGCTCCAAACTAATAGGTCCAAACAGCTCTTCTTGGTCTGGCATAGGGCCCAGTTCTCCATAGAAGAGCCTACATCCCTGGGGGTTGCTTACAGTCGTTGTCTGCCCAATCTCTTTTCCTCGATACTCAAACTTGATTTCTAGATCTGTCACTAAGAGATAAATTGTTAGAATGACTTTGTTCCAGTTAAGCAAAGACCTTGGCATGCACCAGGTAAGACAGGGTAGAAGTTATTGCAGGAAGAACATTGCAATATAAATTAGACCTGACAAAGTATATTCTAATTATGTACAGTTATCTGTGTGCAGAAGTGTAAGAAGTCAAAATGCAGTAACAATAAAGTAAAACAGACTATTTTAGCCCCAGTGACAGATGCACTAGAAATCCAGAGATACACTTACTAGGAAGAGAGCTAATCCAGAGCTCAGGAGAGCTGAAGAAGTCATGCTGCAGAGCAGATGGAGGCATCTCCATATCTAGAGGTTCATTCTTTGGCCACACCGCTTCAGGGCTGCAGTTTCCCACACTGGCTGGCCCCATTGGGGAATCTATACAGAAGAATCAAGTAAGTTTGAGAACAAGTATATTTAAAAAAAAACCTAAAAACTGACGAATTCCATTCACCCTCCAAAAAAAAAAAAAAAAAAAAAAAAACAAACTAACACAGCTAACCAATTTTTTTTAATATTAGCATTTGACAGACATGCCTGATCTGTTAAATATGCATATGCAGAGATTTCACTCTATTTAATAAAGTCATTAGAAACATATTATAGGTGTTATAATGATGCTCACTCTCTAATATGGTAGCACTCTGTTAATAGAAAGATCTGCTTACTATATTCCTGTATAATGCCTTTAAACAAAAGCTAGATGTTTATTGAGTGTTTTGTTTTAATATTTACATAACAAGTTTGCAAATCCTTGCTATCTTCCTAAGTAAATAAATAAATAGTTAAAAAAACTAAACATTTATTTGGTTCAGTAATGACTACATTTTTATTAACATGACTAATTTATCTAGACAGAACTGTGGCGCAGAATTGATTAAAAGTGCTGTCATTAGCTTTCCATAGTGTCAAATATAGAGGGATAGAGGCATGAATAGGAACATCTGCTCTCATTCCCTTGTTCCCAAATTATTCATTGTTAAATGCAGAAGCTGCTGTAAGGCAAAACTGGTGCAGTTGTTTGGTCTTCCACCCTCTAATCACAGAACTGGTAACACATGAACAATGATTTCTCTTACACCACTTCTCTCCCGACACTGCTTCAGGTCAGGTGGAAGCATGCTGGTAAACATCTTCATAGACTGGAAGGGAGTTCAATATCCAGGCAATGTCTGACTGCAGTGGTCTGAGATGGCCAAAGAGTGTCAGTGGATAGGCAACATACAACGACCACACTAACTGAGAACTGGACTGAACAATCTCAATGCATACAGGTTCAAACAGCTATGAGATGGTAAACTTCAGTCACTTTCTAGGAGCACTATCATGACAGCTAAGTATTAATATTATTGTATTGACTGGAGCAGTTTCTAACACACGAAATGTCTTTAGTTTAATTAAAAACTAGCAACCTTTCATAAAAACAGCTCAGGTCAAAAGTTTAGAGAATGGGAAAGGGACAGCTTCACTGCATCCCATCTAACCAGATTGTCTAGAAAATTTTAAACATCAGGTCTGACCCTTCGGAAACTAATAAAAAAAGTGCATTTAAGTGCTGAGACAACATTACAGTTAAAATCTGCCAAACCTAGCTGCATAAAAATATAACAGCAGCTATTTAAGAAATCTCCATTATTACAGGATGTTTTGATTTGACATACAGAATAGGGCATCCCTTTGCTTTTTAGTGTACAGCAGGAGTTTTCTTTTAATAAAGCTTTATTAGAGGAATCAAGTTTGCTATAGATGTAAACTGAAGTAGTGAAAGAACAGATTTGTCAATGTGGGATAGAATACTGGTGTGTGAATAGATTTCTTTACAAGGCAAGAAGCGAAGGATAAGGTGGTCTGAGAAGAAAACTTTCAGAAGTCTATTTTTAACCACTTCCTCTCATTTTCTGATAGTTACAAGTTTGCTTTAATAATACCACCACCTAGCTCTTATGCAGTACGTTTGATCCACAGATTTCAGAGTGCTTTACAAAGGAGATCAGGATCATCATCCCTGTTTTACAGATAGGGAAACTAAGGCAGAGAGAGGTGAAGTCATTTGCCCATGGTCATCCAGGAACAGAACCCAGTTCTTTCAAGCCCTAGTCCAATGCTTTATGTACTAGGCCACACTGCCCTCTATCATAGTATTGATTAATAAACAGCCAACTAAATTAAAATGCTGATTACATACATTGATTTACAGTCCATCGCTTCATTGACACATTATATCCTATTCTACTAACCATTGATATTAAGAAACGGAAACGTGTCCTGTATGGGAACATGCTGAGATGGATTCAGTTCCTCTTCCTCCTCCTCATCAAGGTCATTATCTTTCTCATCCCATGGAGCAGAGCCAGTGGAGCCTGTATATAACCATACAGTATGGGGTTAGCAAGCAATACCAAACTTCATTGACTACTGAGAACAAAAGATATAGAACATACTTCCACTGCAGTATGGGGCCAACAGACGCACTTGTTGAATAACAGAGAGGTTGGTCTCAGTTACAAACTTAAGTCAAAGCTTAGTTTGAAGACACTGGGCAAATTTAATTACTGGTCAAATTCCATGGAAGTGTTGAGTTTTGCCCAATGTGAATTTAGTTTCTCTTTTCAATTTTAGCCCATTTACCTTGAACAGTTTCAAAGGTCAGCAGCACACAGCGAAGATAAAAGCCATTTGTCAGGCCCTGACCAATTTCCCTTTTACTTCCAGATTGTGATATTTTTCATTGGCCAAAAGGGTACTGCTCACAGCATTCGCCTCCCCCCCAGAAATCTTAGAACAATCCTCCACTGTAGTGCACTTGCTGGTAAATACTGTAAATTAGAAACTAATTTTGTGGAGTATCAGATGTTAACTTGCATGCTTTACCAACATCAGAAGAGTCAGGGGCATGCACAGGAATAAAAAAAAATTTAGGCTTTTGGAAGGGCACCTTCTGTTATCTTTGGCCACCCCCCCCCCAACAGCCCAAGGAGCTCTGACACATACACACACCCCGAGTGACTGGAGGAGCTCGCCCCGCCTCCCCAGCCCCTGTGGCCAGAGGAGTTCTGTGCCCCACTGATTATGGGGGGGGGGGAGGGCCATACCCCTGCTTGGCCCCCCTTATGCACAACACTGAGAAGAGTTATACATACTATGCATTAAAATCATGTTTAAAATCATTTATGCTAATGAGGTAAGATGCAGACTGAGAAGCATAACCAAGGACTGTGCAACATTTAATATAGTAGGAAATAAGGGCCCACACCTTGAATACTGCGTACAGCTCTGTGGTCACGTCATCTCAATAAAGATATATTAGGACTGGGAAAAGTACAGAGAAAGGCAACAAAAACAACTAGGGGTATGGAACAACTTTCATATGAGGAGAGATTAAAAAGATTGGGACTTTTCCGCTTAGAAAAGAGACAACTAAGAGGAGATATGATAGAAGTCTATAAAATCCTGAATGGTGTCCCAAAAGTGAATAAGGAAGTGTTATTTACACCTTCACATAACACAAGAACCAGGGGTCACCCAATGAAATCAATAGGCAGGTTTAAAAACTAACATAAGGAAATACTTCTTCACACAACGTGCAGTCAGCCTGTGGAACTTGTTGCCAGGGGAGGTTGTGAAGGCCAAAAATATAACTGGGTTCAAAAAAGAATTAGTTACGTTCGTGGAGGAGAGATCCATCAATGGCTATTAGCCAAGATGGTCAAAGACTCAAACATATGCTCTGGGTGTCCCTAAACCTCTGATGGCCAGAAGCTGGGACTGGACAACAGAGAATGAATTACTCAATTATTGCCCTGTTCTGTCTATTCACTCTGAAGTATCTGGCAGCAGCCACTGTCATAAGATAGTATACTGGGCTAAATGGCCCAATATGGCCATTCTTATGTTCCTATGTAAGGAGCTAAGCTCACCGTAGTATAACTCCATTAATTTCAGCAAAGTTATGCCAGGGATGAATGTGGGTCTAAATCCTTTAGTTTAATTAGTCATCATGGACCCCCCACCTGTCAGCAATGTTTGCCACTTTGTTTGCAGAGGTAGCTGAAGAGTTAATACACTAGGGGAACAAGGCCCTTGTATTGGACTGATGCTTGCTTAGTAACTTGCACTGTGTCACCCTTTTCCTCACCTGGGTTAATGATTGATCCTTGGGACTGTGGGATATCACACACTTCATAAATTTTAACGGGATTCATGGGCACCTCTTTCGTGCCATCATACATCAGGTTGAACTCTCGGCTTTTGTTAAGAGCGCATCGGAGCTGTGCTTTCCATTTTGCAGGGTCTGGATCGTCAACTCCTTCCTGGTACTTCCCTGTTTCCACAGCCCATGCCTGGGGGCAAAGTACACAGTGTTCATCGACTGAGTCCTGTTGTTATGCCGATTTTTAATTGTGTCAGGTTTCCAAACAAATACATTATAAAAAATTTTCGTCTTTTACAAGCAATCTTCTAAGCTACAACACTTCTTAGAGCAGCTAACAATTAAAGTACCTTTGTTCCCCTGCACATTATCCTTCTCCCCTAACACAAAAAAGGCTCACATTTTTAGGAGTGACTAGCGATTTTGGGTGTCCAACTTGAGACACCTTAAGGAAGCCTGATTTACATGGTGCTGAACATCCGCACTCTCTCTCAGGTTGGACACCCAAAAATCACTAATCACTTTTGAAAATTTGGGCCATAGTTTGTTGGGTTAGAACAAGCTGGTTAAAAAAAAAGCACTAGCCAATATACTAGTTTTCTTTTAAACAGCCCTAAACTCTGCCTAAGTAACTTGTCTGCAGCATGTGGATGGATGCTACTGTTACACAAATTCTGCCTGTGTAACAGTAGCATCCAGCTACACATTGCAGACAAATTCTGTGATTCCACATGAGACTGCCTTGGGAGAAGTTACGACGACAATAGTGGATATCAGAAAATGGAGGTGCACTTGAATTTGTTCACTGCAAATTTATATCGTATTCTGATTTCAGATCAAATTCTGCACAGAGGAAATATTAATCTAAATGAACGTTTGCCACTAAATATTCAGAACAAGCCAGCCACTTTCCAGGAAAGGTAGCTATTAGAGGAAACAAACCTGTTAAAAGTCAGCAGTAACTAGGAAGTCTTCTATAATAATGGAATTAGGCTGGTAGTTTGAAAGAAACACGAATGAGTACAGTGACGCCTTTAACAATTCTCTCTCCCAACTAAATGCCAAATTTTGCACTCAGATGCATGCAACATTCCTTCTGAAGTCAAAGGAACTGGATGCATATAGAGGGCAAAACTTGGCTACAATTGTTACTAGAATGATCACTCAATAATTATTCCAAACAACTGTCAACACTGTCTCCAGCCTAGAGCTGTTGCCTATGTGTTGGAAGTCACAGGATTATAGGTAGCAAAGAGGTGTGATCAGTTTGTGTAGGAAGTTAAATGCAAAGACTCATGGTATAGTTTGCAAGTTTCTGGTCTGACTTATAAACATTAGGTAGCAAGAGAATAAAGCATCACAAAGCATTTGTTTTTAACAGTTCATGCGGAAAAAAAGAAATAAAACAAGATTCAAACTGCTTAGAAGTAGCGGGAAAAGCAGTGTAACAAAATTAGGGGGTTTTTTGCCCTCCCTCCCCCACCTTAAAGATGGTGTTCTCCTCTTCATGTTGAGGACTGTGTCGAGTTGCATGCTTCCAGGGGATCTGAAATCGCTTTGCTTCCCGATTAAGCCATACGAGGCCTGGATACATGCCACTATCTACCTGGGCTACTAGCCAGGGTTTCAAACGAACTCTGCGTGGATGTAATGCCATTATCTACAGAAAGACAAAAACCAATCAGTAGGAAAACCACCAAGAATTAACTGAGTCTCTTATTCACTAATAAAGTTAACACAGTTTCTTGAAGCTGAGCAATAGAAACTGAATTAGGGATATCATATGCGATGGTTAATTAATTGTCGTTCTTCTATACTTATTTGAAAGCATGTTTTAAAATACGTAATAGCTATTAGATTTAGCCAGATTATATTCTACTAAAAACAGTTACTAATCTGTCACTAAAAAAACGCCTTAATGTTTTCAAACAGTTTAAAACAGCCTGGGTTAAATCATTGTAAAAGCAGAAGCCTTCTACATTAGAAGTTGGTGTATGATCTGTGTTAATAATTGAGCAAAGTGAAGGATAAAACCCAATCAGAATGTTGGTTTAGATGCTGCAAAGCTTGTTATGCAAGAGATAAAGCTAAAAACAAACAGTGGAAGATAAGATATTAGAGTTTAAAAAAAAACTTGAACTACCTGATCAGATTATCCACAATCACAATATTCTTTTCCCTCCTCAACTGAAGGAAAAAACATGCCCCGCCCCCCAAAAACTCAGCAATTGCAGGATAGTCTCAAATGAGTCTGTTTTGTAGTGGAGGATAACAAATACAGATTTAATTTGAAAGTAGTTGCACATCTAGGTGGTGTATTCCAAACAGCCATGAAAGTCATTTGTAGTTCAAATCTTGCAGCTATTTGTGAAGGACATTTATATCTCTCGTTATTCAATATGCCAAACTACACTAACCAGTACATTTTTAGTTTGGTTACAAGAGAGCTTTCAAAGGAAATGAACAGCAAAGATTTATTCATGTTTAAAGGAACACTTTTCCCCCCAAGTTCAGGTTTTGTGATGAAGAGGTTTTATTAAACTTGTTAACAGAAATACCTTCTCTTTTTAAAAATATCAACTGCAAGTTTGTTGAGATTTAAATAAATACTCATCTACTGTGTTTGCAACTCAAACATTGCAGTATTTTACCAGTGTATGAGAACCAGATGTCAAACGAAAAGTAAAACTGAAACAATCTAACATGTACTCACATTTTGAAATGAATCAAGTAAACAACCAGACAAGGTGAAAAATAGTTAAAAACATCACATGAAAATTGCATGTGATCAAGATTTACATTCTATAAAAAATTCAAGATATTTAGAATATAGAACATTCTTCAAATAATTTTACAGTATATTACATTTCAGGCTCAAATTACTTGAAAAGAGGCTTAAATTACATGTACATGTTTAAAGTTTGCATTTTTGAGTGGTTCAAAACTCTTCTTTATAACTATTTTTATATGGCCTGATTTTTAGCATACAAAACCTTGGTCCAAAAGGACTTACGTATTGGGTGTATAAATCTTACAACACAAATATTTTTCCTAATCAAGAATAGTTGTAGAAGATATATGAATTTCTCACAATGTACTGAGGATTATTAATGTAAAAGTTACAAAATATGATTTCAGTATAGGTGCAAAAAGCTTTAAAGAAGCTACCATAAGACTAGATACATCAATATATTTGCAGAAATACCTGCAGGTCCAATTCCAAGGCACGTGATACAAGAGATCAGAGAGAGTTAATCTGTAACCAGAATAGAGTTTGTTTTATTTATTAAGCGGGAAAAATACTCAGATCCTGTTGCAAAATGCTGTTCATTTAATTTAGATTTAAGAAATAGGTTAAAAGATGCCTATTCAAGACTTCAGATGCCCTAACACACCATTGTTAATAAAATAATATTCCAACAGTATAAAAGAATGTCAACAGGAACTCAACTATCCACCTACAAATGCTCCTTTCTGTTCCTTTATTGCTTTGGAAAGCATATCTTGCGCTCTCTCCAAAAATTGTATCAAACATACATTTTGTTGCATCCCTATAAGGTCACCAAATTCTGTCTATTTTGGACTAAGGGCGTGTCAAATTAGTGTGCAGCCAGCGATGGTGCTACAGCACACCAGACTGCCTTGCACTAAGATACCATGTGGCTCACTCCAAGACTTTCACTGAATTGTAGCAGTGACCACATGAGACATAAGCACACAGCAGGCGGGTGCGCTGTAGATTCACACTCCAGCTTGCCACACACTATTAAAACAAATGCAGAATACACTGGTGAAAAGGACAAAAAGGAATCTCCTAGTGAATTTTCAGTATAACAACAACAACAACAAAAACCTCAATGTAAAGTTAAACATGTGTGTTCGCTCCTAACTCTAGTCCCATCCATATAAAAAACCCCTTAACTCAAGTGTGGTAGTGCCTGTAACTTGAGTTATGACTAGCCCATTAGGATAGGTTGGCTACTGCTGAGTTAGTACAACTCTGCACAGTATTCCTATCACTCCAAACAGTTCAAGTGTTATTCTGCTCTCACTTGAGCTAGGCTAACTCGAGCGTAGATAACTCAAGTTAACTCTGCGGTGAACATGTAGCCCTAGAGCCATTTCAAGTACAGTTAATTTTAAGATTTGTACTCCCAATACAAATGTTTTCACACCCCTGAGTGATGTAGCTAGGTCCATCTTACTGTTAAGGGTAGAAAAGGCTGCCATCCTAGGGTTGCCAATTTTGGCTGGATGTATTCCTGGAGGTTTCATCACATGACATACTCTTGAATTATGATTAATCTTTAATTCCTGGGGACTCCAGAACAATCCTGGAGGGCTGGTTACCCTATGCCATCCTGATACACCAGGCTTCCTGGGTTGGGTATCGATGTTGTCCTACCTACATACCTCAGTTCACACTATATTCCCCAGCTGCAAGGTTTGTGTTGCAAACACTGAACTGAAAACTACCTTTAAACAGAAATGAAACTGACTCGCTTTTCATTGCCTAAGCCGGGGTAGGCAACCTATGCACACGTGCCAAAGGCGGCACGCAAGCTGATTTTCAGTGGCACTCACACCGCCTAGGTCCTGGCCACTGGTCGGAGGTGGGGTCTTGCATTTTAATTTAATTTTAAATGAAGCTTTTTTTTTATTAAACATTTTAAAAACCTTATTTACTTTACATACAACAATAGTTTAGTTATATATTATAGACTTATAAAAAGAGACCTTCTAAAAATGTTAAAATGTATGACTGGCACGCAAAATCTTAAATTGGAGTGAATAAACGAAGTCTCGGCACACCACTTCTGAAAGGAAGCCAACCCCTGGCCTAAGCCAAGAGATGTCACAATTACACAGACAGCAAATCATAAAAAGGAAATTGGATTAGCTGGGGTACAGTCATTCCTACCCCAGGGTCTCATGCTCTCCCTCATAGCTTTTCCAAGCATACTAGTGAAAGAAACTTCCCAACAAGGGACAGCAAAGCACAGTAAGGTACATCATTGGAGTGCTGTACTTTTTCTCTGAACCACTGAGTGGACATCATCACTCAGATCTTGTCTACACTAGGGGAAACTCGGCAGCCATTTCCTACCATTGCTAACACTGGCGCAGCTCAATTACTGTTAGTCAAATTGTGAAGCCTAGTGTAGACAGGTTGCCACTAGTTTAATAAACACCAAATGGATAAATATGGTTAGGATAACAGTGCTTAAAATGACAGTGTCCAAACATTGATTGAACAACGTTTTCCTAGTGTAGGTCAGTCTTCAGAGACAAGACACTAGATCAGAGGTGGCCATTGTCCTCTCTCTCTATGGGAATAGCTAAGGCCTTGTCTACTTCAGGAAACTGACCAGCATATAACTATACTGATCAATTTCTAC
>NW_020665277.1:1623665-1645999 GCF_002925995.2 Terrapene triunguis
TACATGAAGATATGGTCTCTATCCCGAACTGCGAATTATTAAGAAATAGAGAGAAAAAGCCCCAGTCCTGCCATTTATACACTCTCTTTTCAAAGTAGACCTGCACTTCAAGATCCTTGTTAAAAAAAAAACAAACCCTTTAAAGGACAAAATATTATTATAGCAAATTAGGTGTAGGCAGTCATGTTCTTGGTATGTTTCAATATATTCTTCTGTTGCACTCTCTCTTGTAGAAATTTGAACCTTCGTTGTTTTTCTCAATTTGGCATAGACAGATCTGTCCTAACAGATCCCTAGCATCAACCACTGAGAAACTTCAAGATGAAGCATGATTAAGAGATGAAAGCACAGACAGATGACATTCTCAGAAATCCGTAAAACTACTCCCTCCCCGCTTCATAACAAAGCTCCATCGCTGCTCATAAACATACCTTTTGTTGTGACTCCACTATTGTGCATTACTTCTCCCCGGCACATTTTCTGGCTTCAGTCAGCAAATGATGTTTCTCAGCAATCCCTTACTTATTTTATCTTCTTTTTTCATAGTTGGGGAGCAGTGAGTCAAGGGTGAATCTTGGTTTCGAGAGAGCAAGTTGAACATTACAGTTCAGTTTCAATGAATCAGAAAAACAGCAGGAAATTCCCTTCTCCTTACTGCCCACGCAGCTACCCAACACATAATTTTGGAAAGCCTAGACTTTGCCCAAGTTTTAACCTTGTGCCAAGGTTTTACGTTGATTTGAAGTTTCAGAACTTTTCAACAAACATTGAAAACATAATTTGCATTTCTCTTGAGTCTTTTGTTGTATGCTTTACAATTTTTTCATACAGAAATCACAACCTTCACCACTGAAATGCAACCACCTCTGGGGTGAAAAATGGCAGATGTTTAGCAGTGCATAGTACCATTACCTCCTCAGTAGTATCAATCTGCATTACTGGATTTGGTAATTTGTTCACTGTGCAAAACTGTGTTTATATAACAGACTGGTGCAATATTGAGGCCCCAGTTTTGAATGGGGCCTTTTGGGTACTACTGTAATAAATTATAAGTGATAATAGTATCTGCTATACTGTCATTTTCCCCCACATATAAAAAGCATGTGGCAACCCAGATCCCCTGGTGATGGGCTCAGAAGAGGTGAAAGTTTAGATAGTTAGATCGATAGATAGATATTGGCATAGAGCTTCCCACTGCCAGCTGTTTTGATCCATTCTGTGCCTTTTGAACTTGTCTGGGCCCTTCCACTGCTGCTCCAGCCTGGCATGAAATATCTGCAGGCTCCTCCGAACCTCGGTGCAAAATCACACGTAGCTGCTTGTGAACTGGCTCTGGCTATTGCCTGATTGTATAACAAATTTTCCAACTAATGAGAATTTTACAAGACATAGGGTAGCGCAAAGACTTGCACAGGCAGCTGGAAAGAGAGCAAATGAGCCTACAGAAAAAAGAGAAACAGTTAGCCTGATTCTTAGTTTCTCCATTCCTGCACTTTGGGCAGCAG
Source organism: Terrapene triunguis (assembly GCF_002925995.2). Taxonomy (NCBI): domain Eukaryota; kingdom Metazoa; phylum Chordata; order Testudines; family Emydidae; genus Terrapene; species Terrapene triunguis. The sequence goes on from NW_020665277.1 coordinate 1,625,171, forward strand.
TGAGGTGGAGGGGGCACAGATATCTTTCAGCCACCTTTGCATTTCCTGTATTCTGGGGCCGTGATAGAGCCTGCCTGGCCCTTGGTGTAACTTAGAGATGTTTCAGGTCTTCTCCAACTTACAGTCTGCTTCCATGGCTCCCAGTGGGCCCAGTGAAGCAGACAATAGCCATGACAGTATACTGTGGCCACACACCCAGATCTGTACACTAGGCCAGCACCTGGGAACAGAGCTGGTGTAGAACTCTTACCTTGGCTTATGCTCACCTTAAGGCCCTCTTAGACTGACAGAAAAGTTAAAGGGGATCTTATTGTAAATGAGAATGAGACCCAGTTTGTTTAAGAATCATGGAACAACAGAGCAAACGAGTTATGCTTTGTCCATTCTTGCATACTTATAAGGATTGGCATGACTTTGCCTGGGGCAGAAGACACCTGGTGATACCCTCTCACCTCTTTGTGCCATTTTTATACTCAGCAAAGCCAAACTGATTGCTAATGCAGATGCCAAACAACTCAATCTTCCCACCCCTCTGCAGTCATTTCCTGAATTTCCTCCAGGCTTCATCAAAGCTGGCATGTGGGAACACGCTCTGTCAATGGACTGAAGGATAAAAAGCAGTCTAGTTTGCCTAATGCTAACTTTTCATGCTCCTGGCTGGGAAACACAGCAGCTTCTGAGCTGTTGTCACTGGTGATAACTTGGGGATGGCTCATCTGGATCTCACCGGTTCTTTTGCAGCTCAGTCACCTAACAAACTGCTCACTATACCATTGCATATCTCCAGTCTATGTGTCATTTTATCCAGCATTGGTCATCCCCTGAGGGCCATCTATTCCTTATCACATGGAGCCCTGGTCATTCCCTGAGTATCAGCTATTTACTACAGTTCAGAGTTCTCCAGAGATCTCTTCTTTTGTTTTAAAAACTAATAATCTGTACTTACATTTACACCAATTTGCACAGCTGAAGTAGTGCAGGAAGAAATCCTCCAGGTTGAAATAATTAAAAGCTATCCCATACAATAATATACTGGCAGAATGGAGATAATTTTTGCCTGTGCAAAATCTGCAGTGTAAGAAATCTGAACAGCTGGGAATTCGGGTAGTATACACAGAAGTTTTCATACCAGCGGCGAGGGGTTTAAAATTACTTGGGAGGAGCAAAAATAAACAGGGAGGAGCTATTATGTTTGGTGGGAAAATATCACAAAATTACCACAAGGCAAAACCAAATTACACAATGAGGTAACATAATGTCCCAGGCATGTAGAACCTTGTTTTGTGCACACGGTAGTCACATTCCAAAATGCAGCTGTTTTTCAAACATAACAGAAGAAAATGATTAAATGCTCTACACCGCTGGCATTCAACCTTTCTATCCCAAGTTACAACAGCATTTATCTATCTACAGGCCGAATAATTTCTCAACCAATAATTTCTGCATCAAGCTCATAACTTCTGTTTGAGCTATAGCATACCTTTTAAAAAGATGTCTAGTTTGTTTTCATGTCTCCAAGTGATGGAGAACCCATCACATCCCTAAGTAAGTTGTTCCAATGGTTAATTACCCTGACTGTTAAAAATGTGTACCTTGTTGCTAGTCTGGGTTTGCCTAGCTTCAAGTTCCCGTCATTGGAATTTCTGATGTTGCATGTTTGTTTGCATTTTATATAAATATGATTTGAAAGAGGAGAGTAAAGGCAGAGTAAACATATAACATATATCATTAATCACATATCAACATGTATAATTTACCCCTCAGTTATTGGTATATAGTGCCAGATTTAGCAACTGGCTAAATATAGTTTCATCTTTTCAGTGAGAGTAATTAATGCAGGCTTATCCAATACCTGATGACGGTGTACCTGATGGCTTCCCCTACTTCCTTGCTATCATGCCTCTTCGACTGGCCTCTTGCGGTATTGAAATGATGCTGCAAAGACTTCCTAGTTTGGAATAATATTTGCAGGTCTGTCACATATAATTGATAAATCTTTTCTGACTGTTGCCAGATCTTCTGATTGAAAAACTGACTTGGAGCAGGCGTGTCTCTTAAAAAAGTTTCAAGTTTTGGTTGCAGTTTAGGTAAAATTGAATGGTTCTGGTTTTCAAAAATTACTTTTTTTTACTGAAAACCAAAAATATTTATCAAAAACTGCTACTGAAATTTAAAAATGTTTAAGTTTTTCGTGAAAAACTGAAAAATTATCACAGGAATTTTTGAGAAAAAAAACTGAAACATTTTTAAAAATTCACATGACAAATAATTGGTATTGTTGACAGTCTCTGATTAGGACAGCAACACAAAGTATGTCGATCCCTTTGTAAGGAAAGACTGCAGACCTTTCCAGTAAAAATTAGTTTTACTCAGGGAATATTATTAGCCCCATTTTCCAGAAACAGCACTACATTAAAGCACACTAGGGGACTTTTAGTTTGCTCTAGGAGGGTCTACACAGACAAATTAGCATGCCACAAGTTGGTGCACTTTAGAAATCATACCCTCATAGTGTGCATTGTTGCTCAGTGTAGACAATCCCTTTCTGTAAAATGGGGCTAATAATGTCTAACTTTATAGGTGCTGTGATCTTGCAAACGCTTATGCATGTGCTTACACTACTAATGGTACTAAAGTTAAGCACATGCATAAGTATTTACAGGATCACAGCTTAATTTCACTGGGCCAAATCCATCCCTGTTGAGGCAGGGTGGTGCCAATTGGATTTCTCTGTACCATCTTGGTACATTGCACTTCAATGAAATTCACTTGGCATTTTGTTAGGGGAAAGCAGCTTTAATCTCACTGGTGACTCCACTGGACCCCATTTGTACCCACACTTCGCCTGTTCTGACCATGCCCTCCCCGCTTGTGCAGACTCTGACGTGAATCAACGTGGCGCTTGTAGAGCCTTGATTGGAAATGCTGTAGAAATGCAAAGTATGGATATGCTCCTGCAAGCCCTCACCTAGCAGGACCAGGAGCTATTCTTCTAAACAGCACCCTGATTTCTTTGTGGTAGCGTGTGCCTAGCTGAGCTGTTGAACCATGTTCTTCCACGACATTATAAATTCCAACCTACTGCTAAAAAAAGTGACTTTAATCTTCATGCCCCTTGCTACTGTAAGTGTGGAGTCTATTGTTTCCTATTAACGCTGCTCCAATCCTCTTAGCGGTAGAATCCTATCTGTGACTCAGGCGGGCTCAGGCACATTTATAGCAATAGGTCATTTGTTTCCAGCTAACATGGTAAGACCCGTTGAACTCCAACACCTGGTGTGGCAATGGATAACGTTCTGGTATTGTCATAAAAACATGACAATAAAATCAAAAATAATATCAGACACATAGAGAAATGAGGGCCCAATCTTTGGGAGTGATGTATTCAATTGTAAGATGTCTGGTGCAGGGGCTGTGTTATCTGTATACTGTGCCTAGCATAATACAGTCCTGATTTTTACTAGGGTTATAAAAATATAATATAAATAATATATAATAATTACCGGTGAGCTATTAGAAGCTGATGTTTCTCCCCTCTCTATAAGATGTGAAATATTTCATTACCGCATGTAGTAAACACTTTCAAGCATTTCAATGAATGAGATACAGGATTTGAAAAAAATGATTTTAATATGATTTTTCTGTTTTAATTTTTTTAAAATAAATATATAGAAGTGCTGTTTTTTGAAAATCAAACATCTTATATACAAACCATTAAAAGGTTTTATATATATATATATATATAGTTATATATAATTTTCCTGGTTTTTTATCAGTTCTCATAGCAAAGGTCTGAAGCACACACGACTAACTCTGGGAATAGTTCCCCTGATGTTAACAGGACTTCTCATGTGTATAAAGTTAGCCATATGTGTAAGTGTTTGCAGGATCAGGGCCTATAATAAATAAGAGTTAGTCATTAATACAACCTAACTGACAATATTTATGCATACAGAATATCAGAGAATGAAAAATTCATAATAGGAAAATCCAATGGCCAAATTTTCAAGCCTGGGTTCCTAAAGGCAGGCAACTAAATCTATATTTAATGCGACTAGATGGGCCTGATTTTCAGAGGTGCTTGGAACCCTAAGCTCCATCTGAAGTCAATGGAAGTTCTGCAACTCTGAGGTCCAGGTATTGATGCCTACCTTTCAGCACACCATTTGAAATTTTGAACTGCAGTCTCCTTGAGAGAAAACACAAAAATTCATGTGTGTTAAGCGCTCACACAGTGTTTGAAACTGCTCTATGCAATAAATGGTAGACAGATGGGGAACACAAATTAACAGTAAGATGGTTATGGAAAGTGTAAATAGCAGCAGTTGCGACAAAGGGTAAGAAGCAACAAGATGATCATATCCAAGTAATTTCAGTTTAATTTATGCCATATCTCCTACTGGGGTACTATGGGTGAGATTTCCAAAGGAGCCCAAGGCTGATGAGTCACTTAGACGCTTTAAAAAAATTTACCTAAAAGCTCATTTTCACTGGAAAAGGAGCCCTTTTTTAATTAAAAATGTGCAAAAATGGCACATTTTTCACCAAAATGGACCTGTTTTAGAGGTTTTTTTAAAGTAAAAACACCCCCTATTTCTAGTAGTTTAGCTTATCCTTGTGAATATTTCACACACTTGAAGGGAAGCTTAGAGTTTCCATCCCAAAAAATTCATACATGTGTTAGTGACTAGAAACTACTCATTTCTGATTGCTTTATTATTCAAATCATGCACAGAGTCAGGGAGAAGGGGATTCTACATCACATATTAGAGGGAACCTCAGCTTTCAAATCCTTAGATTGACATTAGAAATCATTTTGATCCTGCCTGGAGTTTGTTCTTAAATGAGGCACAGCTCTGGAACATGTGAAGGTCTCTGTGACGCATAGTGGGAATCTCCTAATGATCTTAGTTATTTTTATCCAAGTCTGACATCACATGTACTAATTTAACTAAGGAAACCCACTCCCGGATCCTCTAGTGAGGGAATGAGATTGTAGGGCTGAGCAGAGACCACAGAATAGAAGGAAAGAGAAAGAAAGAAAGAAGAGAAGAAATATACAAAAGCAACACAAGGTGACAAAACAGAAATATACAGTACCCATGAAAGACAGGAAAGAGAAACAAAGACAGGAAATAACCCAAGAAGAAACTGAAGAAAGAAAAAGCAGCTGAAGGAGAAAAAGGAACAATATAAACTAAAGGTCATTGACTAAATTTTCCTTTCTTTTTTCTTTCTCTTCTGTTTTTGGGAGCAACATGGGACAACATTTCACCAATGAGGAAGGGGAACAAACAGACATTGATGTTGCTGAGTTGCAGGAATGGTATAAGAAGTTTGTAGTGGAATGTCCCAGCGGGACTCTCTTCATGCATGAATTCAAACGCTTCTTTGGAGTCCAGGATAACCAGGAAGCAGCAGAGTATATTGAGACTATGTTCAAAGCTTTTGATAAGAATGGGGTAAGTGTCAAAAACCCGCAGTAGTGGTCTGGTTAAGTAGATCAATCACCAGTCTTCTTTTCCGTCGGAAATTTGGGAATTGTCTTGGCTCATTGCGTCCTGTGGTTTGTTTTTTATTAAGTTTGAGACAAAGTTAGTGACAGATCTATCAGGGTTGAGCCCTGGTAGTCCAAGAAGGAGCTCTAGTTCCTCCCATGATGCAAGGATTAACTAAATGAAAACATCCTCTATAGTTCTGGTAGCTGAATCTAAACCATAGGTAGCAATTAAGGCCAACGTTTTCTCACTCCGATGCCTAACTATGGATTTAGATGCTTAACTTTAGGCTCTCCCATGTTAGGCAATTTTTCCCAAAGAGCCTCAGACAGTAGAGCTGGCTAGGGAGATGAATGCCAAAAAGTTATCTTCCTCTCATGGTATAGAGGGAATTGTAGTGAATGAAGGTCTAGTGAGGTTCTGTATTCTGTGAAATGGAATGAGAGTCTTGTACTGACAGTGCCATGAATGCACAGACTGCAATCCTAGTTTTAGTGAAACATCTGCTGAGTGAAGCTGTTATGTGCAGGAAGTCATTTCACTTTGGGCCTACTCTAAAGTCCACCAAAGTCAATAGAAAGATTCCAATTGACTTAATTAGTCTTTGGATCAGGTCCTAAAAGCCCCGTGGTATATAGTTAATATAGAACTAAAGCGAAGCTGGTGGGCCAAAATAACAGGACAAAGTGCTCTTTTTTTCAGTCACGCCGGAGCACCCCCTGGAGCTCACTGTTCAAGTATTGATCCAGTGCTGAGATGACTATTAGTGAGCCAGATTCTGCCACTCTTACTCATCCTGATTAGTACTTCACTCTGCAAGCAGCCCCCCTGATTTCACTGGCTCATTTTACTCCCACGGTAACTCATGATGATGATTGATGATTAATGAAGCACCAGAAATGTGCAAGCCACAAAAGAAGACAATCTCTATCCTGAAGAGTTACCATTTATCTCATTTCTGTTAACTTTAATTATTTGTACTATCATGACAATATTTGGTCCTTATTAGTTTCCAATGCTCTGAAATGTCATCTCCACTGCTCTCATAGGAGCATTCATAATTCTCTGATATAATGTAAATAATTTTCATAGCTGCTCTTTCCACGGGCAATGCGAGATAAGCCCCTAAGTAGTGACGATCAACCCATCTTTTTAACATCAGCTATGTTATAAACAAGAAAAGCGTTTTGGATTGGGAAAAGTGCTCTGTATCATGTGCGCAAATAATGATAAACAGGTGGAAGTTAAACAATAGATTGATTTAAGCCATTCAAGAAGTAAGAAGTGGCTTAAATGATTATAACATTCTGGGTCTGATTCTCTGTTGTGTTGTCATTTACACCTTTGCAAAATGGGTGTGAAGTGCTACCATTCCAGTTCAGGAACACTTTATGCCCACTGTGTACTAACTTTGTGTTGGTGAAAATGATGACCGAGGTCAAGGCAATGGACAAATAGGCTCCTAATTCCAATCTGTTTTGCTAAATATTAACCTTATCAGTTAGTTAGATAGATAGGTAGATAGATTTTGTAAGGAGTTAAGCAGCCAGCTCCCACTGACATTAGAGGGAAGGTGAGTTCCCACAACTCTCCTAAGTTTCACCACCATATTAGTTGTATGGTGGTGACCATTATTGCAAGTCATTGTAGGACAAAGAAGTGACGGACATCAGCCTTCCATTAGATATAGAGGGTCCCTATCCTGCTTCCATTGAAACCAGTAGGGTCAAGTCCAGAGAAAGGATAGCAGGGGAGGCCATGAAAGAGACTGACAAATCACATTTGGCTCAGAAATTAGGTTGCTGAAAAGAAGCTTCTACAAAACCTTAAGCCCAAGTACTGCAACTGCAGCCATGCCGGTGGGCACCTGTGTAACCCCACTGACTTTCAGGGCCTTGCTATTTACATGAGCTAAAAGGGGTGTTTTTCAATGCAGTTTAATCTCATTAAGATTGTTTCTTAAAGGTGTTAAACTGTGTCTAAATGGGCATTGGAACTGACTAAGTGTCTGTGCGGTTGCCTGTGCATTACTCTAATTTGAAATGATACAAATTCAGCAAAGTTTGCATTTCCAAACAAACACAGGCCCCTGTCTTGCAAATGACAGCACGTGAGTGCCCCATTTATATGACTGGAGCTCCAACCAGGGGCAACTGGGGACCTGCACACTAACAGTTGCAGTATCAGGTCATAAAAGTCAGTTTTGCAGTGGGTGCACATACTGTACATACTTCCCATTAGCACGAGCAGGAGAGAAGCGCAGGCATGAATGGAATGAAAAAGGGGATATTTTTAACAACAATGTAATGATCATAATACTCACAAAATGTTAAGAGGGTGAATGTAAGGAAATCTTTCTGACATCATAGCCTGCAAAGTATAGATCTTTTGGTCTTCCCATAAAGCACAGACCCACCAAAACTGTTACGGAATAGCCATAATAAACTGGATGAACATGCTGGGCATTGGCAAGTGATTCCCACTGCCTCAAGAAGTGCACATTTTGGTAGGCTGTCTGAGTATTCTCCTGTGCATCTTCCAATCTCCTGATCACTGGCCATGAGCTGATGCGCCTGTAAATCCAGTATTACATAGCAGGGCCTCTCTGAGGGCAACCTGCCCTGAGGGGAGACAGTCCTCGGACTTAGTGGTAGGGAATCTGGGGCCAGATCCTCAGCTGGTGTAAACTGGCTTAAATCTATTGAAGTCAATGTAGCTGCAGCAATTTGCACCAGTTAAAGATCTAGACCCAGGTCTGTAGCTTTAGGTATTCATGAAAAGTCACTATGTTCTCCCTTTGAACCTCAGATCTCCATGCAGCAGCACATCAAGTTATAGACACCAGCTCACAAGTACCTTTGTAGACTGGATCGTGGTTTATCTTTATATTGTTAAAAATCTTCTGTTGTTTGGAAATTCAGATTACTCTGGGCTGATATCAGTTTCAATCCAGCAGGGTCACAGAAGGTGAAATTCATCCCTGGGCAAAGGACTATATGGTACTAAGTCCCAGTTAAATCTCTCAAAGCAGAGCTTAAGTGGGGCTTAAGCGGGACTTATGCAAAGCATAGACTTTGGCTGGCCCTCTGCACAGGAGTGAATTTCATCCACTGTGAGCAATTCTAGAGCACACTAAAATAAATGCACATTTTAAACAGCGTTTTTTGTTCCTTATTAAAATAAATAGACCACAGCTTAAAAAATTCTGTATATACAAGACTTGACCTGATTTTTTCCTTGTATTTTCCCTTCTCACCTAGTTAAACATAGCAGTTGGGGAAGGCTCTGTTTTTTTTGTCTAAGACAGTGAACATCTGAAACCTTCCGATCAGATTCAACAACGGATCCCACTTTGCACAATCAATCAATCAATTGGCTTGAAAGTGCACAGGATTCCTTAAAAAATGTAAGGAAGCAAATAAATAAATAAATAACCACATAATCAAGAGAATCACCTCAGCATATTTTTCATCCTTGTTTACACAATTGTATTGATCGGGTATGACTAAGTGTCCCTGTGGTTGCCTCTCTTGTGTCTACAGGATAACACCATTGATTTTCTGGAGTATGTGGCTGCTTTGAATCTTGTCCTACGAGGAAAATTGGAACACAAGCTGAAATGGACATTCAAAGTGTATGACAAGGATGGGAACGGCTGCATAGACAAACCTGAGCTCTTAGAAATAGTTGATGTAAGTAGGACTTCACTGTTACTAACATCTAGAGGAGCCAACTGAGACCAGGGGCCCATTATGCTAGGCACTATATATACATACAGTATAGTAAAGGCAGTCTGTTCCTCAAAGAGCTAACAAACTGAGTAGACAAGACAGACAAAGGATGTAAGTAAGAGTTATTATCCCCATGTTACAGATGGGGAAGGGAAGCACAGAGAAATTAAGTGATTTGCTCAAAGAAAGGGAGCCTGTGGCAAAGCCGGGAGGGAACCATCTTCTCTGCCCCAGTTCAATGCCTTAAGCCCAAGATCTAAATCTATCTACTCATTTGGAGTAAAATCACCCTAACAGGGAGGCTCTTTATGCCCCATACTATTCATGAGCCAAGGGATTAATGTCATTAAGCAAGACACCCTTCCCTGCTCAACATAATGACCTGTACTGTTCTCAAATGAGTTAGCAATTGCAGAAATAATTCGGGATAATGATGAAGCCCTAAGTGAGAATGGCCAGCCTTAGTGACAGGGACTACCACATCCTTTGTGCAATGGCCTGGTGGGAACCACTGGGGCAGGCCAGGGAATAAGTTCCATGATCTGCAGATATATGGATCAGCTGCCAACATACCGTGCATAAGAGGCCAAGGAAGGCAGGAGGCAGGCCCAGTTGCCAAGGAGGACCTGTCCCTGTAACCACCAGTGAATTCCTCATACAACAACACATACGCTGGCTGGTGTGGAAGGGGTGAATTTCACCCCCATATTATTTATGGGTCTGGATCAAGGTTTCCTGCTTGAATAGTGTGCAGTAAGGGGAGAGACACAAGTTAGTGGTAATACTGGGCAGAATCATCCTTGCTGATCCACACTGTGAATTTCTGTTATTTATTCTGCAATTGCTGTTCATACTTACAGAGCTGTTGAGGGAGAGCTTGTGGTCTAGAGGTTTAGGGTGAAGGGATTAAGCGCCAGGATTCACAGGTTCTAGTTCTTGTGTGACCTTGGACAAAACTCTCGATCTCTGTGCTGCGGTTACCTGATCTGGGTATCATTATATGTACCTACTTCACAGGGATATTTGTGAGACCTAATTAGTGATTATAAACCCCTTTGAGATTCTCTGAAAAGACAGTGTATCAAAAAAGCTGTTCAAAGAAAGGGAAACTTTCTGGGAAAAAAAATCCCTTTGTTTTGTTGAAAAGTCAAAATTTGGAAAAATTTGACCAGCTCTAATTTACTGATGTCATTGTCACATGTGAAATGAGTATGGAATAAATAATGATCAGGGTGAGGGAAAAGGGTGAATTTTATTCTCTGGTTCTAATTGGAGAGGATGAATTGCTGGGATTAGGCTCATAACTAGAATCAGGTGAATGCTGCAAAAACAGCATTAATATCCATTAGAATCCCCATCAGTGTTCGGTTTGATGAGGTCCCTTTGATGAACATTTGCTTGAATGAGCTTTGTACACACAAGTGGTTGGAAAAAAGGCTGTTTTTTCGTACGTGAGCCAGGTTGCTTGTGCATGAAACAAGGATATTCACTATGCCTTATTCAGTCTTCTCCTGTTTAAAAGTTTTCAGTTACCCAGTCAGGGATCAGAAACATACGATGTGACATAAGTGATCAGTCAGACATCATGAATAAAAAAATAGCAAATAGTCACAGTCCCCAGTTCATGGATACCCTGTAGGCTGAAAATGTATCAGCTGAAATCTTAGAAAAATCTTTATGAATAATGAATATGTTCAGAGAAATCAGGAAGGACTAGCTCTTCTTGGCACAGGTTCTCTTTGACAAGGCAGGATCAGCTTTCCTTTGAAAGAATTAAGGTTGCATATCTCTGTCTGTCTGTCTGTCTGTCTCTCTCTCTCTCTTCATTGTGGTATCTGAGCACTTAACCTCTTCCAAATTCTTAGAGCCCTGCAAATCTGTGGAAATCTGCTTTATATCCACAAATATCCACATCCGCAAATGCGGATATCCGTAGGCCATGTTTGCGGATTGTGGATCGGATGCCGATACAAATTTTGTATCTGCGCAGTTCTCTCCTAACCAACAAGGGAAATACTTAGTAGTCACAGAGGGGATTATAATTAGCCAGTATCTTCTTCACTAAAACCAATTGACCCCTCTTTTTGGATAGATCATGGGCAGCAGATGTGGTAAGGATCCTTTGACCAGCACCATCAGGGAGGACAGCCCTAATGAAGTTTAGCCATAGTTTTAAGGTCAACGGGGAATCAGGCATGACTCTGTCATGCCTTCACCAATCTCCAGGCTGGCAAGATGCCAGCCAAACACTTCAGCCTCATGAACACAATTGGTGCTGAAGAGGCATTTGTCCCAAGAGCAGCTGGGATGGAGGGGTGAATAGAAAAGACCTGTCTGATTCTAGTGACAGAAAACAGAATAGACCACTCTGTGCTTTCAACTACACCACTCCAAATCTTGAGTAATACCACTGACTCCAATTTGGACCAGATATTTTAACATACTAGTGTATCTGCTCTTAGCCTGAAATTGTATTAGGAACCTGTCTGGTACATCTATTTGAGATCTGCTTGGATGAAAGGTGCTACATAAATGCACGGTCATTATTATTACTGGGTTTTTGCATTTTAGACATGTTTACAGACTAAAATGCTTCTAGGGGTTTGCATGCAAGGATCTGTTCCTGCTCCCATTGAATTCAGTGGCAAAAACTTCCATGAGAGCAGAATTGGACCCAGAAGAGGAAACAATCCTGAGGATTTAGATTAATTAATTAACCAATAATAACATTTATTCTTACTTTCACTTAATTATTATTATTATTTCCATTCCCCCTCTTTTTCTTTCTATTAGCAGAGAATTTTTTTCTGCAGCTGGAGAGCGACAGCAGGGCCAGAAGTAGCACAGTGACTGCCAAAGTTGGCCCCTATATCAGCAACTACCTACACCTCAAATATATTAGTAATAATACTAATAATGAGATGTGAACGAGCAGTCTAAGTACAGATCTGGGAGGCATGGATAGATGCACTAGGGTTCTTTCCCCAGATATGCCACTGACATGCTATGAATTTTCCCATTTGTAAAATGGGGACAATAATACTTGCTTACCTAGCTTGCAGGGGAGCATTGAGGTTTGATTAATGTTTGTAATAGACACAGACAGACAGCATGTTCAACGTGCTAAATGTCATCATTAATAACTCTCTTTCTTTGCCGTTTGGTGCCAGCCCTGTTTACTCACAAGCTTCGTTTCTTCCAGTCTATTTACAGGCTGAAGAAAGTGTGTCGGTCGGAAATGGAAGAGAGGACTCCACTGCTCTCCCCCGAGGAAGTCGTGGACAGGATATTTCAGTTAGTGGATGAGAATGGGGACGGTAAGAAATTTACAGCTCAGGTTGGATTCATGCCTTGTGAACAAACACCTCTGCTGGCTAGACCAATTTAATCAGCTTTATTGTTGATCACCTAGAAGGAAGATCATCTTATTCATATTAGACATGGTGGACCAAGCTCTGTTCTCAGTTACATTGGGGTAAATCTTGAAGTAAGTCCTTTAAGGTCAATATCAAGAGGAGGGAGAACATTTTGTGTTATCATAACATAAGAAAACAGGAGTTCAACATGGGAAAGATCTTCTAATCTAGCTAAGTAACTATACCACACCCATCTACATCTCTGAGATTATCCTATCTCCTAGAATGGACCTTGAAAGGTCATTGAGTCCAGCCCCCTGCCTTCACTAGCAGGACCAAGTACTGATTTTGCCCCAGATCCCTAAGTGGCCCCCTCAAGGATTGAGCTTGTAACCCTGGGTTTAGCAGGCCAATGCTCAAACCACTGAGCTATCCCTCCCCCTCAAATGATGGGCTACCCTGCAAAGGCAGAATACAAGGCTCAATCCTGAAACCCTGGAGTAGTCCTTTATAGTGCCATTGAAGTCAATGGGACCACTCAGATCAGTAACGGTTTGCAGGATCAGGTTCAGAGTTCGCCTGAGAAAGGATGTATCAGATATCAAACTATAGCAACATTTGATCTTAGTCAAAAGCCCACTCAATGAAGGATAGGCCTGAATATTTTTCTGTCTCTTAGGCCTTGTCTACATAGGGAAATTGACCAGAATAGCTATTTTAGAATATTAGCTATTCTGGAATAACCCCATGTGGACACTGTTCCAAAATAAAAGTGACTTTATTGGAGAGTAATTACTCTGCTTTGGAATAATTCCTCCAGATAAAATCACCTTTATTTAGTAATAGAGAGGCCACACAGGAGTTATTCCAGAATAGCAAAATTATACCAGAATAGTGATAGTTGAATAATTATTCTGAACAGTCAATTTCTCCCATGTAGACAAGGCCTTAGGAAAGGGATCCGATGACAAACTTTGCGTAACTGTGTTGTGGGATGGATTGAAACCTGAAATACCTATACATTTGGTGATTTTACAGCACCCTGGAAGACAGGTCACATATTGATGAGCAGAGGACTGGTACTGAATTGTTGCCCTCATTGTTACATTTGCATTTAACGTAGAGAATATCATTTTTACTTCCTTTTCTCCTCTTCTCTCTGACTTTGAGTATGTCTACACTACAGGGACTACACCAACATAGCTATGGCACCATAGGTATGCCGGCATAACCTCATAGGGTGCATCTACACTGCGCCCTTCTTTTGGCAGCATGTAGGGTACATACATACGTAGTCCCCCTAGCATAGGTAAAGATAGCAGTGTAGTTGGTGAGGCATAGCTTAGGTAAGTAAAGACATGCCTGTAGGTTGTGGGTATGTATTCAAGTCCATACCCTACACACTCTCTATTTGCCCAAGCAATGCCTCTCCAGCTACAATGCTACTTTTAGCAGTGTAGTGTCCTGCTGCCTCCTCACGGCTGCAGCCTTTCCCCGCCACAGGGAAAGACTCCAGTAGAGGGTCAGCCTTTCCCCCGCTGCCTTCCCTTTGCCGGAGCCTTTAACTGACATGTGTAGCTACACACCCCAGTGTGGAGACGATGTGCTTTTCACTGTGGCATGTAGTTGCATGTCCCTTAAATGCCACTACCGGTGGTGTTTAGTGTAGACATAGCCAGAGTGTAGACACAGCCTATGCTGACTGAAGGAACACCACTTCCCTGCGTGAGGTGTAGCTAGACTAACAGAAGCATTCTTCCATCTTCCTAGCTGTGTCTACACTGGGGGTTAGGTCAACACAGCTATGTCAACCTAAATGTTAAGTGTAAACCAGGCCTTTCTGTCACACTCTATCAATCTCTATCTTCCCCATTTCTTCTACAGGGCAATTGTCCCTTGATGAGTTCATTGATGGTGCACGGAAAGACAAGTGGGTGATGAAGATGTTACAAATGGACGTAAACCCTGGAGGGTGGATCGTGGAACAGAGAAGGAAAAGTGCTTTGTTTTAATTGACTTCACTGTGATCATGATATGAATGAAAATGTGTGATGCCGGGTGCACCGGTGGCTATTTCATTTTGAGGGTGAAATCACCAGATGGCAATCGCCTGTCACTCTTAATACAATCTCAGCATCCAAATGAAAACTTCAGATGGCTTGAGAAACCATCTTTCCATATGTCACACCTGTTTGCTGAATATAGCATGGAGACCATTGCTGGCAAGCCACTGTAGGGAATAGGCCTCTTTGTGTACAACCCTGCTTGTCAGCTCAGGTTCCTGGTTGCACCCAAAGGAACTAACGTCTGATAGTATCCTGCCACGGCTGGTATTCTGAGCAGTGTTTGTTATTGAGACTGCCCCAGAGGATTGGGAAAGGAGTGTTCCTGATGCAGTGGAATTGCTTTCATTGTAGATCAGTGTGTCTGTCAATATCATCAATGCCTGCAGAGAGATGAAAATATTGGAAAACAACTCCAAAAATAAGTGCTTTGATAACAGACTTTGAGCACTCAAGAAGTCTGTTATGATGCCTAATACGTGTGTGAATGAAAGGTGGATGTATTTCATAGATTACAATAAGCTCTTTGGGACAGGGACTGTCTTTTTGTTCTGTGTCTATACAGCACCTACCACCAGGAGGTCCTAGTCTGTGGCTGGGGTGCCTAGGCTCTCCGGTAATACAAACTACTACTCATTGTAATAAGTGCATTGCTGCTAAACTAAAATCATTAGACATCAATGTATCAGCATCACAAATGCAAATTACATTCCAGCCCGTGAGACAATGTTATGTTCTGAATTTCTGTGCTGGTAGCCAAAACTGTATGTATACAGAGCACAGGAAAATATACCGTAGAGAACAATAGTATACTGGCTGGGCAGATGGAGTACAGGCCTTTTCCGTCTCTCGTTTCTATCTGCCAAATCCTACTCCCTGCATCGAGCCAGAGGGTCTTGGTTGTGGTAGGTTCTGTGTGAAAATAAAATCTCCAGATCATGGAGTAGCAGTAGAAAGTGCAGTACTCCTCTACTGCAGGCTTTAGATGCTGGGTTGACATAATTAGAGGTCCACTTCTTTTTGAGCCTCTGTTTTCTTATCGAGTCATTGCAGTCAGGCAGATTTCTCCACATTGTGGATCTATTCTGAACTCATTCACCTTGCAGATCTTTTGCTGCCATTGAGAGGTGGTTTGGGTCTGGAATGAGTGGCTATGGGAGGGCAGAATTTTGCTCATTCGTTTTCACATGAACAAGAGCACCAGCATTTGTTTGTAATGAGTGCTGGTAGAATGGAACAAAAACGATCTATGACTATCCTAAGGGATAAGCGTGGTGTGAGTTTACTCCAGAGTTACTAAGCCAGTTGTACACCACAAATAGTGAATAGCTGATAGAGAATAATTTTTAGGCATCCTCTAGCCTGAGATTTGTTATTCTTACAAATAACAACCATATCTGAAGAGTGCAGGTTGGATAATGGACAAGAAAAAAGGGACAAATGTATCAAATAGTTTATTTGCAATCAAAAAATTAAACCAGAAAAAAATATGACTGAATATACTAGACCTGTATTTTTTCCCTTTGAAGCAGTAGGTCTAATCATATCTATGGGAGATTTGCAATCACTTTTCATTTTTCTGTGGCCTTTTACTGTAATGTCCTTGCTTCTCATTAGTTCACTGTTTTGTTCTTTTATGGCTTTATTGGTTTTTTAAATGTAGGGAAATAGGGGGAAAACAGAATAAGATTAATATTGTGCTGAAGCTCATGTTTAAAACATGAATCCATACATGTTCAACTTTATAAGAGTGTGTTCCAGTTATTTCCATAACACAGAAAAGAGGTGGTGTTTTTCATTTCTAAGTAAAAGCTATACTTTGGGTTATACAGTGGCTGCTCTGAAAACATCATTCTAGTTTCAGAGTTATTACCAATTCCAGAGATATTCCCTACACTTAAAATGAAGAATACCACTGCAGCCTATGGATTAGTTGTAAACATTCTCTAAATCCCAGACCACATGCTCAGATAGCATAAGATAGCGTAGCTCTATTGACTTCAGTTCTGCGATGCTGGGGATCTTCCCCATAAAGCAGGGTTAGAGATGATCAGCCAAATTCAGAAGAGACACGGAGAATGGCCTAAATTATATGTCCTTAGACTCCTTCCACTTATATAGCTCTATTCATACCCAGTCTACTGATAGATGTTCCATGGAGCCCGATTCTCCACTGCCTTGCGCCTTGTGTAGTCATTTACTCAAGACCAGATTTTGAACTCTCACAGGTTTCATGCGCATATAACTGCTTGACTTAATTGGTGTTAGTCCTGCTTTACCCTGGTGTAAGGGCCTGATCCAAAGCTCATTGAAATCAATCCAGAATTTACACCTTCATAGTAGGAAATTCCAGATTCTAAACCAGCCTAACACAACTTGACAAATTTCATTTTCTTTTCAGGTTTACATGTGGCTGATATTTTAGTTTCTCATTACATAGTAGAAGCTTCCGTATACCAGTCAGCCAATCAGATTGTGGAGAAAGAAAGATGGTTGAAATCCCCCATCCCCATTCAAATAACTTGTATGCTGGTGGGCTATTACAGTGAGAGCTTGTGTAGAATCATTGTTAGAGTTTTGTAACATTTGAATTGAATAAATAATATTTATTTATTAAAATCGTGTGTTTTCTTTCTCTGTTCTACCTTTTCTCATTTCCCTTCAGATTGACGTGGTGGCATATGAGGTATAAGGCAGAGCAATGGGGTGAAATTAGCAAGATGAGTCTCAGGAGCAACCTTCTGTCTAAGAGAAATCTTTTAGGGTATGAAATAATGAACTTGGGAAGGGGTGGGGCTTACATTCAGGGCCGGCTCTACCTTTTTTGCCGCCCCAAGCGGCGAAGCAAAGCAAAAAAAAAAAAAAAAACCTGCTGTCGAACTGCCGCCGAAGAAGAAAAAAAGAAAAAGTTGCTGCCAAAGTGCCGCCGAAAAAGTGAGGGGGGAAAAAGTCGGAGTGCCACCAAAGAAGGGGGGGGGAGTCGGAGTGCCGCCCCTTTAGATTTGCCGCCCCAGGCACCTGCTTCCTTAGTTGGTGCCTAGAGCTGGCCCTGTTTACATTGCTTGGGTCTTCTATTACTAAACAGGATTAGGCAGAAAAAACATTCAGTAGGGGTTGACCCTGCAATTACACGGAGATGGGCTAGTGACTTAACAGGTCTCTTCCACTGTAGCTACTAGGATGGCCATGATATAAGTATTTCTCTTCCAGATTGGATTTGATATAGGAGCCCTCACAAAATCATGCACCATGAGAGATGCAGATGTGATGGCCACCATCTTGGGCATTGAACCAGCGAACTCTGCTGGAGCTCTATAGCTGTACCTCTGTGGAGCAGGTACAGAGAAGGGGCCCCATAACACATGCTCACCAGTGGGCTACACAAGGACCTGTGACACAGAATTATTGAAGATGACAGTGGCAGTTTCTCCAACAGCAGCAACATATATAAAGAGCCAGATTTCTTGCTGAGATCAGGCCAGACAGCAGGGGATTAACTCCCAGGTGAAACCAGGAGGCAAATCCAGTTCAGCCAGAAGGCAGTCCTCAGATGACTCTCCCTGCTGCCCATAGCACTTGGTCTTATTTAGTTGGTCATTGTTTGTCAAAGGTAAAGGCTATGTATTTTTAGGTAGCTGACCACTGTCCTTTGTGAAGGGACTAACCCAAAAGCAGCAAACTCATATGGCAGAAGCAAAGGCCCACCGTTAAATCATTGACTTAATCAGATGAATGAGCTCAGGATTGTGGCTGTATTAGTTATGAAGGTATACACCACAGTCAGATTCAAGTAAGTATATTTTACTGACTGAATAAGTGGAGCATGTGCATTCACTAGGAACAGTAGGATCCCACTCAAATGAAGGCACAAGATAGCAGATCCAAAATCAAATATAGAATATCAGGGTTGGAAGGGACCTCAGGAGGTCACCTAGTCCAACCCCCTGCTCAAAGCAGGACTAATCCCCAGACAGATTTTTGCCCTAGGTCCCTAAATGGCCCCCCTCAAGGATTGAACTCACAACCCTAGGTTTAGTAGGCCAATGTGCAAACCACTGAGCTATCCCTCCCTCCATCCTGCTTAAGGAAGCAGGTGCCACTCCACTGAGCTCAGTGGAATTACACTGATTCATTCTAGGGTTGTATTTGGCCACTAGTGTTTACAAATCTTACTGGTGTTGTTTTTTTTTTTAAATTAATGTCCTTTAAACTAACTTTGCTACCACAATAGTGAAATGATTTTTAATGGGGTGATGGAAACAGCTGTGTGGCAGGCACTGTTGCATGCGTGACCAAATGTTGGTTTCTGCAATTTACAGCCAGTGGGTTGGTAGGTGGGCTATTTTAATTAGATGGCTCCTCTTATCAAATTACAAAACATGGAGTGCTGTGTATTATTCCTTCGGTAACTTCTGGTGCGAGGCCTTTGCTAAGAATGGCAGCTGAGGACAAGGGGAAGAAGTGCTGGTTAGACTTTTAAAAAGTACCTAAATGTAAATTCTGGATAAAAAAAAAAAGAAATAATGGAGCCAATTTTCCACTCTGTTACACTGGTATAAATCTGGCATAATGTAGTGAGAAATCAGCCCCAATCTCGCTCTCCCTCTCTCTCTGTGTCATCAATGGCATTGTCATTTTCTGTCAAAAATATTATACTGGAACTGTAGTCCCTCTGCTAAGTCTATAAGCACTAAATGCTTTGATCTCCTCTCAGACTCAATTTGACCTCTGTGTTGGCTCTTGCTGTCAGCTACTGTATTAATCCATTTTCCAGACTTACTGCCTAGCTGAAATTGGATTTGCCTGATCCGATTTCTCATTGGCCTAAATTGGGAAATTGGAGGATGGCTATTGAGGCTTGCTAAAGACAAATACCATCTGATTCTCTGAGCTGATCAGCGTTTGCTCCCATTCTTGATGTTCACCAAAGTTAGCCAGACCTGAAGGTGGAATAATGAGGTTAGAAAGCTGAAGTTTTTGCTGCTGCAGAGATAGGCTATGTGGGAGATGCGACAGAGAACAGTAGCCGGGAAGAGTTACCTTGCTCTGACGTACTCTGCATAGATAGATTTTCCAGGAACATTACTGAGCATTGTTCAGGAATTGTCTCTGCTTTGAAAGAGAGATGGGCCCCAACACAACCCCTGATTCAGGATCAGATCCAGATCTTTAGAGGGCTTGGTTCTGCACAGTGCAGAGGTTCAGGTCCTCAACTAGTGTAAACTGTCAATGAAAATCAATGAAGCTATGACAGTTTACCCCACCTTGAGGATTTGCCTCCAGTTGCAGATTGCTGTGCGTTTTAGCAAGATGAGGGAACCCAGTTCTGCATTAATGAATGCACTGCTGGATGGGCACAATATGATCCCTGCCTGGAAGCAAGCATGAGACTTGAGCGGAAAGCAAACTGTTACTAGGGCTAGGACTGCATGTAAGTCCATGTCTATTCTGACTCGCCCATCCTCTGTCCACAGGCCCACAGTCTTGAGAGGTAGGAAGTGAGCACAGTAGGGGCCAGAGATTCAGTCCTGCTCTGAGGCAGGGGCGGCTCTAGGCACCAGCAAAGCAAGCACGTGCTTGGGGCAGCCCATTTGCAGGGGCGGCAGGGATCCAGCATGGGAGCTGAGAACCAACAGGGGGCCCTGGGAGCTGTAGTTAGCTCCCTGCCTATAGAGCCAGCCCTGGAGCAGGGAAAGAACTACATTTCCCAGCATTCCCTTGGCCACTACCAACAGGAAAGAGGGGGAGGGAGTGAGGAAGCTGAGACCTCATGCTGCAGCCTGCTATGAATGGAGAGCTGCATTGTGAAGGGCAGGGATACCATATTTTAACATTCAAAAAATAGGACACTCCACGGGGAGGGAGGGTAGCCCCACCCTGCCACCATCCACTCCCTCTGACTGCCCCCCACAGAAACCCCAACCCATCCAACCCCCCTGTCCCCTGATCATTCCCTCCTGGGACCCCTGCCCCAACAGGACCCCACCCCCTATCTAAGCCCCACTGGTCCTTGTCCCCTGATTGCCCCCTCCCAGGACCCCACCCCCTATCTAAGCCTCCCTTCTCCCCAACTGCCCCCTCCAACCTCCCCCCTAGGACCCCACCCCCTACCTGTCCCCTGACAAACCCCTGGGACTCCCATGCCTATCCAACCACTGCCTGTCCCCTGACTGCCCCCCCC
>NW_020665277.1:1646099-1695322 GCF_002925995.2 Terrapene triunguis
CCCCCCCCCGGAACCCCTTACCCCTTCTCCAACCCCCCAGCCTCCTTACCGTGCCACTCAGACCAGCGTGTCTGGCTTCGTGCAGCGCCAGACACGCTGCTGCATACATGCTGCCGTGCTCCCCTGCGGAGCCACAGCCCCCCCAGTACCTGCCTTCCAGATTTGAACACCTCAAAATTCAGGAGTGCTCAAGCTCAGTTTGGGCAGCTGTCACTTCATTTCTCCCAAATCAAATATACTGATCCACTGTAACTTGCTGTAGAAAAAGTAGGATAAAATTGAGCAAGAAATGCTTCCCAGTGGTTATTAGGACTGGAATTGCTATTTTCAACAGCCATTGCCTTTTGTTTGTTTGTTTAAAAGGAAGACAGTGATATTGCATTGGCAAATTCCCCACAGAAAGAAAGAGAGGAACAAAAGAATAATAAAGGCACCTCAACTTTTCCTCATTTATGTAGGACAGTCTTATAATATGCATCCAGATATCCTCCAATCACACAAGCTGAAAATTGTTCCACTTTACTGCAGTTCTGTAACCATATGGGAACCAATCCTGTCTGTGTTCTGTGCACATCCAAAATTCCTGCTGAATGACCCGCCCTGGGAGCGAGTTACCAGTGACCCAGGGCTGCGGCGGAAGGAGGGTGCAGGGCGGAGGGGGGGGGAGGCCAGGGGTGGGGGGGGGGGGGGGGGGGGGGGGGGGCACTGGTGGGGGGGGAGGGGGGAGCCCAGGGCTGGGGTGGCAGGGGGGTGCGGGTCGGGGGGGAGAGCCCAGGGCAGGGGGTGCGGGTGGTGGGGGAGAGCCCAGGGTTGGGGCGGCAGGGGGGTGCGGCAAGGAGCCCAGGGCTGGGACGGGGGGCAGCTAAAATTTTTTTTGCTTGGGGCGGCAAAAAACCTAGAGCCGGCCCTGCTCTGAGGGGAGGACTATGTCAAGGTCTTAACCTCACTTACACCCGTATGTATCCTCCACTCACAAATATCCTGTTGCAACACTGGTGGGTAACCTGCTGTGCACCATGGAAAATCCCTGTGCTTCCAACTCTGTAATTTTTTTTGTAAGTCCCAGGATATTTGATTTTTTCTTAAAACCCTGTAATAATGTGAGAACCTCAGCTTTCATTTTTAAAAAATGTAAGTTTCTAGCCCTCATAACTGTGGAGAAAATCTGGAAAATATGAAGCAGGTTCACCTGAAAGGCTCAGAATCCAGCAGGGAAATAAAAAGCCCTCAAAATATATTATTTTTAAAAAAAATAATAATAATATTTAAGCCAATTTCATGACATTTTAGGCCCTGACTCATGATGTTGGAACATGTGGGGTTGGCAATACTGTAATCAAGCGCCTACACATAGCGAAGTGGTAATAGAGAGAGAAACTATTCCATCTGTTTTATGTCAGTTTCTGTCCTCTGTATCACCATAAAGTAACCGGGTGTAAAAGGAGGCATGTTTGCAGCTTGAGTGCATTGAACCTTTATTTATTTATTCTGGATTCCTTTTGCAATTGTTCTTCACTCTTCTGCAGCACTAAACAATGGAAGCAGCGGTACAAATGAAGCAAGGACTCCTTGCTTAATCTCCTTCCTGCTCTCCTGGGTGGGGTCTCTCAGTACTTTCAGCGTGGCTATAATTGACTCAAGTCCCCTTGCCAGAATTATGAAAGTGATGTAAATTAGACAGGGGGGAGGTGGAAGGAAACAGATTCTGATCTCCAGTGTTACCCAGATTCACATTCAATGAGAGAGAGATTACTTTCTTGATTTCAAAGGATGCAAAATGTATTTGTTGTCATTTTTTAAAGGGCTGAGAGAAAATGGGAGAAGGGGGTGAGGATTCAGCCAAGAAAGAGTTATTCCCAGTTTCCTGTATGAAGAGCCAAAACAACTAATGAATCTATTCCTATATGACAGATGTGCTCCATAAATGTAAAATAACATTATTACTTTAAGGATTAAAAGTTGTTTTGTTTGCAATCAGCACACTGTTGCAATGTGGTTCTATCTCCTAGATAGCTCAAGTGGTGATACATAATCCATATGACCTCACAGCATGTGTCGGGGGTAGCTTTGGAAAGGTTTCAGCAGCAGGCAATTCAAGTGATCCTGACAGCCGTCAGATGGTGGCATGATTGCTCTACTGTAGGAATCCGCTACTGCGGGATTATTATTTGAAATACGGTAGCACATAGGGGTCCTAGCTGAGATCTATGCCCAGAATGTTCAAACACATTGTAAGAGACAGCCATTGCTGGGAAGAGCTTTATAATTGAAATAGTGAGGACAGACAAAGGGTGGGAAAAAGGGGATATTATCCCCAATTTATAGACGGGGAACTGAGGCCCCTAACTCCCATTGAAATAAGCACCTAGGCACATTTGAAAAGCCCACTAGGCACGTATCTGCATCTTTAGGTGCCTAAATACCTTTAAAATCTAGCCCTACGGAACTTGCCCTGGGTCATAGTGAACAGGTAGAGAATTGAACTGAGATCCGGTAAGCCCCCAGTCCACTGGCTCATATGTTTTGCCCACCACTCTGACCAGTTTGTATTTTATTAATTTGTTCTTATTAAGCTAATTGTTGGAAGGAAGCTTCTCTAGTGCTCATAAGCCACCGGGGTTACAGCATCAGCTGGGCTACCAGAAATGCTAATAAAACATAAATTAATAGTAAGTAAACAAAGACAGCTAGCACCTGAACAATCCTGAGGTGGTTGCTGCCAGTTTGCTGTTTATTAAATTATTCATGAGCTGGGGCAAAGGGATTCTCAGGGTTGTTTTTCTTTCTTTTTAATTTGCTGTCAGAGACTTTGGAAAGCAGCATCTGCCGCAAGGAGGGGAGGGTTTGATAGACACACATCTACCCTCAGGTTCACCCAGCCAGTTTTTTTGCATTAGCCTTTAGGACAGCTTAGCCTTTAGAAGTTTCTGATTAAACAGAACTTGGGCCTGGCAAGGTTTTTATAGGCAACGCTGCAGCTTCCTTCACAATTGAGAGTATGGAGGAAATAAAGGTCAATTTTCAAATGCATACGGGGGTGAATTTCATCCTTGGGTGGAGGCCCGGCACAAGGTCCATGCAGCACTTAAGTCCAGCATAAATTCCATTTTGAGGGTTTAAGTGATCCATAAATCTTTTACGGGTCCCCTGCCCCACAGCAAATTTCACCCGCAGAGCTCATATGGGAATGTATATGCCAAAGAAATAGATCATCCAGCATCTTACAATAAAGCAAAATTCTGCTCTCAATTACGCCTGTATAAAGGCCGTGTCACTGGGTGAACTGTCTTTTTACCAGAGTTCTGAGTTCAGCCTCACCTGTGACTACTTCACCTCAGTCCAATGACCATGTGATGGGCGCATGTGATTAGGAACCAGGCCTGCTGGAGCATATAAATGCAACCTAAGACTAGTCAGAGGAAAGATGTAAAGGAGTAGTAAGGTTGTGTGAACTGTTTCATGCAGAGAAAACAGGTGGGAGATGCTCTTTAGTTCCCAGGCAGAAGGCTTGCGAAGAGCAGCAGCTAGTTAGGAAGGCTAGAGGGAAGCCTCAGCAGAGACAGGGCTAGGAATCCTGTACCAAAGGCTGCTAGCCAGTAGGAGAGTGGGTGGAAAACTTGAGCTGTCTTGAGCTTTGTATAAGTTGGACTCCAGAAACAGAGGGTTACTAGGAAAATGCCTGCAGGGTGAAAGTTTATTAACTGTAGCGGAAGGGAAACTGAGGAATGGGAGCACCTGAAGCCAGACTGGGTGAGCCCTTCTGAAGCCAGAACAACATCAGTACAGTCAGCTAGCCCTGAAGTTACATGGGAGTCAGTGAATGTAGGAGCAGAATCTGGCCCATCTTGAGTCTGAAAACCCCAGGCCTCTCTTCTCTGGTACCATTTTAAGCTGTAGTGTAGCTCTCGTTCCCTGAATGGAATTGCTTTTGATGTGTACCAGGAATTAATATATCCTGCTAGGAATAGAAACATTAAAAAATAAAATAAAAATCCACAAGTGAAATAATTTTATAAAATACCATCTTTACTTTGTTCTTTAATTACACTATAGAATCAGAAGTATAAAACTTAACAGGTAAAATGCAGCCAAATGCACACAAAAATCAGAAAACTGCTTATACCTCAGAAACAGCCAGTGCTAAATAACAAGACATTGAATGTGGGGGGGAAATAATTGCTTCCAGTGTGCAGTGCTGCCTAGTCACTTGTGCGTTAGTTGCTGCTGTGGGATGAAGAAACTCTCGGCCCCGTGAGCCCATAACAGAGAGATGAGCAGATGATGAATGGCCAGCCCTACTCAGCTGCTGCGGAGGAGGGGCTGGTTAACCATTAATTACCAACCTTTCCTATGTGTATGGTGGATACTGGGGGCAGCCAAGATGTTACATCTGTCCTGGCAATAGAGGCAGAGAGAGGTCATTGCATTAGGTAATTAGTACACCATTGCACTCCCCGGGTCTCTTTCTGCAAAAGTGGGAAATGGTTTCTAAGAAGGGCAGGGACTCAACCTTACAGGGAAAGATGTTTGGTTCTACTCATTGCCTGAATGCTCTAGTGTTTGGAAGGAGCTCGCAGTTTGAACATTGTATTTGGCCCATCTCTAGCCATGGAGTCCTTTGAACTGGACCTAGACATTCCACTACCATTGTAGGTTCCCGTGTTTTGACCCTTTGACCTTCACACCTGTCTTTGTTATATTTTCTGATGCCCACTGTAATTATTTGAGTTCCCGGGCTCAGTGCATCCTCCCCACAGGCTAGGGGAGGGTCCTTAACTTGCACCTGCCCACCTCCCCAGAACCCAATAGGCCCATTGTATGAAAAATGTGCTATTGCTAAAAGGTATAATGGAAAATGAAATAGTGTACCCACCAGCCCACAGATTAGTGACCAACATTCCTCCAGCACGAACTTATCCATGGAGGTGGCTAATCTCTGGGTTGGAAAAGGAAATTATAAAAGCAAATCCTACTTAAAGTGTTAAACTAGGTCACTTTCCATTTCCCATTGGACCTTTTGTTTGGTACCTGAACCTGTGTGGGTAACTAGTAGACTGGGCTCCATATAAAAGTGAGATGATTTGTTCTGTCGGAGAATAACAGAACTCTGTTATTCTCCGACAGTTCCATTCTGATTCCCCAACAAACAAGTCACGGCAGTTTGACAGTAGCAAGAGTAAACATGCCTGTGCTATAAAGAAGCAGGAAGGCAAGAAGAAGCCTTGAAATAAAGTTTTAACCCAGCCCCACTACCAAGCCTTCCACAGTTGGAGCTTGCAAAGAGACAGAACTGGTGTGGTCTGGTTTTCAGAGGTGTTGAACACCCGCAGCTCCCACTGATTTCAAAGCACTCTAACCCCTGTTTGCTTATTCCCAGAGCTCAGGCCCCTGCACTGTGAAGTGGAAGGGTCTTCTGGCTACTGGTGTGCAAAGAGGCACACCAATAGGTCTCACCTCACTCACAAATGTCTATATTCAGCCTTGCCACAAGAAGCAGTAATGAGAAAAAAGGCTTGGCCAGGCCACGTGTGCAAAGATCCACACAGCATCTGGAGACTAGAGGACAGATTTTCAGTCTTCACAAATCATTTTCTTTTTGTGCCAACAATGTTTTTTTCCCCTTTTCTACAGGTGTGTATTTGCCAAACATTATGCTATACCCTTGTTGGGGCTTAGCTGCATATTCTCTAGAGATGTTATATTCCTCTGGATTTTCCCCCCTCCAAACTTGTTATAAGATGCATTAATGAGGTCGAAATGTATGAAAACTCTTTCCCCTGCCTATAAAAGTGATTCTGACAGCTATCCAAATCCTACATTAGCTGGACCAATTAGTACTGTAAATCCAGAATCACTGAAACCAAAAAATTGGCTCATTGGGATCAATAGCTAACTAGAAAAGTATTCCAAAGTCCAAAGAGTGGACACTCTACATTGTTCTTTCGGTACAGATGAGACATGCAAGAATATTTCTGCAGACACCTGGCAAGACATTACCTTTCAAGTCATTGCCATTGCTGTCCTTTCAAATTCCTTCATGGAGAAACAGGGCCATGCAGATGTGTGTTTGAATAGTTCAGACATGAGTAAAAAGGCACATTTATGTTTTTAACATTTTAAAGGAAAGAAAAAAAGTCAACACCCTTTTTTTCTAGCTCATGTTGGTTTTTTCAACCTTCCATTGCCTTTAGTTTAAAGATAGCCTCAAACCAAAGGATGAGTGACATAACCATTGACTTCTTCTGCTTATTTGCAAGCATCAAAGCTACTACCAAAGGGCAGCTGTCTCAAAATACATATGGAAGGAGAAGATCCAGATCGTTTCTCCAGCTGTTCTGGAATTCCCGCTTTCAGGAAGTTATAGTGGGTCAAAGAAAAGAGATTAGACTGGACACGCTTAGAGTCAATTCTTCCTCCACAGAACATTGTCACGCTGGGCAGATTTCACTACGGTTGAAAAGTGAACACAAGGCCCATTCACCACTTACAGTCTATTCTGTGGGCTCCCGCTGGATTCGAGCTGCGCCCAAGTGCCCTGAATTTCACCCTATAATTTGAGTTGTGAAGTGATTCGTTGATCCCATTTCACTCCATACCATTTGTTTACCCTCCGGTTTACCACAAGCTCCCTTTCATTCCTTTCAAAGACATAATAAGGAGAAAAATGATTCTATCAAAAATATCTGATTTATTTTTCCTGTCGTGTATTTTACTTGGGAGACTTCTCTGCGAGCATGTGTGTGTGTTTGATTTTTCTGCTCAGAAAGAAAAATCATCACTACTATATTTTAAAATGCCTCTAAGTATGACCTAGTTCCCTTTCCCCCTATACACACACATACGCGTGCCTAACCAGAGAGGGGTTTGCAATTCATAGAATCATAGAATCTCAGGGTTGGAAGGGACCTCAATGAAGTGTTCTGTTCAGCTAGGGTGCAACTGACCACAGCGCAGGGGGTCCACAGATGCCCACATTGCCATTTACACGTGTTAAGGATTTAAGGGGTGCCTGGAGCCTCTTTTTGTGGGCTCCTGTGCAGGTCCAAATTGCACCCTGATTGCCTATTTGCTTTGAACTCCCGCAGTAACCCTGGAGTCTGTGCTGATTTGACTGACAGAAAAGCTGTTCATTATGAACTGGACTCTGCAAAGTCCTTGGAAGATCACCTGTGTTTTTCACATACCGATTTCCATATAGGTCACATAGCTGTGGTTACCACTCTGCTCTCAGAGCGGGAAATTCGCCCCGGGCAGAGTGGCTGTGCACTCCTCCTTCACCTCCCCAGTGTTTACATCAGGCTTCCCCCAGGGTTTAAGCTCCCATTAAGAGCCAGGTGCTGCTCTTTTGAAATCAGAGGGTTTTGTACTTGGCTTTAATGGAGTCAGGTTTTGACCCTAAGACTTAAGTGGCGTGACAACCTTGTGGGGCCCCTTGCACGGAGATGAATTTCCACAGTGGTCACTCAGCAATGCGCCTTCTGAAAGTATTATGTGATCCTGCTCTCGCCTTCCTGGAACACATTCTTCACTTCTCTCCCTACCTAGGAGCAGCAATATTCAGAGGCACCCAGCTGGCAATAGGCCCAGGTGGCACCATTCGGGAAGTCCCTGGCATCATTTGAGTCTAGAGCAATGAGTCAGCTCGGCAGCTCGCTCTCTTTAAAGTCTGATCCCTCCCTTTTGCAGAGGCAGCAGTGGTTGCATCTGCTCCCTAGGCAGCGCTCTCCCAACGCCCAGCGCTCTTGTCACTGCTGGTCTGTGTTGGCCTCACAATTCACTGCGTACACAATTGGTTTGACATGTTTAGAGGAGTTCCTGATTCCCCTGCTAGGGTGATATTCTAACATAGGATGCTCTTATCACAGTGGCAGTAGCACAGCTCGCCAATTTCCCCACCCCCATCCCAATTTTTTAATAATGTTAGACAATAAAATAAAAGAGTTTTGAAAATTTTCTATTCAGCCGCCCCTTCCGTCTGCTCCGAGCCCTGCGGGTCCTTCCCATCATTCTGGATCATCCGGACAATGTGCGTCAGGTCCAAGCTCCGGGTGAGGATTTCAAGGAGCACCTCGTCCTTCTGTACTCCCTCCATGAACTCCTCCAAGGAGAGCTCGCCTGTTTGCAGGAACACATGCAAAGAGGGTTCTGTTAAATCCTGCCCTCATCTACGCTGACTTCAGTGGGCCTTGAATCAGGCCCCAGAGGAATTATGTAGATACAACATAAGAAAGGGCCTAACCAAGGCTCTCGGTCCCCTGCCAAATAAAATTAAACTACTTGCACAACCTCAAACGCCTCTCCACAGCTCCAATCGCTCTCAAAACCCACCTCCTCCCCAGCCCCTGCCAACAGAAGCAGCTTGCAGTCTTCCCTAAAGGACAGTAGACCACAGGGCCATTTCTGATCAGCAGTGGGGAAGCCTGTCTGAGAGCTGCAGACCTCTCGCAGATCAACGGCCAGCCCCCTCTCCTTTAGAAAGAGGGGTGTCCAGCTTGAGTTCCTCTGATCGCACCTGTCTCAGTATGTCATGAGGAGAGGGGCAAAGTCCTACACCATTAAGGCCTTATCGATCAAAACTAGCATTTGAAATACAATCTGGAACCAACAGGATTTATTTACTGAAGGAGAGAGAGAGAAAAAAAGGAGCCTATCTCCCTGCCAGGACCGTTCTCTAAAAGTTTGCCAGTATCATTTTAAATCTCCCCAGTCAAAGGGTTTCTACCAGTCCTGTTGGGAGACTCTTCCCCAGCGGAGTGCATAACTCACTCCAGAAGTTTATCTCGACATTTCAGCTAAATGTTCCTCTTTCTTAATCTCATCCTCTGCTTAATCCCCCTAGTGGATTCTGGGCCCTTGGGAATATGGACATCTAAATTCAAACACTAAGACAAGAGCTTGAAATGTTGATGTTACACCCCCATGCTTATTTTGGAACTGTTTAAATAGGGCTTCTGATTTTAGGTTTTGAATTTTAGGTTTTACTGTTGTTTGAAACAGTGCTACATTAAAGCGCACAGAGGAACAAACACACTAAACACTAAACCAGGGGGTTCTATAACAAGGATACAAATCTTAAAATAACATGTAAGTCATTTTTATACATATTATAAAAAATTAAGTAGATCGTGTTTAGACAAGAAATTTGGGAAGTACCTGAAAAAATCTTCTCAGAGCCCTGAACCCCTTCCCCCACCCCCCCGATTTTTGGACATCTACACAGAACTCAAAAATTGCTAACAGTAAACCCTGAACAATAAAATTAATAACCCCCACAAAACAGAAGCCCTGTACATAAAGCCAGATTCATGAGGCAGAATTTGGGGTCTGTTTAAGCTCTAGGGATTGGTAGAAGCGGAGAACATTTTGACACAGTCCCACATGACATTCTGATAAGTCAGCTGGGGAAATGGGAGGTTGGTGGAACTACCATTAAGTGGATATGAAATTGGTTAAACAACCGGAAACAACGAGTATCTATTAATGGAATGATGTTAGATTGGAAGGAGATCTCAAGGCGGGTTCCACGGGGATCTGTTCTGGGTCTGATGTTGTTTAACATCTTTATTAATGACCTGGATGTAGGAATAGAGAGCATCCTGCTCAAATCTGCAGATGACACAAAGCTGGGGGGAGCTGCAAACACTTTGGAGGATAGAGCTAAAATTCAAAGGGATCTTAATAAATTGGAGAACTGGACTATAGACAACAAAATGAAATTCAGCAAAGACAAATGTAAGGTGCTACACTTAGGGGCAAAAAACCAAATTCACAAATACAGAATGGGGGATAACTGGATTGGCACCAGCACAGCTAAGAAGGATCTGGGAGCTGTGGTGGATCACAACCTCAACATAAGTCAACAGTGCAATGTTGTTGCAAAATAAGAAAATTCAATTTTAGGTTGCATTAACAGAGGCCTAGCATGCAAGTCACAAGAGATGATAACACTGCTCTATTAGCCGATGGTTAGACCTCATGTGGAGTATTGTGTCCAGTTTTGGTCACCAATGTATAGAAAGGATGTAGAGAAACTGGAAAGGAACCAGAGGTGAGTGACAAAGATGATCAAAGGGATGGAATACAAGCCATATGAGCAAAGGCGGAAGGAAATGGTATATGTTTAGTTTGGAAAAGAGGAGATTAAGGGGGGGGGCATGATAGCAGTCTTCAAATACTTGAAAGGCTGTCATAAAAAAGATGATGAAAAGTTGTTCTCTCTTGCCACAGAGGGCAGGACAAGAGACAATGGATTCAAGCTACAGCAGAGCAGATTTAGATTAAATCTCAGGGGAAACTTCCTAACTGTAAGAACAGTAGGACAATAGAACAGATGCCTAGGGAGGTCATGGAAGCTCCTTCACTGAAAGTTTCCAAAAGGAGGCTGGAGAGCCATCTGTCTTAGATGGTTTAGACACAACAAATCCTGCGTCTTGGGAGGGCGTTAGACTAGATGACCCTTGCAGTCCCTTCTAACCCTATGATTCTGTGATTAAGAGTGGGAAATGTGTAAGCACTTAGAGTTCAGCCAAGGGGTGAACAGGAGAGGATGAAATGGACAGGTTAAATGGTACCTGTTTCTTCTTAGTTTGCTGAGACCTTGAACAAAATTTAAAAGGATTGGGGGCTAGATTTCCCCTTGCACCCTAAAGCTTTTTGGCCAGATCTTCAGATCCTCAGCTGATGTAAATGGCCATAGCTTTACTGATGTCAATGGAGCAACAGTCATATACACCAGCTGAAGATCTGGCCTTTCATATGCTTTCAGATCCATTTTTGACAGCTCTGTTTCTGGGCACTCCAGGAGTTTGCAGTAACTTGGCAGGAAGAATTAGGGTTAGCGGGTTCAAGTTAGAGCAGTGCTCTCTCTGGCATATAAAGTTCCTTACCATCTCCGTTGATATCGATTTTATCAAACACCATGTCTGTGAATTCCTCAGCGGTCATTTTTTCGTTACATCGGTTAATGGCTCGAATAGCCTGGAGGCAAAGAAGGACACAGAGACCATTTAATGAGCATGTTGTGTAGATTTATGAATCTGTGGGCAGTGAGTAGCAAAAGGGTGTAGCATAAATTACCAAATTTTCATGCAATGGGTTGGGTTCTCAAAGGGATAACAAGTACATTTAAAAAAAAAAAGATTCAAAACAATTTAAAATACATTAAATGCATTAAAAGCTTAAGTAGTTACGGCGGCACATTGGGATAATTCATAAACCTTTGACCTCTGGAAATCTTGATTCAAATCCTTAGGTTCAATTAAAGTGCTAGTCTCAACCTAGTCTTAAATGGATGTATTTAAACAGCCCAGACTGGAGCAGAAGGGAGTGCTGCAGGTGAGAACTGGGAGATGTGTGGAGGCCGAGGGTTGAGGACTTGGACTGCAAGGGAATTCCAGTCCATCAGCAAAGCAGTGGGGGAGAGCAACTGGCACAATGCATGCCCACACCAGGCTTGGCACCAGCCACTGCTGTAATTCCCAATTTGCGCCTAACTGAGCCTGGAGGTCCTTCAGCCCAGTATTGTGAGTGGACTAAAGATTTGGCCAATGCTTGCAAATTTGCCAGTTGACTGAGCACAATTCTCTCTGGCTTGGAATGTTCTTCCTTTGGGAATGCGTTCTTGTGGCCTTTCTCTCTCTGTACATTTGTCTAGCGGCTGATATCCAAGGTGCTATGGCAACACAGTTACTGGCTGAAGAAAAGAGAGGCAGCGCAGCAATAGCTCACCTTGATGATATTCAATAATTCTCCTCTGTCGATGCAGCCATTCCCATCCACATCATAGAGCTTGAAATACCATCTCAGCTTCTGTTCCACTTTTCCCTTCAAGACCAGGCTCAGAGCTGCCACGTACTCCATAAAATCAATGTAGCCATCCTAAAAAGCACAAGAACAGGGCTACATCAGAGGTGAGCATGAGTCAGATAGTTGGCTTTAAAGGTTCTGGCTGGTATCTTTTGGAACAGCTGACTGCATTTCTGTAATAAAACTGGGATAATATTACTTACCTTTCGTTAACTACTGGGCCAGACCTAAACTGGTGTAAATTGGCTGTAGTTCCTGTGAAGTCAATAAATGATGCTAATTTATACCTACTGAGGATCTGGTCCAATAAGTGTAAAAGCACTTTGAAATTGCTGGTACTTATCTGGCCCCCATCACTGTACTATCTGAGCACCTCACGATCTTTCATATATTTATCCTCATAACCCCTCTGTGGGGTCTGGTGGTGCGATTATCCCCATTCTACAGATGGGGAACTGAGCACTGACAGACTAATGACTTACCCAAGTCTGGGGTGGCGTAGAGAATTGAACTCAGGTCTCTAATGGCTGAGGAGAAGATCGTAACCGTTAGACGATCCTTCCCATTTAACCAAATCATTTGGTGAAAAAAACCTAAATACGTTCAGATGAATTATTACTTTATTAATAAATACTACTAATAAATATTATTATACAACAAACTGTAGTGATGTCTCACCAATAGCAGTGATGGGAATTGGGAAACCCAGTTGTGTGTCGTTTGGGAAAACATTTCTTTCCTTAATTTAAACATGTATTTTTAACTATTGCAAATGGAAGCCCAGGCTGTTCAAACAATCAAGAGTCATGCTGGTAATTCATTCTTGCCTGGTACCCAGGGAGACACAACAAAACAAAAGCCAAACTCAAGTTTTGCTGGAGCAAATGGAACCTGAACCTCAAAAGTGCAGGGTACTATTTTTGATAGAGAAGCCCTAATTTGGGAGGGGTTTACAAAAAAAAAAAGTCAGGCAGCATGAGCTCGCCATTCCTTACTTCAAAGATTTCCTCTGCATTTCAGCAAAACAAGGGCTCTCTGGGGGACATTCACCCCCGTGCCAGGGCCACCACAGGGAATCAGCAACACAGAGTTCCTAGACTCTGTTTGTTTGTCAGAGGGTGGAGATGGATGGCAGGAGAGAGATCACTTGATCTTTACCTGGTAGGTTCACTCCCTCTGGGGCACCTGGCATTGGCCACTGTCGGTAGACAGGATACTGGGCTAGATGGACCTGGCATTGGCCACTGTCGGTAGACAGGATACTGGGCTAGATGGACCTTGGTCTGACCCAGTACGGCTGTTCTTATGGAACACTTAAGTTCCACTCAAAGACCTATTTCGCAGGCTTAATTGGTGCATATGCCTTGTGCCTGTCCCCCTGCACAGGGGTGAATTGCATCTGCTCTGGATAAGGTTTTCTGTGTCCTGCTGCATTTTCCAAATTTGAATAAATATGCAAACCAAACAGACATAAGGACCTAGAGTTCAACTGCTCTATGTGAAACTAGCAGAGACGAAGGCTTTCGCCCTCTCTCCAGTGCATTTTGAATGCAAGCAGCAGTTAGTTTTAGTTGCCCCAAACACCTCCAATCCCCAAAGTGGTAATTTTAAAATTTGCAGATGCACAATGAGTTAATAATCAACAAGATCTCAGAGTATCTGCTGGGCTTAGAGGTTAATTAAACCTAGAGAGCTATTCTGTGCTATGGGAATCTCTTTATGCAATACAATTATATCTCAGGAAGCAAAGAGGAACAGGCTTATCCAGATGAAATCTGATGGGTTACCCAACGCCATCCCATCCATGTGCATATGTAATTCTTTTCACTGCTAATGGGATTTGCATGCAGACGTCAAGGGGAGAAGAGAATTCACAAAGAGCATGTAGAATGGGGTCTTGCACTGTAATCTTTTCCCTCTGGAAACCTGGGTTCACACTTGGTCAGGCCACAACGGAAAAGGGGTTTTAGCCTCATTTTTCTGCTTAGTTACATTTGGCCCACACGCTACAGTTGGGTGCATTCAGCTATAGAGACTTAGTTCAGGGGAAGTTACAGGTAGGACTGAGGTGTATTTGCCGCAGTGTTATGCAGGAGGGAGCTTGCTAGTCACCGCCCTGGCTCTAGGTATTGATCTCTGACATTCACAACTTCTTAAATTTCTGCAATGCATACTCCCAAACATATTTCAAGTGAAAAATGGCGCATTGTACAAAGCGATGGTAATTCCTCGGGAAGTATGGGCCATGTACTGTCATGGAATCAGCCCACTGCTTGAGGGGCCCAGTTAAAGAACAGATCATCTGCTTTATTCCACAGTCACAAAAATCAGATTAGGTATAAATAGCTGCTGAGCCAATTACCACCCTGGATTTCCTGTGCACTGATTCATTAGTCAGGTGTACATTCAAACATGAGATCCCTTAGAACACCAATGTAAATACTGGCATACTGACTTTTGGTAATATTTTCAAGTCCTTTAAGCAATTTAAGAACCTAAATCACATTGATTCTCAATGGGAATTAAGATCCTAAATCGAGCCTTTTTTTGGGTGCGCAAATTTTGGCCTTAATTTTTAATTTAGCAGGGACTGGGGCGTTGTTTCAAAACCATGAGTGCTACTGAATGTTTAAGGAAGTCAAGTGTCTCATTCTCAGTTTGTCTTTTTCTAAACAAACCACATTCCTGTTGGGCAGGACATTTTTTTTTAGCTGGCACCAGCTTTAATTTAATTGTGCCAGCAGCTTGGTAGGTACTTTGCAGAGAGATATGAAAACAAGGGCCAAATTCTGTTCTCGTTTACACCAGTGTAAATCTGGAGTAATTCCATTCACGCCAATAGATTTCTACTGATTTAACTGGCAGCAGAATTCTCCTAAGGTCAATGCCTTTGATATTTTACAGATACATACTAGTGGGCTTAGTGCTAACAATGCTGAATCATCCCCACTCAAGTCAGACAATAACTCGTTAGTGGGACTGCTCATGGCAGCAAGCACTACACCTGGTATGAAGTTTTTACTGGACTGGGGCTTAACATTTTGTTAATGTGGCCAGATTCCCAAAGTTTCTTGCAGCAGCTGTGATCATTTGGGTTTGGGTAAAAATAATATTGCAGAGAAGAATGGCATGAGGCGCTGCCGGGGTCAAAGGGCTCCAGAGGACTGTGGGCAGGTACTGAATGGCAGTCATGCTCCTGTAAGGTGCAAGGAGGCTCCAAAGATGCTTCTTCCCACCTTGGAGTTCAACACACTTTTCAACAGACAGCTCTGCAGGGGTCCCATTCTATGCAGCCTGGAGAGTAATCTCCTGTATTTCACCTACTGAGAGCTTTCTGTGTGGGTGAAATTCATTCCTGACTAGATGGCCTGCACAAGGCTTAGGTGACACTTAAATCTCAAGTATCAGAGGGGTAGCTGTGTTAGTCTGAATCTGTAAAAAGCAACAGAGGGTCCTGTGGCACCTTTAAGACTAACAGAAGTATTGGGAGCATAAGCTTTCCTGGGTCAGAACCTCACTTCTTTTACTTGCATCTGAAGAAGTGAGGTTCTTACCCACGAAAGCTTATGCTCCCAATACTTCTGTTAGTCTTAAAGGTGCCACAGGACCCTCTGTTACTTAAATCTCAGTTAACCCCGAGGTCAAGGATTTCAGCAGAGGGCAGAACTCACGTCTTCTGCACTGGGTTGAATTTTAGACACAAACTATTGGGATGAAATGAAACCTCAGACAAGGGGTGATGGATGTTATGAATGGCAGTTTGTGAGACAGACAAGGTCGGTGAGGTAATATCTTTTATTGGACCAACTTCTGCTGATGAGAGAGACAAGCTTTTGAACTTACACAGAGCTCATCTTCAGGTCTGACAGATAAACAGAAAGCCAACTATTGATAGGGCCATGCTATTACGCAGTCAATTAGACTCAAATAAACCCTCTTAAACAAATAAAGCTACCTTACGCACAGCTTTCTTATCCTGAAAAGGCAGAAGAGCCACCAGGGCCTCCACCACTGCCAATCCGTTCTATATGGAAGGTGAATAGATACTGTGGTGATGGGCATCAGTAAACACCTTTAAGACAGGCAAATCCAGAATCACTCTATTGATGTCACTTCCGGATTTATATTGGTGTAACAGAGACAAGTTAGTTATGCCTAGATAGCAATTCTTTTCCTTTCCTTTCCTGCTGAAAGCTCCTTACAAGTTGATGGGCCTGATTCACTCCTGCTTTACTCATAGTATTATGTGGGCGTAACTCCTCTGAAGCCAATGAACTTGTGTCAGCATAACACTGGCCATGCAGTAATGACTCAGGGCCTGCATATCGAGGGATCTTTCAGCCATCACGGGGATGCAGATATGGCAGCCAAGGAAGTGATTCTGGATAATAACAAATGTTCTCCAAATACGGCCTGACCTGAATGGGCTTTGGATCAGGCCCATAAAGGACACTGTTAAAAAATAATCTTAAAGATCAGGTCTTTCTCCCTTTGAAGTCAGTGGACCTTTAGGAACTGATTTCAATGGGAGCAAGATTGGTTCCTACTACAAAGCACAGCATCCATTTGTAGCAATTGCTCTACCTGAAGCCTCAATGAGTCATTTGGTGCTTTTGTTCTTAACAGCACCTGGTGAGAATCATGAACGAATTTAGCAGGAGCAAGTAATTAGACATCTTAAAAAGCTGTAAAAAGAGAAGCCCAGCACAAGAAAAACACAGCTATATAATAAAACAAATCCAACGATAAGAAACGTAGAAATCAACCATAAATACACTTCATCTTTGCCCTAAGCCATGGAACATGCCATACTGAGTGGATGTGGACCTTACTGTCGCTCAGTCAAATGAATGTGGCACTTTTGACTCAATTTCTTTTTACTGCCGTGACATTAGACAGTGTGGGATTAAAAGGCAGTTTATTTTACAGGGATTAGAAACCATCAGATAAAATAATTCTTTTAAAGTTGTATTAAAGAGAAATACCAACAACTCAAATAATTTAAAACTAAAAACAATAGAATATTTGTTTTGGAAAGATTCCCTTTTCTTTTACCTGCATTCATATAACAGACTCATTCGGGACATTCATGTCAAATACTTTCACATAAATGTATTTATATGAACTTGATTCTCCACCATCCTGCAAATTGTGCAGACATGTAGACCTGTGCAATATGAGTGCAAAGTAGGTGTAAAATGCTACCAAAACTGGTTTTGGAGAGTGGAGAATTTGGATTTGATAGTGTTTTACACCCACTTGGCCCTTTACATGGGTGTAAAGGACTACATAACATGTAAGGCAATGGAAAGACAGGGCATATTTATATATTATTTTTATTTGTATTATCAGAGTATCTATGGAACCCTAGTCATATATATATATGACTAGGGTTCCATAGGTACTCTGATAATACAAATATATATATACATACACACAAACAAACACATACACACAGATACATACATATTAAATAGAGATGGTAATATTTACCTTATTAAAGTCAAATGTCTCAAACATTTGCTCAATGTATTTGTTTGATGCTGGACTCAGATTTTTCAAACCAAAAAACTGCTTGAACTCATGCAGGGTGAGCTGACCCGAGGGACACTCCGTCATGAACTTCTTGTACCATTGGTGGCACTCGGTGGCACTCAGTTCTTCCACGGATTTCCCATCCATGTTCCCCATTTCCACACAAAGAGATGGTCACGTTTTTCAGGAACAATGGAAATTTTGTAGACTTCTCCTTCTCGGTTGTTGGGGGTTTGGTTGGCTTTTTTTTTTAATTTTCAATTCTACTTTTTGCCTTTAAGTTTCAAAATCAGCTGATGTCACAGGAGTTACACTAATTAGAGAACCCAAACACCCAAGCACAAGATTTTTCTAGTTCACTGTCATGGGTCACAGAGCTGCAAAAAGGCACCCCTCCAGAGAGAGTTTCACACTTCCTAAAGTGAATTTAAACTCGCAAAACCCTCTTCAAACAAGGACCTGACATTTAAGTATGCAGCAAATCCTAATCCAGCCAATGAGGAACAGCCGGTGATGGGATCCCAACTGGGGCATCCAGAGTTCAGGGTTAAAATAGAAGGGAGGTAAAATGGGAGACTCTTGCAGATTACAGGTAAGATTATGATGGCAGGATTTGCTCCAAGCATAATCTCCTAAACCACTTCATTTCTGATTTTGTGTCTGACCATGTGAGTGATGACTCTGATACTAACATCAGAACAAAAGAAAAGAGAGTAAAGTACTCCGAAGGCCCTTTGTTAGTCTGTCCTTTCACTTCTCCCCTAGAACTCACTATAGCCAGAGGGCTTCCAAAAGTGACCAGCAACCGGAGAATGAAAAATCAGGCTGGGGAGAAGAACACTTCAGCTCCCGTCACATGTGTTTTGTTGGGTTGATTTTGATGGCCTAGGACAACACCCAGGAAAGAGAATCATCCTAAGCACTAACCAGCAGCCCTGCTAGCAGAGATTGGGTCCAGGGGACAAATCTCCAGTTAATAAATTGTCATAGCTCCACTGATTTCAATGGCACTTTACACCAGCTAAGGATCTGCCGCCAATTGTTACGTGCCTCAGTGATATGTGAAAAGGTCTTCGTGTGAATGAGAATTGGGCCCAATGTTGTTTTCATATCTCAGGTGCAGCAAACAGAGAAGAATTAACAAAAAATGGATCCTATTATAATAGGCCAAATCCTCAGCTAGAGGATAAAATGAATAGAGCTACCTGGATTTACACCAGGTGAGGATCTAGTCCATAGTATTCATAAATATTTTTCTCTTCTACACACCTTAAGGTAAGGAGCCCAATTTTTGCACATGGCCTGATGCTGCTTTCCCTGCATTTATGCAGTTATGAATAATAAAAGAAAGGCTTCAAATTAAAGGTGTGCAGGCTGGTTACACTTCACCAACTCTTTGTCAACTACATTTCCTAGAAGCTTGACAATGGCTGGGCAGCAGAAACACCTAGCGGGGCAAACATCAGTGAAAAACCTGGCAGAATAATATAAGGCTGAACACACGTTTTTTTCCGGCAGAAATACTGTGAGGTTTGATAGTCCAGCGACCGTCAGTTTAATGAGGTGCAGTGCACTCCAGCAAGCCAGCACTGAGACATTCAACAGGGAAAATGGGAACACGCAGAAGCAAAACCTTTCCCAGACATCTACAAAGCGAACTGTGCCAACAATGAACTGAACGTGGAGAGCTCCTCTCATCTGGGTGTGCCTGAAAGGGCTTTGCAAACATTAATTCATCAAACCTCACAGTTCCTCCTTCTGAGGCAGAGCAGTATTATTTCCTCAGTTTTTACAAAAGGAGAAACTGAGCTACAGAAAGGTGATTCAATGGCAGAATCAGCCACAGAACCCAGGCGTCTGATTCTCCATCCTCTGCTTTAACCATTACACTGCACATGTTCCTGGAGCTGGGAATAGGACCGAGCAGCCCTGACCCCGCAGCCCTATGTTCTATCCACCTAATACATTGCACACCTGCCCTGTTTTCCCTCGATGGAAGCAGAAGTTCTCTCCTGACCCCGTCCCCCCGACCTTCTTATCTGGGCTATTTATGGCACCAATTGTTCCTGGCCCTTATGTGGGTTAACATGAGGAAGGAGAGCACAAGAAACTTTCCTCCCGTGTGCAACCAATGTAAGGGCCTGGCACAATTGCACCCTCTGCACAACAAACCTAGAGGTGCACAATACCCCAAGGGGGCAAGGAGGGGCAGGGCCAGGGGTTTCCCTTCTGCCCCAGCCCGCGGGGAGGACCAGCCCGCCGGGAGAGTCAACAGCACCCCCTGAAGGGTGGTAGGTGACCTTCCTCTGCATGCCAATTGTGGCATTCTAGTTGCCTGCACCTCCCCTTACTCATGCTGAGGGGCCCTGGGGGGGGGGCAATGTACCTTGGGAAGGAGCCGCTCTGTCAGAGGCGGTGAAGAGCACTTCCTGCTCAACGAGTGACAGAACCGTGTGGCTTGTGCAACAGGGATTAATATCCAGGGCAAGGAAACACCTCATGCTGCCAGAGGAATCGAGGGCAACCCTCACAGATGTGCAGGATGTAAGGAGATTCCCCCAGATTTGCTGCTGATATAAGCACCAGTTAGAGTCCAATTCAGCTGTGGGTTACACCTGTGAACATCTACTTTCCAAATCCAGTCAATGGAATTACTCTGGGTTTGTGCCAGTGCAAAGGTGGAGCAGATTTGGCCCTTAGGGTCGTGGTGCCAGGGGGCTGCCCTCTAATCAGCAGAAGTGGTCTTGACCCCTGGCTAAACCCCTGAGGAAAGGAAGGGAGGGGGAAATTTACCTTTCCCCACTGCTGTGTCCCAGCGTGGACTCTGCCTGTAAGCTGTCTGCTCTGCATTACTCATCATGCTAGCAATCCCCAGGTCCCAATGATCAGTAGAAGGCAGAGGCTGGGACTGGGAGATACACAGACAACCTAAAAATAAACCACTAATAAAAAAAAGTGTGGGCTTGTACCTCAAGAGACACCAATGTGCTAACAGTATATGAAAATACCAATGCTTTGTAAGAGCTTCCGGTGGAGATACCCAGGACCCACGGGAAACAGCCCTCACACTCACAGTCGGCGCTAAAGGGGGAACACATGAAGCAAATGGAGGCCTCCACTCCCCTGTGAATCTTGACAGCATCTGAAATATGAGGTGCCACTGTTCTTTAGCTAAGCGTCAGTTAAGTGTACTCGGTTCTTCGATTCAGAGTCAGCAAATGCAGTGGCACCTGCAGCTAGCAGGATCAGACAGAAGAGATGGGCCTGAAATGAATCCGGTTTAAACACACCCAAACTTGGCTCTGGCAGCTCGGGCTAATCTCTAGCACACTGAGTAGAATGAAAGCCCTGAATTATTTCAGGATATTGCAAGGTGCCAGGTGAAATTCCCAGCTGTGCCACAGACTCCCTGTATGAGGTTAGGCAAAGCACTTGGGCCCAGATCCTCAGAGTTATTTAGATACCTAGTTTTCAATTATTTCAATGGAAGTTAGGTGCCTAAACACCTTTGAGTTTCTGGGCCCTGGGCTCGCTGGGCCTCAGTTTCCCAGCAGTAAATAGGGGGATGATGATAGTCTTCTACCTCATGTGGGTGGTCATGACACTTAGTTAATTATTACTTGTAAAATGCTTTAAACTTCTTAGCTGAAAGGTGCTTCTAAGGGGGTGGCCGGGTTCTCCCCCAACCCACTCTGGTAGCAAGAGTTAGAACCCTACATAAAGTTGCTGAATAAGTTCTGCTGGCTATTATTCCAGGAGGGGCTTGTTAATTCTACCAAGATAGGTAGTGTGTGATGATCATCTGACCAGAAGGCATGAGGGTCTGGGGCACAGAGATTTCTGCAGGGAAACCCTAGGACCAGCCAGACTTGGGCAGAGATTTATAACATACTGTTAGTGTTTCAACTGCCAGTCAAGCCAAACTCCATGAAAGGAGATACGTTTGGACAGTATGACTACACTGTTCAGAGCAGAGTGGGAAAGTCCATCAGCTCACAATGCTACAGAAGGACAATATTGTACCTTTCTGCCAATGCATTCGATTCGCCAGGCTATTAAAAAAATTCCTGTATACCGTGTGCCAGCTGACATCTTTTACAATGTACTCTAAGTCAGGGCTAGTAGAGACCTCCCCAGTGCATGTTACATTTCAGTGACAATTACCAAACACAAAACAAGCTTTTACAGCTCCAAACACAAAACAAGCTTTCTTCCTCACTGAGCACAATGTCATACCATGCCTGTAAGGCCTAGCAATGAAGGGGTTCTTATGCTTTCCAGAGTCTGACCAGGACTTTGGGAAAACAAAGAAGAGACCAGCTCCTACGGAATACAGCCCAGGTTCTACACTGAGCCCAGTGCATGCTGGAGCAAGACATCTGGAGTTTAGTCTGTTGTGTGGATACCCATGCAGTACATAGATGATCAGTAAAAAGCAACAGAGAGTCCTGTGGCACCTTTAAGACTAACAGATGTATTGGAGCATAAGCTTTCGTGGGTGAATGCCCACTTCGTCGGATGCATTCACCCATGAAAGCTTATGCTCCAATACATCTGTTAATCTTAAAGGTGCCACAGGACCCTCTGTTGCTTTTTACAGATCCAGACTAACATGGCTACCCCTCTGATAGATGATCAGTAGAATTCATATTTTATGCACCTCACTGTTGAGTCTCAGTGCCTCAATAAGGGTTCCCAGCAACCCGGACACAAGAAATCTGACTGGGTTTTCCTATATCAATACAATTACACACACTCTAGGCAACCTATTTCTCGGAGATCAGTGCATTCATCAGGTGGATGGATTCACCAAACCTAACAGCATCTTCCCCAACCCCCATATCCATTGCATTGCTATCACAGGCACCAGTTCTCATTTTAACATGCTTCATTTAATGTGCCAGCTAGTGGCTAGTTTTGGTAACGTAACCGCAATGGTAGGTTTACACTATAGCACCGCATTCTGGAAGGAGTTGGGTAGAAGTTACGACAGCCGTTTGCTATGCTGCTGTGAAAGTTTAGCTCCTGCAGTATGTCCTAGGTGGTCTTCTAGAGTCATCCAAATAAGCTTTACCTTACCCCTTCAACCCACACACTGCACTAGCATATCCTGCACAAATGAGAGGCTTGGGCCAGGCATACTGTCAGTTTCGTTGCTTTGGGTTTATTGTAACCAACTGTGGTTTCGTCCCCACAATGGGTCTCCACTTGACAATGTTTGCACTCTCTACGTCCATCACCTTCCTGGTGTGATCGGTGTCCCGGCAATACCGGTACCCACAGGTTGGCTTCTGCGCAGTGTAAAATGGTGCGTACGAATTAGAGTAATTCGATTTATAGAAGACAAACTTGAGTGAATCAGGCTTATGACTCCCAGGGTGTACGACGAAAGGAACAAACATAGAGGCTAAAGATTGGTCCTTACGATAGCCTATTGGAGACAACTGATCCTTGGATGTGCGTAGGGGGCAAGGAAAATCCTGTAACACTTTGGCTGTTTCTCTTCCCTTTGATCTCTTGCAGGCCTTGATGGGAGCTCCTGGTTTCAGAGCCCCATTGACCTGTGAAAAGAAAAGTCAAACAAAGAGACATTGCAATCCTTTTGTTCCTGCACAGAATTGTAGGAGTTTCACGTTCTCTCTATCATCTACCCAAACATAATGGTGCTGCGCTACTGCGTGAGAACTGGAAAGTGAAACAGATCAGGCCCAGTAGTGAAAGTGGCCAGTCTAGTTACACTGAACAGCAAACAGTCAACAACTGGTATAAATGCTAAAAATCTGGCCATTTAAAATTCTTTAATGAGCGTTTGAGGTGTTGCTCGTAGCGGATTATTTAAAGAAAATGTATTATTTTTAACTTGACATCATCTCTTTACAAATCCTACTAATAAAGAAAAAATATACCGAGGAAATTCACATACCAAACATAAAACTAGATCCCAAGGACTTGATTCTCTGTAACCTTGCTCCTTTTGCAGTCACTTGCACCACTGCAAACTGGGTATAAAGAGCTATCAAACTGTTTTCTTGTGCTCCCCATCTGTCTGTCTGTGTCTAGCTGTTGTCTCTTATCTTAGATTGCAAGCTGTTTGGGGCAGGGACTGTCTTTTTGTTCTGGGTTTGTACATAATTAAATGTTCATTGGAGTAGGGACTAGGATAAAGGTGAATGCCCCAGAGTCACTCGCACTTTCTTTGTCCAAATAACTACTCATGTATTTTATACAAAGTGGAACAACTTTAACAGAACAGATGTAGAGATCTCCACTCCAGGTACATAGCCCACTGGTTACAGCACTCACGTAGGATGTGGGAGATGGGTATTCCAAGTTCCCGGTCCAGAACAGTGATTCAAAACTGGGTCTCTCAGGTCCCAGCTGACCTAACCAGTGGGCTACAGATTACAACGAGAGCACCACCCCTCAGTTTAATGAATGTTGCTCTTTGCTTTTGTTAAAAATGACCAACATGAAATGCTTCAT
This sequence comes from Terrapene triunguis, assembly GCF_002925995.2. Lineage (NCBI taxonomy): Eukaryota > Metazoa > Chordata > Testudines > Emydidae > Terrapene > Terrapene triunguis. Next base: position 1,669,923 of record NW_020665277.1, read on the forward strand.
CTGAAGCCAAGGTTTTCCCGACTCTTTCAATTTGCCAGAAATTCCCCTACCCTGCACACACACACACACACAATCACTTTCACTTTGAGCAGAACCAAACCATTATTTTGATTTTTTTGGAACTATCAGTGAAGTGAGACCATCAGTTAAATTATTTGCACAGCTCTCTCAGCAACTCCCTGATCACACTGCTGTGCCTGCTCACTGGCTTCCTGATGCCTGCCAGGCCGTGCATTTCTGTGCTACTTGTATGACGTGTTCTTTGCAGGCCCTAGCCACAACCTTGGCACATCCATCAGTGGGTCTATTTTTATTTTGCACACAAATATGCAAAAGATGGAGAGGAAAATATGAATCAATAAATCTTATCTGTAATCAATAGAGAGCTACATGTTCCTTGTGACTTGAGCCAACAATGACACCATACAGTTCACCATCTTATTCCAGCTGAGCATATCCCCTGTGGAAACACCACCTTCCAAATTTGCACTGACATGATCTTTTTGCAGAATGAGGTGATACCAGCCTGATCACAGAGAGCACTTCTGTTCATGTAGTTTGAGCTATCCTTAGGGCGCTAGACTAAAGGGTCAGGGCGTAATTCTTTAGCAAAAAAGATTCTCAATTCTATACCCAGTGATGGGTGGGATAGATAACTCAGTGGTTTGCACATTAGCCTGCTAAAGCCAGGGTTGTGAGTTCAATCCTTGAGGGGGCCATCTAGGGCAAAAATCTGTCTGGGGATTGGTCCTACTTTGAGCAGGGGGTTGGACTAGATGACCTCCTGAGGTTCCTTCCAACCCTGATATTTTATGAAACCATGGGATTCTTACAGTACATAGTGTGAACAGATTCACATATAAGTGCACCTCATCCAGGTAAAACAGAACATGCAACAATGTCTCTCTGCTGACAGAATTTAGTCTTTTGTCCCCCGTCCCCCCCAAAGATTTTCATTCTCTCTTCACAGATCTTTTTTACCCAGCTTTATGACAAACACACCCCGGATGGATACTATTGAACAGGAGCCAGTGCACCGGTGGCAGGAGAGCTCGGGAGATTGGAAATGGGAGAGGACAGCCCTTCAACCCTAGGTCAGCTGCCTGAATTCAGTCCTGACCAGATATTGCTACTATCAGACTCATTTTTCAGAGGCTAATCAACAACTAGGTGGTGGTCCTAGACCAGTTCCTAACGGATCGGGTACTCACTGACATGAGAACTGCAACCAACTGGAAGCCCTGCTAGTATTCAGGGACCACACAGGCCATAAATGCCTCTCTCAACCCTAAAGGTGATCCCTCTATGCTGATGCATACCAACGTGGTGACACAGGGAAAGCTTGCCCATGCTGTATGTGTTCTGTGGGTCAACAGAGCACTGCAGTGCTGTCAGTGCAGCACCTTGTGCTAGTGTTCAATTCTCTGAAAGAATGAAAACAGCAATAGGATTTAAATGCACGTAGGGCTGAAAACCGCAGGTCACTTGAGGAAGGTGCAAACATCTCTCAGAAGTAAAATTTGAAGGCTTTCTTAGCAGGGACATTATGTTTTTACCTTCGTTACTTAACCAGCACTTAGAGATGCTTGGGACATGCTGCTTTTCACGGAGGATGCCCATGATCCTTGGAAAGGTCAAATGGGAACCAAGCTGTCCCTGTTCAATTATTAGTTGTGCATCCTAAACAAAATCTTTGGTGCCTAGCTTTATTGTTAACCATGTAAAGAGGTTTCCATGACGCCCTGGCTTATTCAGCTGATCTATTTTCGGCCTGTATATCTGGCTCTGACCACTGGGTCATAAACCTATTAATCACGTAACAGGAAGATCAGTAAAATGATTATGTAAATTGCATTGCCTACTGTCACCCACGCCCCAGACAGCCAGCTGCCAGAGGCCTTAATGCTCTCACTGCAGGACCCTTTTCTTCAGGGATCCTCCATCTGCCTCTGAGAGATGCTCAGATTTAGCTCAGTGCCTCCTTGATCCTCCCCAATGGCTAGTGCTTCGATCTGCACTGTGGCAGCAGGATTCCACTTGGTGATGGCTGTGGGGGGAAGAGAGAAAATCTTCCCATCTAAGATATTCTCAGGATGCCACTAAAATTCAGAAGTTTATCTGCTTTCTAAGAGCCTAATCCTGAACCCATTGAAGTCAAGGTTAAGAATCCTATTGGCTCCACTGGGCTTTGGATCAGACCTAGCTGCAGCTTGCAAGCGAGAGGTCAGCACGTTCCAGCCTTATGGAACAACAGGCTTTATACATGATTTACTGGCACCTCTTCCCCACTCTGAACTGTCTTGACTTTGGGACGACGGCATTTACTTCTGGGAATGACAGTCTCCAAGCGGGCAGTGTCCCCGGTGCCAGGTGTGTGATAGGAGTTAGAGATGATAGCAGACCTCCGTTGGAATGTGCAGAATTGCTCCCTATAGACCAGCTAAAGAGGATGGCTTGCGTTTCTAAGCCCCGAGTCTGAAGTCACTAATGGTACATCTGTACTTCATCTGGAACTGAGCCTCCCAATGCCGGTAGACAGACTGACGCTAGCGGGACTCAAACTAGTGGACTAAAAATAGCAGTGTTGACGTTATAGCTCGGGATAACTTGGGCTCTTACACCCATCTGCCCCCATCAGTTGTCTAGCTTGACTCTCCATCGGAGTCACAGCATCCCTACTGCTATTTTTAACATGCTAGCTCGACCTAAACTAGTTCAAGTCTGCCTACCTGGGCTGGGAGGCTCCCTCTCAGCTGCAGTATAGACGTACTCTAAACTTTCTGGAAGTGCAAATCCCAGGGAAGTCATCTCAGGCCTTTTGTAGATATATAGATCTTACGGCCAAAAGGGACCACAATCCGCATCTAGTCTGACCTTCTATGCTTCCTGCATCAAGCCCATAACTTCTGGTTGAGCTAGAGTGTATCTTTTGGAAAGAAATCCAAACTTGATTTAAAGACTCTAGATGATGGCGAATTCACCACAACTTTAGGGAACTGTTCTAGTACTTAATTACCATCACTATTAAAAATTTGCACCTTGCGTACCAACACATTGGGTACATGTTGGGTACTGAGCACTTCTGAAAATTTGGCCCCAGTTGGAGAATTGGGACTTTATTTGCTTGCTCATCTCCACTATAGTTTTCACCTCTTGCTCAAGTACATTAAGTGCATCAGAGGGAGGCCTGAGATGAGTAAATACCAAAGATGTTGCTGGCAATTACCACATCCTTTAAACAAACAGCATCAGATAATAAGTACTTCAACATCTATTATAGTCCTTATCTAAAAGACATGACTGTGGAGAAAATGAAATGCAAGGGAAATTGGAGCAGTTAGTGGTGACTATAACGGAGACTTTTTGCTTCCCAGTATTGTCCACCCGACGTATTCAAAAATCATGTGTTAGGCTCCAAAAATTATGAGAGTGATTTAAAAATCATACATTTTTTTAAAAATGAAGTTTCAGTACTTTTTATGTGCTTTCTGGTTTCTGAACCAGGGGAGGGATAGCTCAGTGGTTTGAGCATTGGCCTGCTAAAGCCAGGCTTGTGAGTTCAATCCTTGAGGGGGCCACTTAGGGATCTGGGGCAAAATCAGTACTTGGGCCTGCTAGTGAAGGCAGGGGGCTGCACTCAATAACCTTTCAAGGTCCCTTCCAGTTCTAGGAGATGGGATATCTCCATTAATTTAATTTGAGATGCAGCTGGATCATATTTTCAAGCTTCTCTCTGTAACCCTGAAAGCTAGAAACTTTTTTTTTTAATGAAAGCTGAGATTCTCATGACATTACATGACTCAAGGAGCTGGGATTTCAAGAAAAACACCAGATATTATGAGACTGGAGATAAAATTGTGAGTCCCGCACACATTACAGCTTTTAACAAAGCAGCAAAAAAGTGAGTGTTCCCAAACTCTCTCTATTTTCTATGTTATCCAGCTGGTTTCCTGTGACTCTTTCTATAGCTGGTCACAGCAGGTGACATACATACACATCAGTAACCATGCACAATACTACCGCCCATGCATGTGCACTTTTGAGATGAGGTTAAGGGATGACAGGAATTGCATTACCCTGGTCCATCTAGTCCAGTCCGTCTGCCTCCGACAGTGGCTAGCACCAGGTGCTTCAGGGGAAGGTCATAAATCAATAAATATCGTTATGACATGAGATGGCCTTGAAGGGACCAGAGCCGCCTTACATTAACTGTGCCAGCTGTTTAGCACATTAGCAGTGTCTCTGCCAGCCCTGATGTGTCACGGTTTGCTGTAATCCATGTAAAAAAAAGGCCCCTCTCACAGAGAAAGATAACACCCGCAGAGAGTACCAGCATCACCCAGTCACTTCTGCCAGCATGGTAGGGGGTGCTGCAGCAGGTTGAATATTTGGAGTTAGGGCTGAGGAAGGGGAGAAGGAGTAGAGATGGATGTGCAGGGACCAAACGCAGGGTGTGGATGGAGGATTTAGATCCATGTAGTGTATGTATATGTTGACATTTCATTATGTGAGTCTGTTTAGATGACAAGCTCTTCAAGGCCGGGACCTTTCCTCAAATTCATCGGTAAAACACCTAGGATAAAATTTTCAAAATCACCAAAGTGACTTGGGCACCTGGGTCCTGTTTTCAAAAGGGATTTAGACACGTAGGAGCCTCAATCACATCAACTGACTAAATACCTTTTGGAAATGCAATTTAGGTTCCTAAATCAGTTTGGCTTTGCAACGCTGAGTGCAGCAATGCCCAAATACCTTTCAAAATCTAGGCCTGAGTACCCAAGGCCCAATCTAACCATAGATTTTGTGCCAGAACAGCCATTTCAGCTAGGAGTGGGCATTTTACCGTAAATAGTTACACCAGTCCAACCCCTGGTGTAGGCTCAGTTAGACCAGTACAAAGGTGATTATACTAGTATCATATATTCCCCATCCCATACAAGGATAAACTATACATCTGATGAAGTGGGTTCTAGCCCACAAAAGCTTATGCCCAAATAAATTTGTTAGTCTCTAAGGTGCCACAAGGACTCCTTGTTTTTTTTTATACCAATGGAAACATTTATATCTATAACTGCATCCACGCTACACAGTACTTACTACCCGTATAGTTAAGACAGGGCAACTTCAGTGTGTAGACAAGGCCAGAGTCACTTTGGAAAATGGAACGTAGGCTCCTAAGTCACTTAGATGCTTTTGAAACTTTGACTCCCCGCTCTACGGGCGCTGTGCTAGATGGATAAAGTGGAGTGATGGGGCTAGAAGTCCATTTCCAGGCTGCTAGCGCCTTGTGCTCTGCTGGGGATTGCCATGGGGAAGTCTCTGCTTTGACAGGGCTGTGGCACCTCTCCCAGGATGGTTAAAGTTTCCCCCAGGTACTTTCTTGAGTGATGTTGTTGAATGCTCTGTTCTCCCCAGGAAAGTAAACAGCTGGGGGAAGCCCCTCCTGCCCTGACCATCCCCGCCTCCCTGGGGGCGTGGATTTCCCAGCCCCCTACGCTGGGCGCTCTGCCCAGCGGGTGGGGAACGGGGCTGGGCAGGGTCCTGCCAGCGCCGACCGGAGACCGCCGCTGGCCGCGCCGCTGCTCAGCACCAGCCGCCCCTCCCTTGCCTGCTGCTAAGCCCATTAGCCGGCGGGCTCCTACCTGCGAGGGAATCCCCCCTGCGGGGATCCCCGGCTGCGTCATCCCGCCGCCAGGCAGCTCCGCACGTGGGCTGCGGCCGCTCTAAGCCGCTGGGGAGCGGCTTGCGGAGCCGGGTGCTGCCGCGGCCGCTGGGGGCATGGTGACCGGTGCCCTCTGCTCGGGAGCCCGCGGCGCTGCGGGGCCGGGCCGGGCCATTGTGACTCGACCGAGGCGTCAGCTGGGGGCAGCTCTGCCCACGGGCTCCTGGCCTCCCTGCGCCCAAAAGGGAGAGCAGGGCTGGGGAGTCAGCGCACGCCGCTTCCCAGGGACAGAGCCCGGCCTAGGAGGTGAATCCCTCTCTCCCCTTTCCCGGGCCGGCTCGCTTCCCCCCGGGGCTCCAAAGGGAATGGACTTTGATGGGGACAGGGGCCATTATCAGGGGCTGTTGTGAATATGAAGGTCCTAATCCCCTGAGTTACTTTGTCTGGGCAGAGCCTGGCATCTGCGCAGGGTCCCCGGGACTCCAGCCGGGCTCTAGCCTCCCCAGCTCTTGCCAATGTATCGACAGTTATTGATATTTCAAGTTTTTCCTAAAGCCCCAGCTCCTGGAGTTCCGTGAATCTCTGCTTTCATTCCTCAAAGTAACCTGCTTTCTGCCCTCACAGTTACAGAGAAAAAGCCTGAAAAATTGACCAGTGTGCACCTTAAAGGCCCAGAAAGTGGAAGGGACATAAAAAGTACCCAGTTTTAAAATATGTATATATATATATATATATAGTGGGTTTTAAGCCAACCAAATTATTGGTGACGGGCTGACTTTCCTGGGTGGATGTAGGGGTCTGCCTGTTTGGACCAGCTTGAAGGAAGGGACCCTGTCTACATTCCAAGTATTATTTAGGAGAAAACAAGAGAACCAAACACCTAATGAAAGAACCTGGCTCCCCTTCCAAACTACAGTGCTAGAAGAAGCTACAAAGAGTCCGGTGGCACCTTATAGACTAACAGATGTATTGGAGCATAAGCTTTCGTGGGTATTCAACACTTTGTCAGACACATGTGCTAGAAGAGTTCACTTTCTTCCAATGCACAATGACCAGGCAGGAACAGCACAGCATTACAATGCTTTACAATCCTATAAGGATTGTTTGTAAGAATAGAGAACCATTGGCAGTAATATCACTGCACTGCTCAGCACAAAACTCTTTACTTGTGTATCTGTGTGGAGCTGCCATGCTGATTACAGACTTTTTTTTTTTTTAAGGAAAATGCATTTTTTACTGAGTGAATAATTCTGGGTGAATGATTCCCCCCCAACCCCGTATCGATCTTTTCTTGAAGCATCCCTGAGCTGAGGAAAGGGGTCTTTCAGATGTTATCAGTGATGAACCAGATTTGAATTTAAGCAATAACAGGTTTCAGAGTAGCAGCCGTGTTAGTCTGTATCCGCAAAAAGAACAGGAGTACTTGTGGCACCTTCGAGACTAACGAATTTACTTGAGCATAAGCTTTCGTGGGCTACAGCCCACTTCATCGGATGCATAGAATGGAACACACAGAAAGAAAATATTTATACATACAGGGAACATGAAAAGTGGGAGTAGCCATACCAACTGTAAGAGGCCAATCAATTGAGATGAGCTATCATCAGCAGGAGAGAGAAAAAAACCTTTGAAGTGATAATCGAGATGACCCATAGAAGGTGTGAGGATATTTTAACATATTTTAACATGAGGAAATAGATTCAATTAGTGTAATGACCCAACCATTCCCAGTCTCTGTTCAAACCTAAGTTAATTGTATCTAATTTGCATATTAATTCAAGTTCAGCAGTCTCTCTTTGGAGTCTTTTTTTGAAGTTTTTTTGTTGCAAAATTGCCACCTTCAGGTCTGTCACTGAGTGGTTAGAGAGATTGAAGTGTTCTCCCACTGGTTTTTGAATGTTATGATTCCTGATGTCAGATTTGTGTCCATTTATTCTTTTGCGTAGAGACTGTCCGGTTTGGCCAATGTATATGGCAGAGGGGCATTGCTGGCACATGATGGCATATATCACGTTGGTAGATGTGCTGGTGAACGAGCCCCTGATGGCGTGGCTGATGTGATTAGGTCCTATGATGGTGTCACTTGACTAGATATGTGCCAACTCATCGATGCCAACTCTGTCCACAAGCAAATATGCCTGACTCACTCTTGCTTGCATATTTATACCTGCCTCTGGATATTTCCACTCCGTGCATCCGACAAAGTGGGTATTCACCCACGAATGCTCATGCTCCAATACGTCTGTTAGTCTATAAGGTGCCACAGGAGTCTTTGCTGCTTTGTTTTGCTTGTTACTCATATTTATAGATTTGATGTCACACCTATGAAATATGACATTGATAATGCTGCCACTGCCTCAACAATCACTTTGTTCTTTGGCTGTCTATGAGCTACAGCCTCAACCTCTTATAGCTCAATCTGAGAAGAGAGGGACTACACCTCTGCAGGGGTGGATTACATATTTTATTTACACGAGCTCCTCACCAGGTAGCAAAGTTTCTTGTCACTTCATTGCCTGAATATCTCACTTCATGCAATAAGAGGTATTTCATAGAAGGCTTGTGTTCCTGAGTTACGGAACCTGCCACAGGTATTCTGCTTTAAGATATGACACAAACATACACCTGCCTTTTCTACAATAACTCATTGAGGAAATAGACCAAACTTTTGTATGGAATCTGGCATGCCCCTGTTATGGCAGATGTTTGGCAAATTGGGAGTGCTAGTGACATCACTGGCTACTAGAATGCCAAATGAAAACTCATATATCTAGTGTGTTGTCTTTGGCAGCCTAAATCATTTGTTTCCTAGTAGCATTGATTTCTGACTAACAATCAGGAACTTGGTGGCATGCTGCGTGTGTGGAATGTGTGTGCTGTTTCTGTTGGAATTCTAAATATCTCAGTTGACAGCTGTGGTGCTCACAAATAGACCTGCTTTAAAAGGATAATGTGATTGTGTAAGGATAGATGCGGTTCGTAATATACGATGGGATGGATAGGTGGAGGCCATACAGGGGTTCCTTCAGATAGGCACCTAAATGCAAATGTCCATCCACTCAGAAGGAAGTGCTAAGCATCTGTAGCTCCCATGTTAAAATCAGACTGTTTTTATGTAGGTGCCTAATTTTAAACATTTGAATGTGTTTGTGTAAAGCACTGCCCTCCACTGGAGGAAATGTGCCAGGCCATTGTCTGCTGGCCCCCTTATTGCCTGGGTTAGTGGAACTGCTCCTTCAAATTACAAGGCTGGCATCACAACCCGCATTTCGGCTGCTGATATTTTTTTTTAAAGCACAAAAGAAGCAATTCCTACAGCAGATAATGGACATTGTTAGGCACATAACAGGCATCAGGTGTGCTCCTAGAGACAGTGAACAACTTTTAACTGCTGGGCAAAGAAAAATAATTACTAGCAGAAAGTCGACAGCTTGACAGCCGCAGAATGCAGTTGTCAATCAGCAGTGATACCCCTCCCAAGCCCCTGTGAAGCTCAGAGAAAACTTGATGGACAGGTTCTAAACTGAAAGGGGTTTCCAGAGAGCCAGAGTTTTCCTTCCTCAGCTTTGTGCTTTTCTTCGTTATCAGTGTCTAACTCTCTCTGCTACTCTTGGCTTAGTATTTACTTAGTTCAGAAGTCACATGTGTTTACTTTCATGCAATAAAAACAGAGAAGGAAAGAGGGGGAACACACAGGCAAGCACTGTGTTTGGTCAACTATTTCCACTTCTGTTTTTAGAAACAGTAATGTGTGCATTTTCAACAAACTTACTTGGACAGCCAGACAGGATTTTGTTGTGAGGAAAATGACTTGGCATGAAGAAATTACAATGGTTTCCAAAGTAGCAATAATATCTTGCTTGTACCTGGCCCTTTGTTTTTGGAGAAGCGCAGAATACTTGAAGTGACATGCCAAGCTATATACAATCCCAATATTTTGCATTTGCACTGTCTAAGGCACAAACCACCCACCAGCACAGTATATGGGTGGGATTTCCACAAGGCCACACACTGTTGGCCTACCTTCTCCCATTGAAAAACCATTGGAGTTAGGACAAAAGTTGAGCGCTTTAGAAAATCTCACCCTATAAATCCCAACTCTCTGTTGCCTCCTATCAGAGGCCTTCAAGCACATTGCAAACGTTCCCCAGTGCTCTTCCCCAGACCTCGCCCAGTCTAGCCTAGGGATGAGCCTGGGGTAAAGAACAAATATTTGTAGTCTGGAGCAAACTATGGGGGTGTGTGTGCACAACAGCCTTTATAAGACGGTTAAGTATCTCTCCTTAGTTAGCAATAAGTTCAGGGAAAGTAAAAAAGACTGGTGAAGACATACCCTTATGCTAAGAGGAATTTGTCTCTCTTTATCGCCTCCTTCCCCAACTGTTACTGGCTGTTGGCGGGGCGGGGCGGGGCGGTGGGAAGTGTAGGTGCTGCTGTGCCACCTTCCCCCTCCTGATCTCCCAGGGCCTTTGAAACTGCTGCAGTCTGTTCAAGCACCCACCGCTATCCCCCTTGGTCCCACCTCCTGCGGGGATGTATGAGTTGGCTTGGGTAGGCCTTCTACCTGCAACTGGGAAGGGAAAAGAGAGACTCAGGTTGGGGCCCTTACATGTAAAACAACAACATATACGTACATCTATATGAATGAGACCAAGTCTGGTCATTTATCCAGCCTAGGTGAAAGCATGGCACCATTGAAGCCCATTGAAATTTTGCCCTTGATTTCCTCTCTCTATCCAGTTCCTACGTGGCCCCCGTCACTGAGGTATATAAGCACCTTTTCTGAACAGGGGTGCCAGTGAGTTGAATCTTACTTTAATACTAACCAATAACAACACTGGGCAGTGATGTTGACTGTGGCCATAGCGCCTTCATGGAACAGCTCTTCTCAAAAGCTTTGTGGATTTCTCTCACTCTATATCATTCTCTTGGCTTCTCTGTTGATTAGCTCCTCTTTTCCCTCTTCCCCCCTCCCCCTCGTTCCTTGAGTTAATTTGTCTATATACGTGTATCTGGTTAAACTGGTTTGATCAAACATTGCAAATACCAGGTGGCACTTGCCAAATGTCTTGCATATTTCACAAAGATACAGTGTTCTGTTTGCTTATAATGTACATATCTTTGCATTTACCCTACACCTGATGGAAATTAAGCTGACATTACTAGGTACTGGAGTGGGAGGGTGTTCATTTGGTTTGACTTCTGGTCATGGGAGGTACCTGGAGATTTTCTTTAAGCATCTGGGGTGCAGGAAGGGAGGGCCCTGGCAAAGAGCCAACATTGTTTTCTCCACAAACCCTCCCTTATGAAAAATGTCTCTTTACAGCTTCTATCTTATTACCTGTCATACCTGCAAGCTATACTGTTCCCTTACTTTGACCTTGACTTAGGCCCAGATGGAACATCAGAATAACTTTGTGCACAAGTGGTCCCGGAGAACTCAAGGCATGGATGAAGTTAATCATAGGTGTCAAGGTTGGCCAGATCGGTTCCTCAGTTTGTCACAAATGGAAACATTTTTGAAAAGAGCTGTTCAAAAGATTGTGCGTCACCCTTGCTCACCCTGAGTAGTAGCTTACTCTGAGAGGAGACCCATTGGACTTCAGGAGGATTCATCTTGGAGGAAGAGATTACTCAATATGAGTAAGAGAAGCAACAGAATCTGAGCCCTAATTTAAAGCTACTATGAATCCCTTCCTTTGGTTCTTTCATGCCCCACACGGAGCACAACTATAACCCATAATGCAGAAATGGTAACTATAGGAGGTTAGGTTTTATTTCCTGACTCAAAGGTCTGCAGTGAGGGGCTGAGGTCCCACTGCCAAAGGTTTCTGTTTTTCTTTCCCATGAATCAATTTTTCCAGAAAAGTACAAAAACAAAGGTCCATGATGAGAAAGACATTTACATTAATACAGCAATTAATATGACCCCCATTTTGCCATGGACATAAGATTCGTTTTTTCTCCATTTCAGTGGTGTTTGGCAGTTCTGAATACACTGTCGTTGGGTTGGATTTCCATTTTCAGAGTATTACATTGGTACTCGTTCATTGGGAGATTAAATTCAAAACTCTGGAAAGGCTTTTGCATCTATTGCTCTAATATTTTTGTAATTTATGGCAAGGTAAAAATGTGGGACAAGTGAGCTGACAGGTGGCAACATCTCCAAAATTTACTAATTTACTATAGTAATGAAATCTACATACATTTTGACCCTAGTAGCTGACTTGGAAGTACAACTGAAGATAATACTTTCATTCATCACCTCACAGCCTTGTTTTCAGAGTTAGTTAATGTTTGAATGAGTTTTTGAAGGCATAAAATGCTATGGAATTACCAAGATTTATAATTAACTGAAGTTATTCATTAACTCGCAATATTGTTTTGCGCCGCATATAAAATATCTTGCAATGTTAGAGATTAATTGAAGGAATGATACCTATTTTCGTACTTAAGAGAAAAATCAATTATATAGCGTTATTTACCCTTTCCCAAAAACCAAAAAGAATGGGGTCACATGAGGAAATCAATAGGCAGCAGGCTTAATATAAACAAGAGGAAGTACGTTTTCACACACTGCACAATTAATCTGTGGAACTCATTGCCATGGGATATTGTGGTGGCCAAAAGTATAACTGGGTCAAAGAAAGCACTAGATAAGTTCATAGAGGATAGGTCCATCAATAGCTATTAGCCAAAATGGTCAGGGATGCGACCCCGTGCTTGGGGTGACCCTAAACCTCTGACTGCCAGGAGCTGGGAGGGGAAGACAAGAGTCAATCACTCCAATTGCCCTGTTCTGTACACTCCTGTACACTGAAGCTCTGGTGCTGGCCACTGTCAGACACAGGGTACTGAGCTAAATGGACCATTGCTCTGACCCAGCATGGCAGTTCTTATGTTCTTATAGTTGGGGTTAAATTCCATAAACATTAACTAGCTCTTAGACTGTGATTTAGGCCCCCGTCCTATAAACTAATCTGCACAGACAGACTCTTCTGCCTAGACACAGTCCCACTGAAGGAAGGCATCAGGTCTTTGCACAGGCACAGGGGCCCTGCCCAGCAGTATGGATCAGCTTGCAGGATCAGGCTCTTCGCTATTAGCACACCAGCTACAATCTAGCTGCCAATTTGCATTCTGGAAAATACACGATGGAGCAAAACGATTCAACTGATTAGTTGTCCTAAGACAATTGTTATTTATTTCTATTACAGTAGCATCTAAGGCCCTCAAACAGGATTAGGGTCCCATGACAAGAGGCACTCTACAAACAAGGGAGCAGATACATTCTTGGATCAAACTCCAGGATTTTTAGACTATATGTAACAGATGAATAAACAGATAAGTGGGGAGCAAAGGAGGGCGAAGGAGAAGGAAGTAGCAATCGAAAGAGAAAAATCACAGACTCTAAGTACGTGCTTCTGCTCCCCTGACTCAATGCATATACTAGTTAGAAGTACATTTACTGATGACCAAGATATTTAATCCACAGTAGCACCACACAGAAATGACTGGCTATGCATTAGTATTTATTTTTCAGTGCCCCAGCCTTGTGTCTCCTTATTAGAAGAGACAGATAAAAGATGTGGTGAGCTGTGAAATAAAGTCACTAGTTGACTCACACTTTTTGCTGTTGGTTTGTCTCTGAAAAACAGGAGGGAGAATGAAAAGTGTCAATGTTTTTATCATGACCAGAGAAGAGCAGATGAGCAGCGTTATGGATCGTCTGGTGGGTATCACAGTGTTTTGGAGAGATCCCCGAAACATCCCTGAGCAGCAGGGACTAGAGATTGGCCGAGTTTAACAATGGCTCATTGTAGCAGGAAGGAAGGAATGTGACCAAGCCTGGAGCTGCTGCTGGGTGTGGCCAGGTAAGAGCAGCCAGCCTTCTACCTGCTCAGGTGTTTACCCTTAAAGCAGCCGAAAAGGTAGCTCTGCAGACCAACACCTGTTTTAGCTTCAGCTGGGTGGTGACAGGGCACACTGGAAATATGTCTTGCTAAAGGAAACATTGGAGACCTGAGCAGAGCACGGCAGGGGATTTGAGCAAAGATGAAGAAGAATCAGTCTGTGCAGGGGACGTTTAGCAAACTCTTTGGGAAGAAACATGCCAACAACACCAACAACACTTCCCTCTATGCCACAAATCCACCCTGGATCTTCACGCAAGAGGTCACTTCTGAGGGCAGAGGTGGTCCCGGTTAGTATCTTTCTTTATTTGGGCTTTCAGGAGAAAGGCAGTAAAGAAGTTGAATCACCCTTTCAAAGTGGCCTGATTAGCCTCCTGCTTTGAATCCAAGCAGTGACCGGTTAGTTTAGATATGGGGGGAGCAGCAATAGCCTTGTTGGGGAGCTCTGGTGTGGACAGTATGAATTCTGCTAGACAGAGCCCCATTAATCATTCATGCAGTTTGGGAAACTATGGGAGGTATTTGTTAGAACTGAGCAGATTAAAAGGAAACATGTTTGAACCTGTGATCCTCTGAACAAGCAGCAAGTGATAAACTCTGTAAAGTCAAGGAAAATAAAAAGGCTTCTAAACAAGTTTAATAGCTAACAAAAACTGGGAAATCTAGCTTAATATGTGAGTTGATAAGGGATTCTCAGATCTCTGAAGAATGTGGTCTGTGACTTGCTTTGTTCTAGTCTTTGCTAACACATTTGACCTGCATTTCTTTTCTGGGTTTTAAATGAGCTTTTGGACATGTGTTTTGTAGGTAATTTGTTTTTGAGGAACTGTGGGGTGTCAGGTCTGTTTATTCTGTAGATTTTATTTGTATCTCGTTGTAGATTTAACACCCTGGAGGCTTAGGTGGGATAGTGCCAGATACATATTATTAGAGCTGAACCAAATTACAGATAACAGAATGTGGATTGGATTGGATTTTTAGATTCCAATAAACGTTTGTAAATTCAGGGGTGGAAGTATTGTTTATTTAACTTTTATCAGTGTGTCAGCTACACAGCTAAAGATATACAGAGGGATTACAGCCAGACCTTAGGCTGGGGAAATTCAGATGAGGACAATAGGCATTATTAAAAGTGTCATGAGACTTTATTCAAAAATGGTTCCCTTCTAATCATTGCTATAAATCCAAAGAGGGACTCAAGTATTTTTCCTGTGGTGGGTGTTTGTTTTAAAGTGGCAGTCCATTTGGTTAATTACAAAATCAGGCCTCAGCCCTGCGACTGTCTCCTTCCAAGTCACTGGGGTTCCTCGGAGGCACAAGGGACATTGGCACAGAGGCTGACAGCCATGAGTTCTGGAAGCCTATTCAAACAAAGAAGGGTTGCAGAATCAGGCCTTTAGTAGCTCTTGCATTGTAATACTTTATTTAGGATGTTTAGATACTAAATAGAGTTTTTCAAGCCAGCATGGTCAGACTTATCAGTGCATTTATCCCAGGCCTGCTATTGCCTCACTGCTAAGCAGTCTAGGTGCAGATTTAGTTGAATTTTGATTTCTGACAACAGTATGTTCTGCCCGATCAAAGCCCTGCTCTGTATCTTGCTTCTTTCTTTGAACGTTTACTGCATAGTTTCATATGCTACAAGGTGCTTCACTGCTTATGCTAATCCCCACCCTAGTTTTGCATCAGATATATTGCAAAGTAAACACAGGTTAAGCAACAAGAAAAGGGAGTAGGTTTTGCGTGTGACTGACTCAGAGATTCCTGAATTTAGTGCCTAATGCCATGCCCTCCCTCAGATAGGGCTACACTAGCTTTACAGCCACAGCTACCATACGTGATGCAACCACTGAAATTACAATACGCTATGAATTGTGAGTAGCCTCTGTCAAGTCACGTAACTGATTCTCTGGTACAGTACAGTCTTTTTAGGAGAGCGTTAGTTCAAACGCAGGATACTCTTAAAACAAGGCAGTGTCACATTTGCAAATGTCTCCAGAAAACACTATATATCCGAAGGTGCCCAAAGTACAATCCAAGGGCTAACTGTTTCCCATGGAGTCTTAAAATATAGCTCATGCATTTACTTGGAGAAGAAGGTCAGGGGAGAATGCTGCTCAACTATGACAGGAGGGATAGCTCAGTGGTTTGAGCATTGGCCTACTAAAGCCAGGCTTGTGAGTTCAATCCTTGAGGGGGCCACTTAGGGATCTGGGGCAAAATCAGTACTTGGTCCTGCTAGTGAAGGCAGGGGGCTGGACTCAATGACCTTTCAGGGTCCCTTCCAGTTCTATGAGATAGGTATATCTCCATACATTTAACTACAACTTTTATTGCTGGTGGTCTTTTAACAGGCAAATCCTATTTATCTGTCAAGGAAAATACAAGTACAAGCATTTCCCCTCCCCTCCTTTTTCATCAAAAGCATTCAGGCTCCTTTCTTAAAGATGCTTCAAAGCCTGCAAATTCTTAATAACCTTGGGGCAAAGTTTTGTGGTCTGTAATCCAGCCTCTTATTGGCTGCAGTTGGTGTCTGGCTCAATTTAAAGATCACGTGATTTTGGAGCCCCTTGACCATTCAGTCTCTCTACTAAATTACCGTATATACTCGTTCATAAGCGAATATTTTTGGTAAAAAAGTGATGCATCAAAAAGCAGGGGTGGGCTTATAAACGGGTCTACACCAAAATCTAATGATTTTAAACTCTATGGAATCATTGAATTGTATATCTAATACAGGGATCGGCAACCTTTGGCACACAGCCCGCCAGGGTAAGGTGTGCCACTTCCCGCAGTTCCCATTGGCTGGGAATGGCAAACCGCGGCCACAGGGAGCTGAGGGGCTCCATGCCTGCAGACGCTCCAAGTAAACAAAACATCCCGACCCGCCAGCGGCTTACTCTGACGAGCCGGGAGCCAAAGTTTTCCAACCCCTGAAATATAGGGTCGGCTTATGAAAGGATCATACAGTTTTTGCTATTTTTACCTATCCATTTTGGGGGAGGGGTCGGCTCATAAACGAATGGGCTAATGAACGAGTGTATACGGTAATTGAACTGTTTGAATCAAAAGCTCTGTGAAGCTGCATTAGATTTGAGTGAGAGTCACAACTAGAACCTTTTGTAAAACTCAGTAAAAGGCTCCAATGTCATGCTCTTGGGCCTGAACACTGGCCTGTATGGGAAGTTCTGCTCTTTAAGGACCTCAAATGTGCGTGCGTTCCCTCCAATGGTCCTTGTTGCAGCTTGGAATAACACTGGAAATAAACAGTCATTTAGCATGTGCGCTCTAGCCTGTGTACTGTCGCTGGGTGATATGGTGTGGTGGGTGGTGACACTGCCACTCTTGAAGGCTGTTCTCTGGGAACAACTTTTTCCTCAACCCAGGAGGACTTCATCCAACTCTGAGCGTCAGCCTGAAAAGCGCATGCTGCTGGAGTCCATCCGACTGCTCTCAAGCCATCCCTGCTAACCTTGTGCCTGTGATGGACGCGGTTAGGGAAATGCAATCAGCCAAGCTGACTGAGTTTTTGTCTTATTAATCGGGATGGCGTTTGTGGCTGACTCACTGCACTCAGGCTCGCCCATGCAGGTGTTGAAACGAAGACTGGTGTGGTGTTCTTGCTAGCTCTCCCAGGTGTTCGGTCTCCTTTTCGTCCTTGGCCACCTGGTTGCCACGAGACATTCTCAGAAAGAGAGGAGCAGTGTATGTGTATGGATCCAAAATCCAAGCTCAGCAGAGATGCATTAATAACAGGGTTGGTCAGGAAATGATTTCCCCTCCTCCCCTCCCCCCCCCTCCATTTACTAAATAAAATTGACAAATGTCATCTAAATTTTTGATGAAAATTAACATTTTTTTCCTGTGTTTCTCATTTGTAAACCCAGAACTAGTAGATAGGTTCTTGCAAAACTGACACTCTCCTTGCTTCTGTTCCTCTTGAAAGATAGGTATGTTTTGCTTTCTCCCTTCTGCTTATATATACTTCTGAGGATTGCATTAATGATCCCAATTGCATGCAAATCACACTCCACAACAGAGACCTGAGAACACAAACAATCTGTTTTGCTGGATCACATTTCCTCCAGCTAACCATCTGGGGCATGTCTCCGACTGTTAGCGTCAGGGACCTTTGAGCATGAGATTATCTGTTACTTCACGTCGATTGATTTAGTCATTCAGGAGGAAAACTAGGCTGGGAAGACATGACAGAGATGCAGAGAATGGGTGTCATTCCCACCTGTTGGCAGGGCTACAATGGCAACCAGCAATCCGAACAATCTCAGACATAAACTGGTTGGCAAGACAAATAAATAGGTGTCCCCTTTATAAAAAGAGATTCTTACTTGAATGAAAACCATAATGAGGTTTTCAAGCAAAAAATGCAACTTATCCCCTTCACTTGTTTGCATGGATCACACAATCCTAGTTTTCTAGCCATATCATCCACAGAAATTAAAGGAAACCATCAGATGGTCCTTCCATGCCTCAGATTTGAACCTTGGATTCCTCTGCACGGAGGTGTGAACATCATGCTCCCAAATTAAAAACGCTATTTACATTATACTTTAATGAACTCCCTCCCATGGAAACCAGTCCCAAAATCCCATTGATTTCAATGGGTGTGGGCTCTTTCATGTGGGAATTTATTCCATTTTTATCTCTAAGTGTATCTATTTTACATGCCTTCCCCCCCCCCCTTTTTTTTTTTTTTTTTTTTTTGAAACTCTCCTGCTTTGCTTTAATTCTTTTGGTAGCAAGTTATTCAGTAGCTATCCTTCTGGCAAAGGTGGGGTTTACACCTTTGGTGCCTCTGCCTTTTAATTCATGCTATCAATCAGCCACAGAGAACATCATTAAAGTAAATTATGGGCTCTATTTACTGTCCGAAAGAACAATCGGACGAGAGGTGTAGTCCAATGGTAAAAGCAGAGGACTGGGAATTCATCAGTTCTATTCCATCACCTTCAGAGGTCAGGGCCAAGTCATGTCAACTATCTGCCATGCACATGTGTAAAATGGGGATAATGATATTTAATTCAGAGGGTGTCTTTAGGCTTCATTATTTGTAAGATACTTTGAAGACTCAACGTGTCTTTTGTTAGTGTTATTGATCCTCCTTTGTGTTGCTATAATATGTAGTGGAAGGAAGCACTGGAACAGCTGAGTTCTGAATTTGATGACGAGGAACAAGGATTTCGCAGGGACTAAAGAAGCATTTTGTTGAATAGCTATTTATGTCTGGGCGTGTGTTCTACTTGTTTTCATTATTTGACTAAGCCCCCTACAGTAAACAACTGAAATATGGCTTGGGCATGTTCCCACTTTATCCCCCTAGTGCAAAGTGATTCATTTAGAAGAAGAGAGATGCATGGAGGTGGATTGATAGTTTGACTGCCAAGTACTGCTTTGCTACAGCCATAAACCCCCTGGAGACAGCCCTAGTGTAAACTGGGAGTAAGTGGAAGCAGAATTTGACTCTACATCTCTGAATGCCCAACAAGAGTCTCAGTAAGTTCAATCTAGTGCTACTTGCATTGATTAGACACTTTTGGGCAGAGGTTTAACTTCACTCCTCACCCTACCTAATCAATGACACTTGTGTCTGTATAACACACGGCGGACTCGTGTCTTCACGTACATCTAGACTTAAAAAAACTGCGGTAGCAGCAAGAAGTCTCCGAATCCGTCTCAGCTGACTCAGTGCTCACAGAGCTCATGCTATAGCACTAAAAACTTGAGTGTCGATGTTCCAGCTCGGGCTTGGAAGCCCGGCGACGGGGGATGGGTGTTGGAACCTAACCTCCAGCTGGAGTGTGAACATCTACACTGCAATTTTTAACACCGTAGCATGATCCCTGTGAGCCCTAGTCTGCAGGCACGGGCTCTGAGACTCACTTCCGTGGGTTTAGTGGGTGGTTTTTGTTTTTTTCAGTGTAGACATACCCTTAGTCACCCTTTTGTGGCTGGACCATGTAACGAGTTTGAGTCAGCTATTGCTGACACCAACCTTATGGTTCAGCCAGGTTAGAAGGTCCAGGTTCAATCCCCACTGTTGACCCAACCAAAGGCATTATTACCTCTGAACATTTCCAAAGCCCCCTCCCAGCCTGGGCAGTAAAGGAAAGTGCCGGAAGGAAAGCTTCGTGGCTGCTTGCAAAGCCACTGCATGTGCCCCTTCCTTCTGCAGGCTCTACTATTAAAGCTCGGTGGGAGAGAGACGCTGCAAATTGCTTGTCCTTTGCTGCTTTGTTCAGTGTTTGCTGTAAGCAGCTTGAGAAGGGGAGCTGTTGGTGCAGGCTGCCAAGCCCAGGGAGCTGGGATACTACTACTGAGCAACACTAAGGGCCCATTGTCCCTCTCTGCTGCACGACTAAACGATGGGGATCTGTTGTAGAGCTACAGCAGCCTATAATACCAGCAGCAAAGCCCACATGTTGGAGGCCACCGCCCTGCCTGTAGGGATATGCCACTGTCCGGATGGGGACAGGCGCCAAGGGTAGTAGGTCAGGATTCAGCAGGGATTCTGTGGCAGAGGTAGAAAGAGAGGCCATCAATTGATCTCGGTCACCCCCAAATCCATCTGGTTGCTAACCAGCAAGAGAGAAGACAGACACTGTCTATCAGCCAAGCCCTGCAGTCTGTGTGCTACTGCCAGCCACTGATCCAGCTATGAAACCAGCCAAGCTACTTTACATAAGGAGGGGGCCTGAGGGACTGTCAGAGACAGTCTCACTGCACAGTCATCTGTTTTCTTCCAGTCCTTTCTGAATCTTCTCCCTCCTTCCCAAAGGGTGAATCAGATGCCAGCTTTATAAGTCTGGTCCACCTGAGACAGACCTTTATTAATACTGAACAGCAGTAAAAATAACCCACTAACGCAGACCCACATGCTCTAATAAATCTGTGTTCTTTAGGCTCAGATGCTCTCTCCTCGCCTGGTTTTATTAAGACTTTTTCTTTTATTTCCTATAACAAGAGCTCATTTAATCTGCAGATATAACACCCTGTGACATAGAGCACTGAGCACATACCGGACACTGGAGATGGTGTCTTACTACTGAACACCTGGGAAGCTCCACTGAGTTCAATGGGCCTATTCCATACAAACAGCTACTCGTGTGTTCGCAGGATCAGGGCCCTGGTCACTGTAAATTAATTGCAACTGGAGCTGGTTCGAAAAGCGCAAACAAAGTTTTGCAAACGATTTTGTTCTGGCTCTTCCTCCCCATTTAATTTGCTGACATTTTCCATTTAGCTCTGATGATGGTGATTCTTTAGGCACCTTTCCCCATGGTACCAGAAAGCTGATCCACACAGTAAACATAGCCCCTAAGCAAGTGGGGAACTAGTTCTACATTCACCGGCTGACCAACAGACTGAAACCCCTGCTATTAAGGAACAGTCAGACAGAAGCTGACGTGCATCATGTCCTAAAGTACCTATAGAGAGGTTCCGATGGACCAGAGTGAGCAAGTATCAGAACCAAGGACCCTCCTTTTCTTGAGGATTCCCCAAACACCTGAAAGCGTATATAAGCCTGTTCTCATGGCATCTTCAACCCAAGAGATCCGGCTAAGCATCAGACTTTGAGTTTTCTTATCCAAACAGATGGAGTTCTCCTAGTAATGGGAGGGAGATGACCTAGGATTCACCACACCACTTTGGGCATGTCTACACTACGAAATTAGGTCGATTTTATAGAAGTCGATCGTGCATGTCTCCACTAAGTGCATTAGATCGGCGGAGTGCGTCCTCAATACCGTGGCTAGCATCGACTCACGGAGTGGTGCACTGTGGGTAGCTATCCCACAGTCCCTGCTGCCCATTGGAATTCTGGTTTAAGCTCCCAATGCCTGATGGGGCAAAAACATTGTCGCGGGTGGTTTTGGGTACATGTTGTCAGTCTCACCTCCCTCCCTCCTTGAAAGCAACGGCAAACAATCATTTCGCGCCTTTTTTCCTGGGTTATCCCTGCAGACGCCAAAGCATAGATACATTTCTGAGAACAAAAGGGAGACTCTTTCACAGTGAAGCAAGAAATTCACAGCAGACAGCACATGTGTTTTAGGTACAAGATCGCATTTTGCCTTTTATATTGAGCGCCTGCCAGTATGGTGACACATCACCAACTAGGCAAATACAGGCAAATACAACTTAGATGGGGCTACTATAAGGTGGGTGCATAACTGGCTGGATAACCGTACTCAGAGAGTAGTTATTAATGGTTCCCAATCCTGGTGGAAAGGTATAACAAGTGGGGTTACGCAGGGGTCTGTTTTGGGACCGGCTCTGTTCAATATCTTCATCGACGACTTAGATATTGGCATAGAAAGTATGCTTATTAAGTTTGCAGATGATACCAAACTGGGAGGGATTGCAACTGCTTTGGAGGATAGGGTCATAATTCAAAATGATCTGGACAAATTGGAGAAATGGTCTGAGGTAAACAGGATGAAGTTTAATAAAGACAAATGCAAAGTGCTCCACTTAGGAAGGAATAATCAGTTTCACACATACAGAATGGGAAGAGACTGTCTAGGAAGGAGTATGGCAGAAAAGGATCGAGGGGTTATAGTGGACCACAAGCTAAATATGAGTCAACAGTGTGATGCTGTTGCAAAAAATGCAAACGTGATTCTGGGATGCATTAACAGGTGTGTTGTGAGCAAGACACGAGAAGTCATTCTTCCGCTCTACTCTACGCTGGTTAGGCCTCAACTGGAATATTGTGTCGAGTTCTGGGCACCGCATTTCAGGAAAGATGTGGAGAAATTGGAGAGGGTCCCGAGAAGAGCAACAAGAATGATTAAAGATCTAGAGAACATGACCTATGAAGGAAGGCTGAAAGAATTGTCTAGCTTGGAAAAGAGAAGACTGAGAGGGGACATGATAGCAGTTTTCAGGTATCTAAAAGGGTGTCATAAGGAGGAGGGAGAAAACTTGTTCATCTTAGCCTCTAAGGATAGAACAAGAAGCAATGGGCTTAAACTGCAGCAAGGGAGGTTTAGGTTGGACATTAGGAAAAAGTTCCTAACTGTCAGGGTGGTTAAACCCTGGAATAAATTGCCTAGGGAGGTTGTGGAATCTCCATCTCTGGAGATATTTAAGAGTAGGTTAGATAAATGTCTATCAGGGATGGTCTAGACAGTATTTGGTCCTGCCATGAGGGCAGGGGACTGGACTCGATGACCTCTCGAGGTCCCTTCCAGCCCTAGAATCTATGAATCTATGAATCACGCATGGCTGGGCAACAGAATTCGGGTTCCAGGCAGCCATGGTAAGCCAAAGGGTATGTGGGGTTGGCTTCTTCTGCGTTCATAATATGAACCATTCTGTGGGAATGGTTTCAAACTGCAGCACCCTCCTTTCCCATAGCAACCAATGCCGGTTGGGTTTGCCATTTAAAAGGAGGGGCTGGGGTTTTGGGGTGGGTGTGCAGCATACCCCTTCCCCCTCCCTCCTGCCTGTGTGGCTATTCTCCGGGATGATCCCTTTTAGCCAAGCGCAAACAGCCCAGCATGCCCGGGGTCTAATGTGTCGGGGATCACCAAACAGAGGGGATTACTGTTCCCTTACCAAACTTCCCCTATTTCAACCAGGTGACCATGAATAACATCACTCTCCTGCGACTGACACAGAAACATAAAGACCGAATGTTGCATGAATGCGACCAAAACCCAGGACCATTCACTGCCATGCTTTGTGCTGCAATGATTCCAGACCTCTTGCTACTGGCTTGGCGTGGTAAAGTGTCCCACCGTGGAGGACGAAATAAGGCAGCCCTCCCCAGAAACCTTCTGTAAAGGCTTTCAGAGTACCTCCAGGAGAGCTTCATGGAGATGTCCCTGGAGGATTCCCGGTCCATCCCCGGACACGTTAACAGACTTTTCCAGTAGCTGTACTGGCCGCGAATGCATCCCATTTGTTCAGGGCAAATCAAACACTAAACACAATTGCTTTTAACCCTTGTGGTGTCGTTACAAATGTGCACTCACCAGAGGTGCCTTCTCCACCTTCAGGGTCTGAGAACATTATGCCCTGGGTCGGTATTGGGTCCAGGGTGAGGAAAAGGTCCTGGCTGCCCGGGAGTATAGATTCTCCGCTTGTCTGCTGCGTATTCTCCTCTTCCTCATCCACAAAATCCTCATCCATGTTGCGTAGGCTGCCAACTTCCAGGTGTCCACAGAGAGTGTTGGGGTACTGATAGGGTCCCCCCCCCGAGAATGACATGCAGCTGATCATAGAAGCAGCATGTCTGGGGTTCTGACCCAGAGCCAACATTTGCCTCCTTTGTCTTTTGGTAGGCTTGCCTGAACTCCTATTTTCATGCGGCACTGCAGTGTGTTCCTGGTATAGCCTCTGTCCACCATGCCCTGTGCGATTTTGGCATATATATCAGCATTTCTTCAGCTGGCTCGGAGTTCTTCCTGCACAGATTCTTCTCCCCATACAGAAATCAGATGGAGTGTCTCCCATTCGCTCCATGCTGGAGCTCGTTTGCGATTCTGGGACTGCATGGTCACCTGTTCTGCTGAGCTCGCCACGCTGACCAAACAGGAAATGAAATTCAACAGTTCCCAGTGCTTTTCCTGTGTACCTGGCTAGTGCATTGGAGTTGAAAGTGCTGACCAGAGCGGTCACATTGGAGCACTCTGGGATAGCTCCCGGAGGCCAATACCATCAAATTGCACAGCGCTGCATCTACAATACCCCAAATTCAACCCAGGAAGGTCGATTTTAGCTCTACTCCCCTCATCGGGGAGGAGTACAGAAGTTGATTTTAAGAGCCCTTTAGGTTGGCAGAATGGGGTTGGTTGTGTAGACGCATTCATTATAAAATCGACCTAACGCGGCTAAATTTGACCTAATCTCCTAGTGTAGACCAGGCCTTCTTATATGACGGTGTTTGGTTTTAACAGCAGTTAGCTTTATTCCTGTCTCACAGGTTCTATTCTCCTTATTTTTAGGTGATGTTGTTGAATTGTATTATGAGGATAATCGCGTTACTACAGTGACTGATTCTGGAACAGCAACGCTTAAGCCTCGGCCAAGAGTCCGACCGTTACTGACCTTCATGCCCCTCGTGAGTATTTTTCACATCCCTGATTACATTCCTGAATCAGGGCCGCCCAGAGGATTCAGGGGGCCTGGGGCAAAGCGGGGGAGCGGACATAAAAAAAGGCGCCACCCGCTGCGGCGCTTGTAGTCTGTGGCGGCGGCGGGTCCTTTACTTGCTCCGCGTCTTCGGCAGCACTGAAGGACCCGCCACCGAAGTGCCGCCGAAGACCCAGACCACCGCTGGGTGAGTAGCCAGGGAAGGGATTCTCGGCCAGGGCTCGCAGGGCCCCTGTGGGGCCCGGGGCCTATTGCCCCACTTGCCCCCCCCTCTGGGCGGCCCTGAAATGCAGGGGTCTAATTGCACCGGTGGTACAAGGTCAAAGGAGCTTGCTCTGCCACTCTAGCAAATGGTGTTTAGAACCAGCTAGATTGGTGTGGTGCCCGGTATATCTCTTATCGTCTATATGCAGAAAGAAAATCAGATCGGAAGCAAAACCACTTTTTAATGATGATAGGTACAGGCAGGGACTGAAATCTGATCTGAGCCCATAGTTTATGATGGACATAGGCAAAATAGCCAGGTAGGAAGCTGTGAGGTGAGGTAAGTTACACTGGTCATGAACTTGGTAAACTGCATTAGCATTTCTGATGCAAATACAAGGCTGAATGTGTTGGTAACAAATCAGAATCAGGTGGTGAGTACAAGTATTAGAGGGGTAGCCGTGTTAGTCTGGATCTGTAAAAAGCGACAGAGTCCTGTGGCA
>NW_020665277.1:1695332-1726859 GCF_002925995.2 Terrapene triunguis
CACAGGACTCTTTGTCGTTGTGAGTACAGTATTCTGATTTCACTGCTACTGGTAATGCCCTCTCGTTAGCTCAGTTATGAGATCCTCATTAGTAAAGTGAGGTCATGAAGCAGAAGTGGGGAAAGGGAAATCAGCAAAGCTCTAAGCGGGGATGCTGTAAATGAGCAAAACCCCCTTGAGCTGAATAGAACAATGGAGCAGTTGGTGTCCTGATGTGGTATAGCAGGACTTTACACCCAATGATATTTATGGGTCAGTGTGTGGCTCAGTGCCTGCCAGCTCCAAAAGCAAATCCTCCTCCCAGTGTGTGATAGGAGAACCCTACAGAATTCAGAGGGATTAAACTATTGTAGAAATTACTTTAAAAACCTAGAGAATCAGACCCTTTTTGCAGGCTATTTTGAACGATCCTCTAGGCTGCTGTGAGCGGGACATAACCCTTGAATAAAGAATTATCACTGTTCTGTTCTATTCTAGATAGGTTTTTATCTGAGTGCCTTCCAGTAGTGCATTAAGCAACGTGACTACACATCTGTCACATGTTGTTGTTTCTCTCATCTTTTCTCCGGGAGGAGGAGTGTGTGCAGTGGAGTGTCATGTTTTGGTAGACGTGTGGTGAATTTTGTTGTTGTTAAATAAATATACCCATTGTTATGTGTTTATATTAGAGAAGGCAGGTCAAAGGAATACATGTGGCACTTGGAGAAGGTTTGTGATGGTCCTGAGTTCATTCCAGAGCCTCAGACTATGCCCAGGACCGGATGCAGACAAAACTCCTGTCCTGATTAAAAAATTGAGTCATGTATTAGAATCGGCCCAAATTCAGCAAATGCCACTTGGGGGTTCTTCAGCAGCTCCTTCCCTCCTCCCCTGTATAACACAGGTTGCATTAAGATGGTCGTCATAATTTTGGCCATCCTCGCTCTTAAGGTGAGCATGTAACTAACAGAGCTGAGAGGGAGGAAAGACTGGTATGTCTACGTCAGGTTGAATTAACCCCATTGAAATAGCTTCTTTATTTGTTTCATTCCCTGTGTACCAAGCCACATACATGCTCAGCTCTGCCACAGCTGCTTAACATCAAAGTCAGGGAGTGCACCAAAAACAAAGGGTAGCTGCTCCTCTATGCCTGTGACTTGGAGCTCTTCCATGATGGGTGAGGCTGAGAGCTTTTCCCTGGGATCTCTTGGGCTTTTGCTCTCAGTGCATCAGTTTCGCTTGTTTGCACTGTCAGACAGTTCTCCCATACCTTTACGTAACCTCTAGACAGGTCCTTCTATAGAAACTCCTTGGGACAGGGACTGTCTCAGACAGGATTATCAGCACTTAAATAGCAACTGGATGCTAACATTGAAATTAGGAGGTACAGTTAGCAAGGCTAGATATGGGGATCCCCTAAAAATCTCCAGAAGAGTCTATCTCCAGAATCAGAAGGAGAGAGTACTTCTTGCAAATTCAGTAAAATCTCCCCATTTGCTATGAGAATTGGGTATATTTTTCCCCACATGATGATCCTTCCCAAGGGTTGAGTCCCATAAGGAGTGTGGAATAGGGCTCAACTGCCTAGGTGTATTACGGAGACAGGGTAGCTGAACTGCATGTAATATACCAGACATGGGATACTGTCCTTAGCAGATACTGGTCTGGTCATGCAAATCCTGCATTCTTAGCCCTGAAGAGCTGACATAGCTAAGAGAGAATGAGCCAGATTCTGTTGCTTCTTGTGCCTCATCAGCATAGCTACATTTACAACATTTCAGTCAGTTATGACACCTGTGCACTGCAGCGACTGGGTTGCATAAATATTAATGGAGTTTTACAGGTGTTGTTATGGGTATTAGGAGACAATAGAGTTGCAGAGGTGTCATTAAAGGAACAATTAGGAGGCTGTGGGATTACACAGGTATTGTTGAAGGAATAATAAGGAAGCAATGGAGCTGCACAGGTGTCACTGAAGGCATGACTTACCTGCAGAACGTTTCTTAAAGCTTATCGCAACACAGAGAGAGAACCCTGCTTGATTGGGAGAGCTCAGACTGAGTTTTCAGGGCTGGCTTTTAGTTGAAAAACGTTTTAGAACTTTTGTCTTGTATGGAATCAAAGAGAAGGAACAAGCATGGGAACCCCGTGCGGTCAATTTTCCAGGGGAGATCCATGCTTGTGGTACAGCCGGCCTTCTGCCTCTGCTTGAAATGGGCTACTAGGGGAAGAGAAACAGGGCAGGGGGAATGAATAGGTCTCTGCAGCACAAATGTCTTTTGGAATAAACATGCAGCACCATCCCCTTACTCAGCCTCAACAATGCAATTTTTTCACCTCCCCATGGTGTGCTATTTGGCTACAGGAGGGGAGCTGTCAGACTCCAAGCTTACATAGTCCCTCATCCTCCAACAAGTGTCATGGTATTGCTGCCCTCCCCCCTGATGCTTCCTAGCTTCTCTGCACTCTCAGAATTCCCTTTATAAAAATAAACGGTTAACTATAAATGGAGAAACCAAAGGAATGAGTCACTGAGAAGGCTAAAAAGAAGGGCAGCCCAGCTGTGCCTTTGCAGGCAGTGAGAACCTGCCCTGTAAGCTCCTCAAGTAGCGTCTCTCCCTCCCTGCTTTGCTGCCCTGTCACTCGGTCTGTCTGGCATCAGAGAGAAATGAGAGCTTTTCTGCCTACTGAATGTCGGCTGCACTTCCCTGCATCCCACACATACACAGCAGAACAGCGTAGAGGTACTTCTGGCCCAAGTGTTTCTATAGCAGGGAGGCCTGGTGGAACGCATGCTTACACGGTGTCACATGACCCCTGCCCGGGGGAGGGGGAGGGGAATGGGGATTCTTAACACTGGCAAATGAAGTTCTCCTCCAAAAAATGGGGGTTTAGTGGCTAAAATTTTTGCAGAAAAACTTCATTTTTGTCTTCATTTTTTGACATTGCAGGGGAAATGTCTCACACTCTTCAATTTTTTTTTTCCAATTGGGGCGCCGGGGGGAGAGTAGGGGGTTTTCCCACTAAGGTAGAAGTAAATTGTTTTTTGAAATTTTTAATAGAAAAAATTTGAATTAAATGAAAAATGGAATTTAAACATGTTTTTTTCTTTGCATAATGACCTTGCCTTTTTTCACCCAGCTCTAGCTGTGATGTGAAATGAATGGAGCGGAGACCCACTCTCCTGCTCCTGAGGCCTTGCTGTAACACACATCACATAAGCAATTTACTAATCTATAACCCCTTCTTTTCACACAGCAACTGACATTCTGCATTGCCAGGGCTTTGCTAGGCTGACGTAGATGCGATCGTGAGTCAATATTGAAAGTGGCTTAGGGTTTGTGTACACCCTGCCTTGGAATTGTGCCCAGACCTCTTCAACATTCCTCTCTGTATGACAATTTTTCCCTTGCAAGACTAACTTCCTTCCCACATGAACCCTTATAGCATTCAGCAGTGGCCTTGCTACCAGGGGCGATGTTTTCCAGTAGGCACTTTAATGAGAGGGTACTTGCAACTCATGTACTCTTGGGAGCAGTGGCTCTTTCTTCAGTGATCAACAGCCTGCACCTCGCACAACTTCCTCCATTCTCATTGCCAGTGCAAGGTGCTGCCTTGACAGCCCTGGAGATCAAAGCACACTAGCTAAAACCACCAAGCAGGGGCAGCAGCGGAAGGGGCAGGAAAAGCTTTCTTGGTCTGCCTCACCCCTGACTTGGAGGAGCCACCAAGAGGGATTAGGAGGGAGCTCAGTCAGCCCTCGGCCTCTCTGAGCTTGCCACAAACGGGGGCTAGTGGTTGGGTCATCTTTTGCTACAGACTCTTGCCTCTGGGAACCACAATGAGACGCACCAAAGTCATTCCAAATGAAGGACGTGTAGGTCCTCGTGATAGGAGATCGTGGAACCGGGCAAAGTACAGTCAGGCAGGGCTCTCTCATTAGCATTTGAAGGGTGAGAGAAGCTTCCTTGGAGAGGGACGGCCTAATTCTGTCCCACATTCATGAAGGAGCGCCTTTGCATGCCAGTGAATGCTCATCCCAAGCAGGGCGCTCAGCGCACAGAAAACCTCCTCAAACCTGAAATGCTGGTTCTAAGCGAACCACTCAGGAGAGTAGAAGCACCTCACCATGAGTCAGAGGGAGGCTGAGTAAAGCTAGTCACATGCCTAGCAAATACATGCAGTTGCTATGGCCAGCATTGTCAAGAGAGGCCACTGACTTGGGCTTCCTCCATTTTTGGAAGACAAACATGTGACATTGTGGGGGCTAATTTTGAGAGGTGCGGCGCAACCACAACTCCAAAAGAATTCCCTGGGAGCAGCAGGTGCTCAGACAGGACCCTTAAACATCTCATTTTGACAGCTCAAAAAATTGGACACCCACAGTTATTGGACACTTGAAAATATAGGCCTTCCTCTTGTTCATTTCTGTAAGGGTGTGTCACTGTAATCCAGTGTGTGACACATGCACTTCTCAGAATGCAGGGGCAAATGAATGCTTAGAAATCACTCTATTTCCTTGTTAACAAGCTACTACCGTATGTGTATTGCGCTGCTGAGATTCAATAATTGCTGGTTTTCTATTTGTCGCCTCCCTTATGCTTTCATGGCTGTACCAGAGAAGGCCACGCGAGCTTGTATGAAATGCCTTTAGACATCTCTTTGTTTGGCTTTTGCTGGCAAAGTTGCAGACCTCAAGGAAATCCTATTGAAGTCATGGCCTGACAGCTTCAGCTGGAGAGGTGCCGCTGGGCAAGGGCAAAGGGGGAGAAATCCTGAAATGCTTCCTTATCCCCTCTGTTCTCCTTAGCCCTTCAACAAAAGCTAAGGTTTCTTGCCCAAAATGTTCCCTCCCATTATCTTGGGTATCTCCAGGAACCACAGAATGTCCTGCATGGGAACAGCCAGAAGTCCATCTAGCCTGGCAGTCGGCCTCTGACAGAGGTTGATACCTGATGCCTTAAAAGTAGCCAGCCTGTTCACCACTGTTAATGTGCCTGGTCAATTGAATATTGACATACATTTTGGGGCTGAGGAGGATGGTCTCCTGACTGTGTCATGATCAGTTTAGGGCAGGCACTGAAGGCTGTGACTGGGACTCCGTAAAGCACACAGTGAGGGAACATCTGCATTTTCCATTTTGTCAAGAATTGACAGGAAACTCTGGGTGAGCGTGGGGGCGGGGAAGCTATTTGCCATGTTCATTTATATTCTTCTCTCTGGGAGATCCTCTCGGGTTTCTCTGCCACTTCTGATCACTGCTTCTTCTGGAGCCCAGCCACACTGCTCCCAACACAGTCTAAAAGGGAGTGTTTTAACAAGTCAGCCGTTCCTTCCCGTCCTACCTGCTGCTGCTGAGTGTGATCTCTCTGGGACATAAAATTCAACCCCTGAGTGAGACCGCTTAATAGCACTCTGGTGAGTTGGGCAATATTATAGTCCTCAATGGACCCCCTTTCCTGGCAGCATTAATGTAAATAGCAGCCCGCCTGGCATTCATGAATCCAGGCCAAGGCAGCTTTTGCAAAAACCCCATCCTTGATACATATTAGCAACACTCAGAGTGGGTGGGGTTGAGAATCCTAAGCATTCAAGTGTCTGAAGGTGTGTGTGAAATTGCAGGACAATGGTCACGTTTCAACCTACAGCCAGCAATGTTCTGGATCTGTGAACGATCCAGGAAGGAAGATATTTTTAGTACCATGTATTCGCTGTATAATTATCAGGTGGTGCGGAAAACACAACCCAAACAATTGCAATGTTTCTTTTTGACTCTAATAGGGTATGTGGTTCTTAGAACAATTTTTTTTTGGTGGCTCAGGGTGTGGCCACTAACCCTTGCTGGTGGCCGCTCTGACAGTTTTTCCAAGCCCAAACCCCGCCGCACTGGGCTGAAAGCCCAGAGCCAAAGCCCAGGGGCTGAAACCTGAAGCCTGCTGAGCACACACACACTGGGTCCGATGTGTCTGCAAAGGTGCTGCCCGGAGCCCCCAGGAGGCTGCGTGGTGCAAGGCGCTGATTTCCCCCCAGCCCCCCAACTGGTGGTGCCAGCATGGCAGCCAGCAAGGCAGCCAGGAGCAACAGCTAGACGCTACTGGGAAGGGTCACTGCTTTGCCACCGTGCCCCCGCCCCCAGCCCCATCTCAGCCCAAGAGGCTGTTGTGGTTGCAGAAAAATCCCCTGATGGCTGCATGCAGCCACAGTGGCTGCAATGAGAAATGCAAACCCTCATGCTGCAGGGCACAAGCCAACCTCTAACTATTGGGGGTCAGGAGGAAGCATTCCCCAGGGGCAGGTTATTCCATAACTGCCTACCACGGGGTTCTTGCCCCTTCCTCTGAAGCAGCTGGTGCTGGCCGCTGTCAGAGACAACAGACTGGGCTAGATGTGCCACTGCTCTGGAAATTCCTGTGTTCCTAAATTATCCCACACTGCTTTCTTTTTACACCCAGTGCCTTTACAGCTAGTTAATCTAGACTCTCAACGTGTTTATGATGGTGGAGTAGATTATGTGTTAAACTGAAACTTTGGCCAGTGGGACCTTGGAACCCTACTGCAATCTCTTGCAAAAGTAACAATATTGCCAAACGAAAGGCAAAGGGCACTGGCTACAGCATTATCCAGGGGTTTGTATAAGAAACGCAGCCACGCTGTGCAATGGTGGAAACTGCTCTTAGGGCAAAATTCTCTTTGCACAAAGGACTGTAAAGAGCTGCCTAGAAGAAGCCGTTGGCAGTGCACAACACCACATTTTATGGGTCCTACAAAATCCAGGAACTGTGCTATCTGTTCTTGAGCTCTAGCTGCTGGCTCTTTATCTGTTAACAATGTATGTTTTCTATCGATAAAGAGCACTCCTGTTACAGGAACCATCTGACTGGTATAAATTTCTCTGTACAGAATGGCCCAATTCAGCCTTGTCCAGCACTTTGTGCAGTCACAGCAAAGTGGGTGTCTAACACCACTGTTCTGATTTGGTAGCACTTTGCACAAGGTGTAGGTGACTGCACACGGTGCCAGGCGAAGAAGGAATTGAGCCTGGAATGTCTATAATGAAGTCTCGAAAAGGGGCAGCCGAGGCTCAAAACTGCTGAGTAAAGCGTTGGTCCAGGAATTAGAGTTCCAGTCCTGACAGGGTTTAGTCTGTAATTTTCACGCATTAGGGTATGTTTAGCGAGCAGCAAAAACTTTAAACGCTTTTGCTGAATGATCATCACAGTGAGTCACTGGAGGGGCAGGTTGGGCTGTTTGTGTTTGGGAGGCACGGGAGGCCCTTGTTCAGCATTTCAGCCTAGTTGAAAGTGCCACGAATGAGGCTGCTTCTCGGAAAAATGGCATGAACTGGAGCTGAACAAAATTTTTGCACCCAAATGACCTGAAATGGCCCTGGCTTCAGACAGCTCCACAAGCCTGAAGCTCAGCAGGGTCACTAAGATTTGGGCACATGGGCCAGTTCCTGTTTTGCTTGTGCATCAAAATGCTTCCAAATTTGCAGTGCGGCTGCAAAAAGAGTTGACTCAGCAATTTCAGCTGGGTTTCACAGTGGGTCCTCAGTGCTAACTAGGGAGAGGAATGCAAACCCACGAGGGTTTGCGGGGTGGAGGGCAGTGTCAGTGGCACTTAACTTGTTAGGCTGTGCTGAATGCCGCAGCCCCTCCACAGAATTCATGCCATTTCTTTAGTGAGTTAGTGTCCTCTGCACGTGAACTTTGGTGAGCAACTGCCAATGCTCGGTGGAGACTATCTTCACCCCTGCCCTGCCCTGTCCAGTAGAGATGGAATAAGGCAATCTGGAGTGCCAAGTCCACTCCCAACAGGGGTGCTTCCCAAGGCCACCATGCCAGCAGCGGGTGCACCAATGGTGGTAGCTCTCTGGCAATAGCTGGTGTTCCTTCCCCGGTGGGAGGTTGTCTGCGCGTGCAGGCAGACATGTCTGCCCTGGTTACAGTCAAGTCATGTTTTCAAGCTTTTCTTCACAACCAGGAGGCCTAGGAACATATATAAATGAAAGCTGAGATTCAGATGACCTAACATGGGTAAAACTCATGCCCAGCACTTTATACACATGGTATTTGAGGTGTTTTTTATTATTTATTATTTATTTTGTATTGTTGTAGCGCCTTGGAGCCCCAGTCATGAATCGGGACTCCTTTGTTCTAGGTGTTGTGTATATACAGTTGTGAGTTTTCTTACCATCCACTTATTAAACCTTTCAGAACACCCAGGAGACACATGGAGTGGCTGTGCCAACCCCTTCTGTGCCGGAGGGCTTTGAAGAAAAAGCATCTCTAGGTAAGGTGTCCTCTCTGCTGAGGTATTCAAAGCCCTTAAAATGGCTTTAATGCACAGATCTGCTTATGTTGCCGTCACCGTTCCTTAATCATGCAACTAGTTTGGCTGAAGACAATATACCAAGGCGTCAGGATCTGGCCTCCTGTGTGTTTCCACACAAACTGAGTAAGCTTTCAGTTGCTGGCTGACTTGAGGAGGATTCCAAGTGTCCTTAGGGAAAAGGACTGAAACACAGTTACGAGATGCTGTCATCAGATGAAGCCAACACCTGCAAAGCATGTTGGGTTAGTTTTTTCTGTGATGCAACCATGGCAACTATCAAGAGTTTTTTAAACATATATAAAGTTATTCCATTGTTGACATGGAAATTTGGTTGCTTAATTTGTTCCCTTATTCTGTAGGAAGCATAGGAGGTAACTAAATTTTGTCTTGACTCTAGATAGTGACTGTGATAATAAGAAGTCAGGAGACTGAATATGCTTTTCTGCCAAGTATTACATAATGTCTTGGGAGTCCTGAAACAATCTCATTCTAGTTGTTTCCTTTGTGGACCCAGTTTATCTGGTTTCATATATTTTATATGCAAATCAGTGCATCAGAAAAGACAGAGACACACCGAGGGAAAGTACAATACAAAATAAGTTAGTAGCAATCGCTAACTTAAAACTCGTGAACCCCAATCAAAATTCCATAAGTTATGGAAGTATCTGATAGAAGTCTACAATGTCTTTTCTTTTTTTTTATTAATTCCTTCCTAATTTTCATGACCAAATGAGCAAAAAATACATTGCAGGATCTCCCAGTGCAGAAAGAAGCCAAGAGACCTTCTCTTGTCTATTAACCTCAACTTGTTTTTAAGAAAAGGCTCAATCCATTTTTTTCTTAGTGGTGAGATATAACTCTTATGTTAGAATAATTATGAACTAGGATCTTCAGATGACTCATTCCACCTGGGCTGAAAGGTTTACAGGTATTATCCAGGCCACCTAAGGAGGTGCTAGGTGCCTTCAACTGCCAGTGAAGTCAACAGGAGTTGCGGGTGCTGCGCACCCTCAAGATTAAAGACCTAGAGATTAGTATATTTCATATACTCCATAGAGAGCCTGGTACAAGCTATACCTGCTTCATTAGGGTCTGCCCCTGGGATTTTAGTTGCAAAATCAGGCCCTTTTTCTGGGCATCTCCTAAAGATGTATGGAACGCAAGCGCGCTATTAAGGAGTGAGTTGCAATGGCTGTGTTGCTGCTAAAATCATTTTAAATCAGGTTGTTTTAAATGAAATGCTTCCAGCTGGTTGTGTGACACTTGGCTCTTCTTAGAAGGACAGTTTTGCTGGAGATGTTCTCTGTATGGACCTTGCCAATGTGCAATGTGTTTAATACCAATGTTCTTTCCCATAGGCCTTAGGCCCCAAATCAATGGAAACTACAGACTGTACAATTCAGTTGGAGACCTGCGGCCAAAGGCTTTCGAGAGGGACTATCTGGACAATGATATTCCTCCACCACCTCCAATGGCCCCACCCCCACCTCCACCCTCCATGGCACCCCCACCCCCACCAATGGAAATACCACTGCCTCCACCGTGCACGGCACCTCCACCGCCACCGCCGCTGCCACCACCACTACCTCCAATGGCAGCATCTCCGCCATCCGTGGCTCCGCCCCTGCTTTCGTCTTCAACCGTATCTTCTTCCAGACCGCTGTCCCCTCCGGATTTCATTCCTCCAGCACCTCCACTCGCTTTTGTGGTGCCCCCGGCGCCGCCTCTGCCCCCTCCAGCGCCTCCCACACTTCATACTCCCATCTCAAACGGCGTCTCCAAGTGGAAATCAGAAACGGTTCTGAACATGAGGCAGACGGACGCCAGGGAAAATGCCAGCGCCTCCTCTCTCACTGTCACCACTCCACCGGCCTCTCACCAGAAGGAAGAGTCGCTGACCAAGTCCACCCCAGAACCTCACCTAACTTTCCCCAGATCATTAAAAGTACCTCCCGCTGCCCCAGTGAGAAGTTCATCCATTTCCATGGAAGAAAAAGTTTCCGGTGAGGAAGATGGGCCTATTTCCAGACAGCCTCACACCCGCCCTCCCCTTCCGCCGAGCTTTACCATAAGACCTGCAGCCAAGGTGCACTTATCTGGAGAAGCTGAGCAGAAATCTACCTTGGATAGGCAGATAGTAACAAAGCCCGTCAGACAAATCACAGAACCCGCGAGCCCAAGACCAGGGTCAGACTCCGGCAAAGGGACTAATTTTAATAGCTATCGATCCTCATTGTCAGAGGCAGCAAAGGTCCCGCTGGAGAAAGCTGAAAAGGACTTAGGTCCAAAATCTGAGCTTCCTACTGCAGAGGAGGAACTGGACGTGCCCTCCCCAGACTACACATCATCTGATGATGACTGGAAGGAACCCAGTAATCTAAACAGGCTGAAGCAAGAACTGTCAGTTCTGCTGTCCTCTTCTTCGAAAAGGGAGGAGAGACAGCTGGATAAACCCATAACTGCCAGACCTACCAATAGTATTACTGACCATGCTAGCAATGATAGGTTTAGCTCTGTTGGGTCAAAACAAGCTAAACCTACTTTGAAGGATCCACAGTTACCAGCAGGGGGGGAAAGTGAGAGGAAAGGGAAGATACCTACTAATTCACTCACTGCAAAAGAGAACTCCTCCTCGGTTTTCTCTGCTCCAGTCAATAAACCCACCAACACGCAAGCAAACAGTGTTATGAAATTCAGGAACGAGCTGGAAGCACTACTCTCCCCAACAAAGGAAGCTAAACCACCAATAGGACTTACAGATCACAGACACAGTCCAGGCACAAACAGAGTTACCCTGAATTCTGGTAGCAGCCAGACAAATTCTGGTGACTCCAGGCTGCCAAAACCTGTTGCCAATCAGCTCCCACCCACAGCAGCTTCAGTGGAAGTTGAGAAGACACAGGAGGATCGTAAGACTCCCAGTGCCCTCACCAGTAATAAGACTTTGGAGAACTTAAACCCTGTTCCGGGATACCCGCCGTCTGACAATGTTCGGAAGTCTCCAGACCCACCTCAGAAACCAAAGGACCAACTCTTTGTTCTAGCCTCCTCTTCACCCTCCTCTATAGAGGCTACCTCTCCCACACAAACCTCTGGGCCATACACAGACTTTTCTCTCGTCCAATACAAGACCCATCGGGCCAAGACCAGCTCCACAGACAGTCTATGCTCTCTGACCCCCTCCCAAACTGTGGAGGAGGGGCCAGTCAGTACAAACAAACATGATGCAGAAAGAGGCACAATCCTGTGCTCTGCTGAGAAGCCACGGGTACCTTCAGAGCCATCCTCTTCCTCCATGAATGCAGACCAGGAGGATGACGATGCCCTGATCCACCCAGTCACAGGAGAAAAGGTGGAGAAAGGCTCTCCAATGGCTCTCCTCCTGGCTGCAAAACAGCGGGCCCAAAGAGGCAGGCAATCTGCCTCCCGCCAGAACAGTTATTTGTCCAAAAAGCCTCCCGTTAAGCTATCCGAGAAACTCAGCAGCGGCAGCAGCAGCCAGTCAGAAACTGGCTCGACCAACTTCTACTACAGTGAGTCCAAGCCCTACTCCTTTGTGGTGGTACCAAAGTCCCCGCCAAAGGAGTCACCTGCCCTTTTGGAGGGAAAGCAGCATGACAGGATGGTCACACCTGAAGGCAAGGCACTGGGCTTCTCGGAACCAGGACAGAGAGCCTACAAACCACTGTCGTTCTCCAGCACTTCTGAGCAAAGCCAGAGCATGCAGAAAACTAGCGCTGGGGAGTCCCAGCGCCTTTCCAAGCCAGACAGGTTTGGTGCCTCCAGTTTAGTTCAAGGCCTCCTGGAGTCCAGACACTTGAGACCACAAGACCTGCCCCCCAAACCTGACCTTCCCCTGTACGCTGCCTCTTCACCTCCTAGCTCCTTGCCCAAGGAGGAGGAAGAAAATGGAGAGAAGCTTGACTTCGAGATCATCCCACCACCACCAGAGTTCAGCAATGACGCCAACAGGGTCGAGGAAGCTTCTTCAAACGTGGCAGAGAGCCGCAGAGACCGCAGTTTCCCTGATTACAGCCAACCCTGGGAAAGGCAGCAGAATATCCGACGTCCAAGCTACGGCTATGGCAACAGTTACGTCCTGCCCTCCAAAATGGCCCCAGACAGCGGTACGAGGAATAGCGGCTTCAGTCAACATTACCCAGGTGGCAGTTACTCCACTGGCCCTCCTGTCTACAGCGCAGACAGCCGCCCGCTGATCAAGAAGCGCCTATACGTGTCTGAACCCGATAGGTCCTACACGAGAACATCCACGTCCTCCAGGAACGTTAGCACACCCGTGACCTATGGCCACAACATGGTGGGGTATGGCTCCCAGGCTGCAGAGGGGATGCGCCGGGTCAGCTCCACCCACAGGAGTGCCCCCAGCAGCACGCAGGGCAGGCGGATGTCACTGGAGCCCCCTGGGAAAACCATGTCTTGTAGCAACACCATGAACAATGCCAAATATAAAGGGCAGAATGGGGACTACTCTGCCGCCAGTGCAGCAGCAACCAGCAGGTATGTTCCACTTATTGCGAGGACAGGGGGGCTGGAGGGGTGTCCGATTTGAATCCCCAGGTCTGAACCCGTATCTGTGGTTCTCATTCTGGGTCACATCCAAGAGAGGAAGAGGCTTCTCCCCCAGTACTGGCTCAGGTGCAACTGACGTCTTTTGAGAACATCTTTGGTGCTCTCTCTAACTCAAACCCAAGACCTGATTCTTCCTTCCACCTCAGTCCTAGGCCTGACTTTCAGTTGGTTTTCCCTCTGACCCAGGCACTGTCTGGCTCCACGCACAGCCCCCTCAGCCATCTCTAATTATAACTTGTTCTGGAGGGTGCGGAGGGTTTGCTTAAGGGAAAAATATCCCCAAATTGAAGCAGTCTGTTTGAAGGGCAGGCCAGGCAGGGCAGGGAACAGGACCATGTCTTGCTCCACGTTTGCACTATGCCTACTAGTAACAGGGTCTCAATCATGATTGGGGCATCTGGGCGGCGCCGCAATACAGATACAAGCCAGAAAGAGCACTATGAGCAAGCCTTATCCTAGCTTCTTCCCGGAATCCTGAGACCCTTCTGCTGGCAAAGCAGGGAGAGGTGTGTCCCCTCCATGTGACATATGCTTCCCAAGGAGCGTGCTCCTGAATCGGTTTTAATTAGAGCGTGTTTTGAAGCAGATTTAAAATATGAGCAGAGGGATTCCTTTGCCTGGGGCGCTGTAGGTACGTCTTGTTGCACCGTCAGATAAAAGAATGGTGCACATTTAAAGGCACAGTGTGCCCACTGGTACAGGCCGTGCAGATGGCAGAGTAGTTATGGCTGGAACTGCCCTAGCCAATCTGTCCCTGCATGCGTGTCTTCAGAGTTGGGCTGTTGGATACTATGGCAACAGGCACTGGAGAGAACTACAGCTTGCTCTCCCTGGGTGCAGAATAAAATATAACTACAGGAACACAGTTATGCTTGCCCCTATCCCTCTTGGATGCCTTGCTGCTTTGTTTTATAAATGGCTTCCATGGCTTTTGATGACTTCCTCCTTTGTTTCCTCCTTCAGGCCTACCCAGGGCAACCCACAGTACAGTTCTCCTGTGAACACCTTCACTGTCAGGCCTGGGACACGGCAGCCGATTTCCTACACGTACCAAGGTAGCCATCGATAAGTTGGTTCAGGAGGCTGCTTTGCTGTCTCCAGTTACATAAACCCCACAAGCCTGTTCCAACGTGGTGTGACGCAGGATGGACCTTGACATGTCATTAATGATGAAGTCTATCCAGGAGTGGTTCTGTAGGAGCATATGGGTCTGCCATGGCTCCCAGAGTATCCTATAAATGCACTGCTTGCAAATTATTGGGGGCGAGGGTGAGACTAAAACCCTTCTCAAAAAAACAGATATGGAGAGTCGTTACTGGAGAGGCCCAGTTGCTACACTGTTGTCTTGGGGGAATGCCTTCTCTCTCCCCCACAGGACCATTAGGTAAATGCACTAGCCTATTAGGGCTTTTAAAATGTAAAAGAAAGAACATGCCCTGCATGGTGTTTAAAAGCACGATACAAAATTACTCGTTAGTGATTTTCTTTTGTTAAATTCAGTTTTAAACCTACTTTAAATGCAATTTATTTGGAAGGGGGGAAAAACTCCACTGGGAACCTGCATGACAAGGGGAAGGTGTCTGAATCCAATTATGCTAAAAACGGGATGTAGAAATGGGGAGTTTTAACAGAACAGTGAGAGACGTGATCAGAGCAGAGGATGGAGGATCTGGAACTCCTAGAAGCTAATCCTAGCTCTGCCACAGACTCACTCATTAGCCTTGGGCAAGCCAATTAGCTGCATGTTTTCAAAAGTGGCTTTTGATTTTTGAGGGCCTGTCTTGACCCCTGAGGTCCATGGGAGCTGTAGGTGCTTCAGTATCTCTGGAAAAAATCACCTTTGTGCTCTCTCACTGAGCAGCCAGAAATGGAGGTGTGCACGTTTAAAAGCCATTGCTGAAAATTTGGGCCTTAATGTCTTGTCTTCATTTAGCTCTTTTATAAATGGTGCTGGTGCTAATGCTAATGACCACGTGCCTCAGAGGAGTGCTGAGAAGATTAACTGGTTCAGGTTTGTGAAGTGCTTTGGAGATGGAAGACACTAAGTGATAATTGTCCTTAAATTCTGTCCATACTAATGGACATCACTGTGACTTACAAACTGTGTAGAGTTTTACAGTTCTCTTGTCCCTCAGAAGAATGCCCCTTTAAATGCCCCATTCTAAACAGTTAAGCAACTTGTTTCCTATACATTCATGTCTCAAAGGATGTGGTTTTAGTTTTAGCCTACTTTGGGGTCAGCTAATTTTTAATATAGTCCTTAAGTAGCTGACACACTGTCGTTTGGTGTGTATATTAGTGGTTTATAGCATTGTCTGTTTTTATCTATTTCTGTAAATGTATTATGGATGCACTCTTACCATCTCATCAGGCAAGCATGCTGCACTGTGTCTGCTTTCTTCCAGTTCAAATATCTGTCTGAATTACAGTCAAACAAAGGTTATCCAAATGAGATGGGAGCCATGAAAGTAACTGTAGGTAAACAGGGGACTTGAGTCTCTCTCTCTCTCTCTCCATATATATATAAAAAAAACACACACACGGGGATATCTCATTTTACATAACCAAAGTTTGTTGAGCTAATTTAGTTGG
Organism: Terrapene triunguis; assembly: GCF_002925995.2. Taxonomy (NCBI): domain Eukaryota; kingdom Metazoa; phylum Chordata; order Testudines; family Emydidae; genus Terrapene; species Terrapene triunguis. Next base: position 1,710,828 of record NW_020665277.1, read on the forward strand.
TAAAAGATACATAAACAAAACAAAAATCTAGTATGCATCAAAATAAACTCAATTAAAATGACTGTAAAATAAATGTAAAAACATGTAGAACATATTTTCTAGTTATGGACATCAAACAAAAAGCACTTTGAGACACTAGTCATTTTTTATTTAAAGCACTTTTTATTTTCACTAATATGCAATACCTTTTTAGTTCACTGAAGCTTTTCCCATGTAGTGTGTGTGTATATGTAAAAGGTTTTTATTTTTGCTGTTGGACTCTTACCATTAAGTGAAAAGTGAAAAACTTTGGCTTACACTATGCAATTTTTTAAAACAAGTTTTTTTGGTATGAATGTCATGTTGTAAATTGATAGTAAGTGTACCATTATTTGTAATTCATTATACTACTGACTTAACTTCTGCCCTTATTCCACAGTTGTCCCATATAGTGGATATAAATTTAAGTATTCTGGACTTCTACTTTGCTACAAATACAATGAGAATGCAAATATGATAAGTGGAATAGCTGAAATTCAATTCCCCTAATACACATATGACACACAATTCCAAATAAGCTTACTCCAGGTGGTATGCAATAACTAACACAAGAAATGCCAGCGTGGTGTTTAAAAATAAAATGAATGGGTACTGATGGAAGCAATAATTTTCTCTATATTGTAAGTTGTTGCCAAAAGTACTAGCGCTCCAATCCTGCAAATACTTAAGAACACATGCAACTTTTATATTGTACCTAGTTCTTTTGGAAGTTTATGGGATTACATGTGTGAGTAAAGCAATGCACTTTTTTTCACCATTTTCAGTTTCACACAGGCATGATTTTGCTGCTTAATGTAACTTTTTGCAAACTAAGATTCTGGCATCGACCTCTAATAACCTGAAATTGTGAATGCCAACTTTCCCGTCAAAACTGTTCAAAAACAAGCTTGGGAAATTGAAGCTTTGCTCATAAATGATCCATTTTCACTAAGGAATGGGCCTAGGTTGTTCTGGGTTTTGGTTTTTCCAAGCAAAACCCTGTAAAATTAGCCTGCTATTATGAAAACACAAAATCTGAAATATTGTTTTTTTGACACATTTGAATTTTGTTGCTTGTATTTCACGCAGTCCCACTGGATACACCAATTTGTATTGCTATTTTATGTAGTCTGGGAAGGTTTTACTTCCATCAAAAATTTGGTAAATGATAAATTAAATAGTTATATTGTTCATATTGATAAAACAGATTAGTTTATTTTGTGGACTAGAAAAACAACTTCCATTTTAATTTAATGTGGGCACCTACCCTTATAAATAGATGAAACAGTTTCTTGGAGAACAATAAAATGGTGTCTGTGGTGGTTAATTCAAGCCAGTGTTAATTCAAGTGGGATTTTGTGTTCACTATTATAAATGTGGGTAGGGAGGGTAGTGTGATTTATATTCTACTTCCTGAATGCCTGCTCCCTCTGAATTCAATGGCAAAACTCTGTAGACTACAAGGAGAGCTTCAGTTTGGTGCTTGGACTGGTTCCCAGTGGAGAGCTGCCACATTGCAAAAAATCACCATCCGAGTTATTGGCAGAATAAGCAGGGGGCAAAACCCAGATGGGCAATGAAGAGAGACTTTTAGGGAAGGACTGAGGTGCCTCCAGGTCAAGATGGAAGCACTTTAACAGGACAGCACGTGTAGTTTGCACTGTGCTGTAGATCAACACAGGACTTTATTTTAATTCCAGGGCTCTTAATTTGGCAATTTTCACCAGCTTTCTACATTCAATAATGGTGTTCAGTCTTTGTTTGCTTTTTTAATATAAAATCACCCAGATGAATTAATGGTTATATATGCTCTACTTGGTCACTGTATATAAATCACTGATATGGGTCGCTTCCAAAATGAATAAGTGGTTTATAGTCCATATTAACCTGATGTTTAAAACCTTCTAGTATTTTTAAACGATTTGCTTTAACTTTAATGAAAAAACTTGGTCACTCATTTATCAGAACTGTAGTTATTCCCAGCAAATGAGTATTTTACACATAAGCTACACTGGAGGTAGCATAACTGATATTTTTGCTTGTAAAATGTATAACAAACTTTTATTTATAGACTGTATTAAAATGTCACACACTGTGCAATCTCTCTCTCATTAAATGTGTTTCACTTTTGTTTTTGCTTGAAGGGGTTGGGTTATGTTTGGTTGTCTAATTAAATAAAACCTTTTTTTGACTTATTCGGTTATCCAAATGTTGTTTTAGAGATAATCTGCTCCCAATACATCTGGTGCAAAAGCATAATCTCCCTCAACTTTTAAGATTTAAGGAGAAAAAAGGAGGGTGGTAGGGATTGCCTGTCTCCTGCCATTGGTAAAGGACAAAAGAGCCTTTCATTTCTAGGTAACTGAAATTCAGCCTCTCTGTATAATTACCACCGTCTGTCTATGGATCAGTCCAGCTGACTGTCCATAACAAAACACCACTGCAGTTGGTACTGTCCTCTGTAGCAGGAGCACTAGCGAGTCCAAGGACTGAATGGGTATAAACAGTGAACTGCCTTTTCCCTTCTATAGGCCCCCTCTCTAGTTCTGCCTAGGACATCTGGGCAGGGAAGCTTATTTATACTCTCTACCACCCTCTTTCTATAGAATCATAGGACTCTAGTCTTTAGAGCTGTCAGTCCAGCTTCTTTCACTAGCACCGAAACTCACATATGCATTTGCAAGTCTTAACACGAGCGTCTTTTAAAATGGAAAATGCTTGTGTTACTCACACTACAATGAGAAGAGAAAAGACTGAGGCTTGTTTTAAACATAGCCTCCCTCTTTCCACTCCTCCACATTAAATACACATTTGCATTTCTTTCATTCAGCTCTGGTTACAGACCTGGACTCTTTACTCGGGAAGTGCAGAATATATATATATATATATATATATATATATATATAAATAAAATCCTAAATGCTCAACTTGGGAGGCACACCAAAAACTAAGATCAGTGTTCGAATGAGTCTAATAGTGGAGACATCAATGAATCTAACTTTCCACAGCCCTTTTTACAAATGGCTTCTACATAAATTGGGGTTTATGGTCCATGCCCCTCCCCACCCCACCCCCCTTTTTAAAGTGCTTCTAAGGCCCTGCCTATGTTAAGGAGGCTCACACACACGGATGGCTGTAGCTGTAGACACTCTGGTGCAAATCCCTAAAGCAGATCCCATACACTGATGTAAAATGGAGTTTACACGGTTGCAGTTTACATCAGTCGGTTACATGTGTGTGAATTTCCTTAGATCCCTTCAGCAGAGTTATTTCAGACTATTGAGAAGTCTGTTGCTGTGCAGAAAAATAATAGTTTTTAGCTTGTTCCCTTAAGTACAGTGCAGATAGCATATAGCTACCTCAGGCTGTTATTACTTACCTCTTTGGGGCTCTCTTTGTTCTGTATTTGTACAGAATCTAGCACTATAGGGTTCTGGTCCATAAGTAGGGCTCCTAGATTGTATGACGATAAGAAATGATGTCTGTTTTAGAAGCTCGGACGCACAAGCTTTGTAAAACTGGTTGAAAGATGGATACTAATAGCCAATGACATCTTTGTGCAAAATGGGTTAATGGAATGTGAGCAGGGAAGAACTTGTTTGCTGCTCCCTTCATTTAGAAAGATATTTACTGAAGAAACACTCATTCAGCATTTGGCAGAGAACTAACTGCAGAGGCAGAAGGACACATGAGTCAGAATAGAAAGCAAAAGTCAAACCACCACCAGCCAAACAAAATGGCTCATCCATAACTGAACCAGGTATGCTTGTCTCCAAAGCTATCAAGAACGGACCTACATGCCAGATTTCACTCCAGGGCCAAAAATACCAGCATCTCTGGAGATAAAGATTCCAGTTTAAATTAACAGCTGTATCAGTTAAAAACAAAACACAGTAGAAGCTCTCTGGCCGAGACAACTGTAGGCAGAGGGTGGGTGAACTTGCTTAACACAAGTCTCCTCTGACACACAATAAGCTTTTTCTTTACACAATCTATGCAGCCCACTGCATGTAAGTTAGTTCTTACACTAGCCTGGCATTCCAGGTCAGCTTTTTCAAGAGAGCTCATCTGCCATTAGAGCACCAAAATAAGTGACTGGATCTTCCCAGAGCTCAGCATGCTGGCTCCAGAACGCTGCCAACACCATTCTTTCTAGGTGCCTAAATGGGAGCCGAATGCTCCATATAAAAAACTAGCCCTGTAGAAAAGGAACAGATGTAAATGGATAATTAAATGATTCATTCTTCCATTTTTTCTCCAGGATCCACTGGTTCTCCAAAGGCAAACAGTGGTTTATAACAACTGAAACAGGGCTTACAGACTTAATTTAAGTTAGCTGGGGCCAGATTCTGCAGCTGCTATGCATACTGAACTCCCATTATCTTCAATGGGAACTAGGCACTAAACAGTTATTAGGGAGGCATTAATCAAAACTCCAGATAAGGCAGAGTCAAGTTTTGCACTTAAAGCAGGGATTCAACCTCTTTTCTATGAGGAATAAACTCAATTCCTTCTAGAATTATACATTTACCCATTATGGACAAATGAATGTTCTGAGCACCAAAATTTAAAAATGGGTCCTCTGCAGCTGACGTAAATTCAAGTAGCTGTAACTACAAAAAGCAAGATCAGAGGAATACAAAGGTGAGCATTAAATCACCTTGCACAGCTCCTGTCTTGACCTATATCCAGATCTGATAGCTGTGCTTTGGCAATACTTGCAAAATATGTTTGTTAGCATCAAGGGATATACAAGTGAATTGCCCCCCCCCTCACACTCACACCCTGCCAGTCCCCTAAATTACAGGGGCAGAATGAGCAAGTTAGATAAAAAGCCATTTTAGAGATGACAAAAATACCATTGTATGTTCCATCTGTTCCTAAATAATTTAGTTAAGCATCTATATAGCACTTAGCGTTACCCAAAGCACTGTATAAACATACTTTGAATGAAACATACCTCTGTACATTTTAACACTATGCAACTGAGTTATCAACATAACTTATTGTTTCATATTCTAGAGCACTAAGATTTCTGTTAACCAATTAAGTTACCAGTTCAGTTATCAATGAGCACTCTATTGCATGCAACACATGCATCCCTAAGGCCATAGAACAGGGGTCGGCAACCTTTCAGAAGTGGTGTGCCGAGCCTTCATTCATTCACTCTAATTTAAGGTTTCGAGTGCCAGTATTACATTTTAACGTTTTTAGAAGGTCTCTTTCTATAAGTCTATAACATATAACTAAACTATTGTTGTATGTAAAGTAAGTAGGGTTTTTAAAATGTTTAAGAAACTTCATTTAAAAATTAAATTAAAATGTAGAGCCCCCCAGACCGGTGGCCAGGACCTGGGCAGTGTGAGTGCCACTGAAAATCAGCTCACGTGCCGCCTTCAGCACACGTGCCATAGGTTGCCTACCCCTGCCATAGAATGTAATCTCCTTAGGGTGGAAAGTATGTATTCCTCCACCAGCACAATGAGGCTTAGATTTTAATTGAGCCATTTAGATTCTTCCACAGTATAAATAATAAAAAAATAAGGATGGGGCTGAAAGATGAGATATTTCTCTCCTTAAAGAAAGTGAGGGTTTATATTCAACCGTCAGAAATCGTAATATGAAAGCAGAGCAATACTGGGTATAGAAGACTATGTACAACTTTGTTTTAGATTTTTTTAAACTAGCTAGATAATGGCTTTTTCCAACTGCAATGTCTCATTTCCCATTATGCTGAAATATCCTGATGGAGAAGACCCTACCGGTTTAATGCATAATGATCCTGGCAGATACTCATTTACCTAAAAGAAACGGCTCAACTTTCAAAGAAACAAGATTCTTTCATGCTGCTCTCAACTATGAAATCAAGAGCTCCTCATTAGGTAACCCAATCAGAAATAGATAGCTGCTGCCCCCATGTGGTAGGACACAGGGAAGCTTAGCATTCAGAATAAACTATTAAAAAGTTTGAAGGGGAAGAGCAAAGCGTGTGTGCGCTACTGGCACATTAACAGAAGCACTGAATACTGATCTGACAACATACAATTTTATAAAACCAGTACAGTCTTAAGGGTCTTCGGACACACACCCAGCCCCACTGAGCCTGAGCTCAGCATCACCCCCCTTTTCATTGCGAGTAGTTTCACTTATGCCATGGGAGTTACAGACTCCATTAGTTTCAGCATTTGGTTTTAAAATATCCATGGGTTTTGACATTTTGGAGATTAGTGCTCATGGGCAGAGAAATGTGATACTGAACAGCTGCGCCAATCCCACTGAAAAATGTGAGAGCGGTCTTAAGTGGAAGCTCATTAAAAAATACCATAGGATTATAGCAGCTTGTCATGGATTCTGGGCTGAGGGGAACTGGAGACAACAAATATATCTTTGCAGTAAAGAGAGTCTGCCTCACTTAAGGTTAAATTCACTCCTGTTCAGGGGACCAGTAATGCGTAAGGCCGTATGCGGGCCACTTTGCACAGGGATGAATTTTATCCTTCCTGAGGATAACTGACCTCAGTGGTAGCTTCCGTGTTTTTACATGCTTTCCTGAGTAGGAGTACTTTGCTGGATCAGGCCTCTACCAAGAAAAAGGTTCTGCAATTCACAGCCAGGACCAAAACACAAATATATTGCATGTCCCTCTATGCAAGTTATAGGCTCCAGGTTTACTCTTTGGAGCAAATGCAAGATAAATAATGCAAGTCTTTGAAGAAAGTGTCCCAGTGAATCTGTACCCATTTAGAAATTAAAACTATGATTTATTAAAAGCTGCCTTCCATTTTTCAAAGACATCCACCCATTTCACATGTAAACAGCACAAGACTTGTTTCCGTTCTCACTACAGTATCACAGAGGTCCATGATAATAAGTACAAGGTTTTTCCTCTTCTTTTATTTTAAAATAGCTCTTAAGAAAGGTGTCTGCTTTTATAACTTTCACTTTTGAATACACTGCACTGAACCGGATCAGCATGTGTTCTCTGTGAAACATTGCACTATGTTGGAATTCATGAGAGCCAAGTTAGTTTTAAATGAATAAATGGAAAAAAAAAAAAATACACAAGGAAACTTATCTACCTGCCTGCAAATTAACTGTGGGCACTGCACAATTTGGGTCTGCTATGATATAATCTGTATAGGAGATCAGATGATGTTAACATTATCCTTCATTTTGATTTCTTGGCTCATACAGAACAGCATGTTACAGACTAAGAAGAAGGGAAGTGGCTTCCAATCAGGTACTTTCTGTCTATTTGCCTCATAATACATGGCCTGCTTAAATTGTGGAGAGGAATAGGTGGGGGCAGGAACCATACTGTGGACAAAATATCCAAACAGCAGCTGGCAACACACACAGCAGTGGAGTTTTTCAAAACCATACTGTAGTTTAAGGGAAACAGCCAGGTTTTAAAAACGTTATGCAATAAGTTACAAAAATACTAAAGGACAAGCAAAGCAAGTACTAGGAATTTGGGGCGTATGCCCCGCTCCCCAGCACAAAAAGCCACTTAACATAAGTAGTACAACAGAAGTCACCCTTTTATGAAAAGCTACCAGCAGCAGCTGGTCACAGTGACTTTCAGAAGAGAAACAAGTAATTTGAGCTTTCAGAATCTTCACTCTGACTCCAAGCTGTAACAAGGGAGCTCTTCCCCTCAGCTTTCTTCATCTCTTGAACCCTTTAAGTGAAATATCTGCAAAGCAAGGAAGCTGAAGTTTTGACCCTGGGAAAGCCCCAGTGGTAACTTGCTGTGGCTTCAGGGCTCCACTGAGGCCTGGCCTACACTAGGAGTGGGAAGAGGGGAAAAATCGATCTAAGTTACACAACTTCAGCTATGTGAATAACGTAGCTCAAGTCGATGTATTTAGATCTACTTACCGCGGTGTCTTCACTGCGCTAAGTCAACGGCTGACGCTCTCGTCGACTCCGCCTACGCTTCTCGCCCTGGTGGAGTACCGGAGTCTAGGGGAGAGCGCTCGGTGGTCGATTTATCGCGTCTTCATTAGACGCAATAAATCGACCCCTGCTGGATTGATCGCTCCGGAGGGTGTAGACATGCCCTTAGTGTCAAATATAATGCAGCCAACTAAACTACAAACATCTTTGATATAGACACGCATCCTGGAGAGCCCAGATCATAGTTCTCCCTAGATAATACTTCACCATGAAAGCACTCAAAGGCTGCACTGGACAACTGTGGGAGCTGCGCTTGGCATTCCTGCTGAACAGCACAGATCTCCATCTTCTCTCTTATTGACTATCTGAACGTTCAGATGTCCATTCACAGGACAGAAGTATAGACTAGCAGATTCTGTGCCTGCATATGGGATTCACACACTCAGAGGGAAGATAGAGCATCCTTAACTGCACTGGAGGTTGCATGAATGACAGTAATGGTGGAGCCTTTCTGTGCTATAAATATTGAACCAAGGTTTCCTGTTCATCTGTCAGGGTTAATTTACATTGCTCTTAATCTCATTGTTCCATAATCCCAACTCAGGCAAGGCCCCCACAAGACTGCCAAACTTTTTAACTGGCAGGAGAATTCTATTCTGCTACTTCTGTAAGTGGTTTGATATGCCAAGAAGAATAAAAGCCAAACCCTTTATGGTTTTATTTATTTATTTTTACCTAATTGCCCACTTCCCTGCAATTCCTTGTGCCTGAAATCAGAATTCTCTGGTGCAACATGTTAAAGCTTTATCACAGGTGAATCTGGACTCTACATCAAGGGGCTGTTTTTGTAATTAGCTCGTGCCTAATGCAAAGTTGCTACAGGACCTGCCTTCTTGGTTGCAAGCCATAAGTTCTGAGACAGGCAATGGGCCATAGACATCCCTGGTGCATAACACGTGGAGTTATACCGGGGATAAATCTGGACCAGTGAGTTTATAAAACTAGTCATGTACACTGTTGCTCCCAGCAGCTTCAGTAGTCTGTGTTGGAACTGTGTGGTGTAAAACTTGATGGTCCCATCCAACTGTAGAGAGCAAGGCCTTGTTCAAGGGAGACCACGATAGGCCTCTCACAAAGTCTCGATGAGAGCGACTTCTGAAACTGGGAAAAGCAGAAGACATAAAACGGGATTAGACAGATAAAATATTTTAATGGCCTCAGCACGTTACTTTACATTACGAACTACTACTTAGCTGCATTGTCATTCCTGGAAAATCCCAACATTCACACAGCCAGGCAGTGTTCAGTAACTAAATCCTGCTGATTAATATGCTATAAGCTTCTTTATCATCTACCCCCTTCTTGATCCCCAAACAGGCGTTCAGTTCAAAAAAGGCTCTAGCTTTGCTTTGTTATTTCCCCCAGCCAAGTCCATGCCTATAAATATGTGAGAGTGCATTTGATCCATTTCTGCAGTACTACAAAAACAAAACAAAAAACCCGACCTCTTTTGCATATAAAACGCACTTAACGATCATTTAATGACTAAAATTTCAAAATGCACCAAGTATTAATTGCATTTAGTACTTACACCTCTGAAAGGCTAGAGTCAAGAACAGCTACTGAGCAGTCTTCACTAATTGAAGCCAGAAGGGGCGAACTGGAGGGTAAAAGAAAGACTGATGTTAAAACTACTATATATACACCTGAAAGTTCAAAAGTAAACAACATATGAAACATATGCTTCTTAATGAAGTGAACAAAGACTACCAGGCAATATTATAACCCATATCTGCGCAAGTTTCTTTGACCAATATTTTAATATTCTATGAATATCTTATAGCTGTCAATCAGTATTAACAGGCAACATTCTGTTACTGCATAAAGAAAAAGAAATGAAGGTACAAGATGATTCAAAGTGGCCTAAGTGTTACTGACACGCACTTCCACATCACCCTGGAGTCAAATATACACTGCTAGCCCCATCCTTAGTGCAGAGCAGTATGAACATCTTTCCCCACGTGGTTCTTGGTTCAGAGGGTTTTTTCCTTTTTTTTTTTTTTAATAATTAAAGAACAGGACAGAATGGTTAGGGTGCAATATATACACAGAGCATTGGAAAGACAGTAGACAGAGCAGCAAGGTGAATGGACTTTACACATACATCCAACACCAATTCCTGTGCACTTCAAATCAACTTTACACATTGCCTATTACAAAAGGCTGTGGCCAAGAGTACTTCCAATTGCTTTAGTTCTGAGAGCCAACAAGGTCTATCTATCAGCATCTAAACTGCCTCATTCCACCATAACATCAGTACCTGTGTGTAGAAAATGCAAACCCAGTGATGGTTTGGGAGTGCACTACTGAACTTAGAGCGGAGTCTGGGTTCTTCGTGTCTACAAGAGCAACTGTCCCGTTTTCATCACCTTTAAAAGAACAAAGGAGAACGGGATTATTAGGAAAAAATCAAACAGAGAACAAAGAGCATTCAGTCACAATGTGTAATCTAGATAACAACAATCAGTTAACTTCATTAGCGTAAGATAGCTCCTTACCCAAAACAAATGTGTCACTTTGCTCTGGATGCCACATAACTGAGGTAGGGAGGTAAGCAGAGGCACTGCAAACTGTCAAGAAAAAAAACTATGGTGAGTGTGACGAGAACTGTGAGCTCAGATATTCCCATGTTATTTTAGCACCCTCAGTTGCTGATTGGCTAAGATTTTTTTTTTAAACTTGTTGTTGTACTTATGTGATGCTATTTTATGACTGGTTTCTTTGTGCTTTCATCCTAGCACTATCATTGGCTGAGATAAATTCTATGTGGTAGTAGAACAATACAAACTTAATGAATGAAACATTGCAAGTTTATCTCCTCCCCCTCTCCCCCAGAAAATTCCATGTATTGTATATCCACAGATTTACCGATTCGAGTAGCTGGTTTGGGGCATCTGGTATCCCACAGTAAAATTCTGTCATCCTATAAATTCAAAGTTAATGGAGGGAAAAAAAGAAGAGGTTTTATGAACTCTGTGCCTCCACATATCACATCAATGAATTAAGCTTTGGACTGGGAATCAGTCTGTTCTCTGTACTCAGTCTCTCCATGGGCTTGGATAAATCACTCTGTGCTTTTAGTTCCCCTTCTCTACAATGGGGACAGTCACACTTACCTACCACATCAGAGGGTTTGTATAGCATTTCAAAGGGTAAGTACTGCTGTGTAACTGCTAAGTATTATCAGTTAGAGGCAATATTGTGTATTTGAATCACAATACTCTGATAACATACATAAATATTTTGATTCAGATGATTTCATACAAGAGGGTTTTCTTTCAAATTGTGACAACTGCTAAAAGCAGAGTTTATTACGTATATTTTCATAAATATATTTTGCAATTGTATAGTGACTTCCCATCCTTTAATTATAAGTCCGTCTTTTCCCTCCCACACCCCAGGTTTAAGGTCTCTCTAAATTGAGATAATTTGTATCATGGTAGCTACACGAGTGTACACTTCCAGTATAGATGTAGTGCACCAATGCAGCCTACCCTGATTTCAGACCAGTGCAACCTCTGCATTACTCTGGTGCTGTGATCTGCAATAAGAGTTTAAACTGGGGTAGATATACCCTCAGTACAGACTGAGCCTTAACAACTACAGAGCTAGCCAACAGCATATTTCAATGTAGTCAATACAAATTATCGTTGTAAGTTATGGACCAATGAATGTGCCAAACTGGAATGCTTCAAAATGACAAAAAACACAATGTGCTACTTACTGAAAACGTAAATACATGTTTTAACTGCAGAGTTCACAGGCCAAATCAGATTTATACCATAGAGATTTGGAGACAGAGTTAGTTTTACCTCAGCACAGGACAGGAACACGGTATCCTTACCAGGACAAGAGGCCACACATGTCACTGGGCTGGAATGAGCTAACAAAAGAAAAAAAAGGATAAAGCTACTGAAAGGTTGGGAATGTGGATCAAGGCTGGATGCAACACCTAGCCAAAGAGGGGCACTGGGTGGCTCACTTGCACTGCCTCTACCTGGGCTGTGGCTAGGGGTATGTCTACACTACAGGATTAATCCGAATTTAGATAATTCGAATTTGTGAAACAGGTTGTATAAATTCGATTGTGCGTGGCCACACTAAGCACCTTAATTCGGTTTTTAACCACATTAATTCGGTGGTGTGCGGCCACACTACCCCATTAACTTAAACACAGTAATTCGGTGGTGTGCGGCCACACTAACCCTAATTCGAATTAACAAAATCGATTTAGGCATTACTCCGCTCGTCGAGGTGGAGTACAGAAATCGATTTTAAGTGCCCTTTAATTCGAATTAACTGGCTCTGTAGTGTGGACGGGTGAAGGGTTAATTCGGATTAACGCAGCTAAATCCGAATTAAAGTCCTAGTGTAGACCAGGCCTAGGAGGGATGTTACACCACCATCTTCCATCAGCTCTAAATTCACAAAAACTTGCATTAGAAAGTAATAAATATACAATTCTAGGGGAGAAATATTTTCAGCCCAGCACAATTACCATACAATGGATCCACCGAGAGGGGAGAGGAGAACTGTCACTTGTCAGTATGATGTTTGGAGGAAGAAATGAGAGCGAGGGAAATGACTCACATCCCTGGAAAGATGTGGGCTAGAAAAATTCCAGGAAGCCTACAAACCTCCTACGGATAACCCCACAAAACAGACAACTTTATAAATTGTGTTAAATCATAAACACTGTCCACTTGAAATATATTGTACTGTCATTTTTCCTTGAAAGCTGAGCATCATGCATTATAATCAGGATAAATACAATTGGGGTTAGTGGCAAGAAATCCAAAGTAAATAATCTTGGGTCAAAGATTATGGTGTGGTCACCAGCCAGGATGCTGCATATATCAGCTCTGCAGAGTAGTGTGCGTTTTATTAGATCGGGAACAGCTGGATTTGAAGTCCAGACTCCCAAAGCAGCTCCTAGAAGTGAATAGGAGAAGCAAAATCCGTAAGTCAATTTGGCACTCACCTCTGTAAGAGTGCAGCACTGTTTGCTGTGGGATGTCCCAAACCTTCACGCTACAAGTAAGAACACAACCAGTTAGGAAGAGCGAGGGATGATTCACTCAAAACAAGAGAGAGAAGCAGGAATGCAAAGGAAACTAACCAGAAGTCTTTGCTGCCACTAACCGCCTGAGTGGCGTTAGTGAAAACGCTCACTGTTGTCACAATGTCGTCATGCTCATATTTACAAAACTTGTTCACTATTAGAGTTTCGTTCTCATCCAACTCCCAGAGCTCCACAGCACCTAAAGGAAAACAGGGAAAGCCAACCATTTTACCGAGAGGGTTCAACCAAGAAACAATATAAAAGCCTGGGGGAGAAGATGCTCTATTCCCAAGAGCACTCATTACCCAGAAGGGCCCTGCGGCGAACTAGATGGGATCTAAATGGAAATACCCCCGTAGATAAATCAATTAACAGAGACAAAGTGCAAGAAAGTTTTCAAAAATGCCACCATGATCGTATTAAGAATATTAGGTAGCATTTACACGGTGGTCTTTATTTTCAAAGCACATTACAACACGTGCAATCAAAAACCTTAACAATGCTTCAATATTATGGTGATGAGCGTCACAGAAAACCCTAAACTACAGAATCTGGAACATCCCTCTGAGATAAATTATTATTATTACTCATGGCACTTAGGAGCCCCAGGCATGGCCCAGGACCCCACAGTACTAGGTGCTGTACAAACAGAACAAACAAGACAGTCCCTATTGTTATTCTTATTTTACAGATGGGAATACTGGCACAGAGCGGTGACATGGCTTGCCCATGGATTTACAGTTGGGCCAGGAACATGTTTCAGGTGTCTTAATTCCAAATCTGTGCTCAGGCATTGTTTACAAAGGTTCAGAATTGTCACGGTCTCCGCTGAGAGCCCAGGGCGAGGGGCTGGAATCCAGCAGTACATCTGATTTTGCATTGTAGGTCTGTACACATAAGTCTGTTTTTTACATGTTCCCCTGCCATTTCAAACAGGAGCAAATTGTTGTTGACCAATCTGCATGCCCACAATGTTTGCTTTAAAAAAAAAAAAAAAAAAAATTATGAAAAGTTTTTAATCCCACAAACACTCCCACTTCTGTTCAATACGGACCACTGAGCTGGTCCCCTTCATGTTGTCCACTTCCTTCCATATGGCATCCCAGACAACTCCCTTGATCTGCAGGAGGCCAACTACTGATCATGCTCACACATTACAGACAAACTACAGAGCTACAAAAATTCAATCCATTTTAATTTACCAGAATCTGAGGCCACTAGTATTCCTTTATCCGCTACCCATTTCAGATCCGCTACGCCTGCTTCCGTCTGAACCCCAGCAGAGCAAAAGCCTTCATTAGGGGCCCGTTCTGGATCCTTAAATACCCAAATGGAACCCACCCAACAACGTCCACTCAAGCTAGAAGCACCCAGGAGAAGAGCTCCATCTGGAAAAGAGATAAAAAGAAGAGAGAGAGTTAAAGCCCACAATTCCTGATATACTGAGCCTATACGTAAAGCACAATACAGAACTCAGGTTATCTAGGTTAACATAACTAAAGCATCATCTTGGCCGATAAAAGTTTTGGTTTGACTTAGCTAACACATGCTAAATAAGGGCTTATCTACACTTAAAATGCTACAGTGGTGCAGGTGCACCGTGTCACCGAAGACACTACCTACACCAACAGGAGAGCTTCTCCCATTAGCGTAGGTACGCCAGCTTCCAGAGAAGGGGTAGCTAGGTCGATGGGAGAAGTCTCCCATTGAACTAGTACTGTCTACACTAGGGGGTAGGTCACTTTAACCGTGTCACTCAGGAGCGTAGATTTTTCTATTCCATTTCTAAATTCTGTGGGGGTACGAATGGTGTCCTTGAGACCTGCACTGAATGAACCGATGTTGGGGGGCTGGGGTAGCAATGCCCAGTGGTTGCACTGTAGGCAGGTGTGAGAAAACTGTAGAGCCCTGCAAGGTCCCAAGAGAGGCACAGGGATAGACAACCCAGGGGCGCTCTCTCTGGGTGTGAGACTGTTCAGAAGCCCACTCTCAGGAGGGTAACACTGGGCTGCCGTGTATCCCAGGAGGTTGCATGGCGAGTATCGCTGGGCAGTAGCTGTGATGCACTGTCCCCCACCAGGGACGGATGACGTTCGGGATCCCCCAGAACGCAGTGCTTGGGATCACCCGGGGAAGTCCTGGGGCTCACGTGTGCCTGCGCACGGGGAGGCGGAGGGGCGCGGACCAGAGTGGGGTTCAGGCTGAGGACAGAAGAGGTGCCCTGGGGGCACAGCGTGGGACAATGCTCCAGGGGCGCAGGGCAGAGTGCCTGGGAAGGACATGCCCTGGGGAGGGGGAATGCAGGGGTCGCTGGGGTACCTGGGCGGTAGTGGGCCCCGTCCAGGTGGCGCTCCATGCAGGCGGGCGCGTTGGGCGGGATGTTCCACTCGGGCTCGCCCGAGGCCCCCCCGTCGGGCTGCTCCGGCTCTTGCATGGCGGCGGCGCGCGCGCGACTCCCACCCCCCGGCACGAGCAGACGGACACCGGCAGCCTCCACGTGCTGCTCCCGGGACACCCCGACTGGGCCACGCCCCCTGCCGGCGGCCCGGCGCTCCTCTCGCGAGATTTCCCAGAACCTCCGCCCAATGACAGGAGATTACGATTCTTCTCGCGACACTTTTACCGCTCCCGCCCCCACAGCTCGCGAGATGTTGGGCGTTCCTAAGCTCCTCTCGCGAGGCTGCCTTCGCCGTGGCCATCTTGCTGCTGCTGCCGCCGCCGGGGTCACCGGGACAGAGAGGGCAGCGCCGCAGCTCTGCCGACAATGCCGTCCCGCCTGGGCCTGGGCGCCGGGGGGGGGGGCCCCGCCCCGGGGGGGGGGGGGCCCAGCGGGGGCGGGCCCAGCGGGGGCGGGCCCGGGGCCTGCACTAATCGCTCCTCTGTGTCCTCCCGCAGCTCCGGCGGCGCTGAAGAGCCTGGCTCCCTCCCTCTCCGTGGGGTAAGTGTGGCCCGGGCGAGGCGCCGGGGCTCTGGCCCTGCCGCGGGTGGGGGAG
>NW_020665277.1:1726959-1729360 GCF_002925995.2 Terrapene triunguis
TCTCCGTGGGGTAAGTGTGGCCCGGGCGAGGCGCCGGGGCTCTGGCCGTGGGGGGGGGGGGGGGGGGGGGGTCAGGACTCCTGGGTTTTCTTTCTTCGCTGGGGGAGGAGAGAGGTCAGGACTCTTGGGTTTTCTTTCTTCGCTGGGGGAGGGGGAGGAGAGAGGTCAGGACTCCTGGGTTCTCTTTCCTCGCTGGGGGGGAGGTCAGGACTCCGGGGTTCTCTTTCTAGTGGGGTCTAGTGGGGAGAAGGGGGGCTAGGAATTAAGACTCTCGGGGGCCCATTCCTGGGGCTGGGGGTTAGAGTTGCTGGCTGCTTAGAAATGACCTACCTCGGCATGGAGCTAAAGTTGCTTCGGTGAATCCCTCTTGAGGTTCGATGAAGCATTTGCTGAAGCACTGAGGTTGTGCTGGTTTAACTCCTATGCCAGCTTAATTCAACCAATGTGTGTATACACTATTGTATCTGTTTACTGGAGTGATGTCTAGTTTTTATATCGCACTTTTTGTGAGTAGATCTCCAGGCATTTTACAGAGGGGGTAATTTCCAAACTGGTTATGTTGGTTTAGCTAGCTTCTGCCTATTACAGGTACCAGCAAATACAATATCAAAAGGCTTATTTCAGCTCAAACCTATCAACAAAGTTAGACCAGTTTAAATTGGTATAAAATAACACATTTAGCTTGAATGGTGCAACTTTGTGTGTTAATCAGGCCTTAATATTTTGAACTACCTTCTGGCAGCTATTTGAGTGGTATTATCCGCCCTGCTTTGGCAACACTCAGGTAGCTTCTAATCAAACTTTTTAATATGATCAGGATTCTGGAGGTTGGGATGCTTGAGTTTGTTGGACCATGAGCAAGTCACCTAATTTTTCAGTCTATTTACTTGTTAAATTGTGGTAATAGAATTTGCTTCCCTTATGCATGTGTAAGAATAATTTTTTGTTAAGCATCTTGAAATCCTTCAGTGGAAAATTAAAGAACTGAAAAGTGTTCTTGTAGAAGTATAGATTTGCTACAATTTCTCATTTAAGAAGCCTCTGCTGTGAATCTTCAGACAAGATCATGAAGGTCTTTTTTTCCCTCCATATACCTCAACCTCCATGTGTGCCCATTTGCTTATGTGAAACTGGGTAAAATCTACCCAATCTAGGCAAATAAATAGATGTGTTTACCAAGGGTAAGTTTGTATGTGCGTTAACCAAAGTCTATTTTGAACGTTTGGTATACAGTTTTGACTTCTTTATAACTGAAAAGATTTTGGGGCCCGCATATAAGAACAAGTGACCTAACTTAATTTGAGACTTTATTCCTTTGCAAAAAAAAAAAACACTTCACAGAAAATCTCTTTTTACTCATAGTGTATTGCATGCGTCTAGACCGTTTCACACAGGTCAGCGCTGCTTGGTTCCTTTACCACCTCTCCCTGAGGAAGGAGGGCAAGTTCGTCATGGGTTTATCCCAGAGGAATTTTTCCAATTCCTGTATCCTAAAACAGGAGTCACAGGTTAGTATGTTGTACCTTTGTGGGTTTCATTTTGATTATTGGTGCTGCACACCTGTTATGGCCATCAAGTCAGGCAAAGTGTCTGAAAAGTTTAGGTTTTACTGGTGTGAGTAACTTGACGTTGATGTGGATGATGAATTTGCTTTTGTGGTGGGAAAGAACACACTCTGTTTAGGATATTGCACTAATTATGGGCTTGATCCTGTATGGAAATAAGTTTTCCTCTGAGATACTGAGAACCTTCAACTCTTTTGAAGTCTGGGAAGCAAATGGGGGAGTTGATCAGAGGGCACCTTACAGACTTTAGCTTTCGGTAAAGGATAAGTCCTAAGTGTGTGTGATGGGCCTGATTAGCAGAAAAGTTTTTGCAGCTCCTGGCTCCCAGTAACTTCTAAACATGGGGGTTAATGCCCTATGCTGAGAGGGCAGCAGAGGCTACAGATGACATATTAGGCATTCCATGGTTACTTTCTGGTGATGGAAATCTTCATATAGCAGTATATCTCTGGGAATGGTGTAAGATGGAGTTTCCTCTATCTGGTTCTTCTACCTGAGTCGTCCTTTTTTGGAGAGGAGTGACAAGTCCCTCAATATTCCTATGCAACTTAAAAAAATTAAAATGCCTAGCTCTGCTTTCAGCCAACTGAACTTGGAATGGGTCTGTTTCCAAGTGATGTATTTAAAACAGTATCCTTTTATCTATTTTAGGGCCCTATGTGCTGGGGACTGGGCTACTGTGCTACTTTCTCTCCAAGGAAATCTATATAATCAACCATGAAACAGTTGCAGGTGCCTGCGTAGTGGGAGTCCTCATCTATATAGTTAAAAAATATGGGGGTGATGTAGCAGCTTTTGCTGATAAGCTCAATGAGGTAAGGAAGAAAAAAAAAAAA
>NW_020665277.1:1789360-1804708 GCF_002925995.2 Terrapene triunguis
CCCTTGCAAATGTCTGTATCATACCTAATGTAACTGTTTTTTGTAAGAATAAGATTGCCTTATATGCTTTTGCCTGTGCCTCAGTTTCCTTCTCTGTAAAATAAGTATATGGGGAACGGGGAGAGTGAGGCATGATTCATACTTGTAAAGCACTTTGATATCCTTGAGTAATATGAACAAACAGTGTTTACGCTAGATATACATTTGGGTTATGGCCTAACCATTACACAGACAGCAATGGCTTATTTGTTCCTAGGTGGGGAGAGGGAAGGAGAGAGGCAGTATGAAGAGTGTGGGGAGAGCATAGGAGGGTAGTTTCTCCCCCCCCCCGCTTCCCTCCTTCCCTCCCCTTCTCCCCTCCCCCCCGTTCTATATTTCTCACCCTATGTGCTTACTTTTAGGAAAACACAATAGGTTCTCAGTGCTCATGGTTGTAAGGCAGAGATCAATTTCAGTATATGATGAGAAGTCTGTCACATGGTTCACCTTGCAAGCAGAAGTTCCCACGATAAAGCCCTGCTGGCAGACCATAGATCATACCTGTATTTCACAATGCTAAATTGAAATTTTGTTATGAAGCATCTTACTCAATCAAAGAGGGGCTGCTCTTCCCTTTAAAAAAAAAAAATCACAAAGACTCAACCTCTGTCTGTCTAACTTTCCTGTGGATCTTGTTAAAGATTAATGCTCTCAATTGTGCATTTCTAGCATGGTACCCCTGTTTTCTGGATGAATAGATGGCTCCCTCCCACAATCTATCCCACAGCAGGGATGTGATCATGCTCCCTATGGTATGGTACAGTTGCCTTTAGAAATTACCAGTGGTTCTGAGAGGGCTAAAGCCATCTTCCAACTCTGCACCCTGTCTGCCACTTGTCTCCTCCAAAGCACATACCCTTTGACTTTCTGTTAGCAAACTGAAAAATCAGAATTGTCAGTGTCCCTTTCCTCTGTACTCGTGCCATATAAATCTCTCTGTGGATTCTACATGCCAACATTAACAACTCTACTGTTCCAATTTGCAGTGTCTCAACAATGAAAAGTGAGCTAAGATGGGGCCAGCTACTAGTCCACAGGGGAGGAAGTTGGGGGCAGAAAGAACCACTGAAGGCAGATATGAACCCGACTTGCTATATATGTGTTTGGGTACAGATTATTGCAAAGAAATAAAGCAGAGAAGAAAATGGTTGCTAATCTGCTAACCAGTTACTTAAAACTCAAGGAAGTGCAATTTCCCTCTCTCTGTGGTTTCAGACTGAATTAGTGTGGGGTTTTTTTTTTCCTTCCTGCATATGTTCTGTAATGGAGCTGATATTTGTTACTCCGTGTCCTCAACTTCATTGTATTGTTACCCATCTACCTGCTTTCACTGCAGAACTGACTATGGTTGCTGGATGTAGAGTTGTTTAAGGTAAAAGTCACTTTGCCAAACAGGAGTTAAATAGCTTATATTTCCAAACAAATGGAGACCACTACCCTCCTTCCATTTTCCATCCTACTGTCTATCCATTGCACCAATTGTACTAGAAAAGCAGGCACAGAATTCATAACTGAACAATGGTGGAATAAGCCCAAGATTTAGGCTTTGGTTAATAAACATTTCTATTAACCCTACCCATTCAAAAAAATCAATTTCAATGTGAAAATAGTTTTATTGGGATATAAACAGTTCCTGAGCAGAGTGAGAATCCAAGTACAACAGTAATGTGCCATGTGGAAAGTAAACCACCAGTATAAATGTTGAGTAAGGATAGGTAAATCACTTGGCTTACATTTGAACCCATTCAGTCATCTTGACTCAAATGTTATTGAGTGTGTGTTCCACTGACTGGAGATTTGAAAAAGGAGCAAGTGGAGAATTTTAAACAATCAATCAATATACTGCATAGATAGGGCCTTCTATTGATTGTCTGATCTTTTTGGGGTGGAGGTCTATCCCTAATACAAGCCCCAACTGAGCAAAACACTTAAATGTGAGTAATCTCATCCTTATTCAGCAATGCACATTACTTGGGTAAGTAATTTATTCATAAATTACTTCCCATTGAAATAAGACTATTGTGTTTAAATGCTGTGCTGAAAAGGGATGAGAATTTAACACAAGGGGGAAAAAAACTTTAGTTTTTTAAACATGGTGATTCAATTAAAAAAAAATAGAACCAATCATAAAGCTTTCAAAAATTCAGAATGTCAACCAAAATTTTGACTGGCTTTGTTAAAAACAAAGTTTTAAATTCAGAGGAGGGGAAAAAAATTCAAGAGATTTGCAAAACCAAAACATTTGCCTGTGTTCACTCTCCCTTAATAAAAAGTAAATCAGAATTTTGACACCTGATTTCAAACATATTTGTTTGCCAAAAAATGGGTCTTGTTTAAATGAAAGAAAATGGGTGGTTTCTTGTGTTACAAAAATCGGATATTACTAAACTTCCTCTGACAGAAGATCCTACCTCTCCCAAGACAGCAGATGTTTCAACATCTGAATGGCTGTAGATATGTTGAATTACCTCTGATAGCTGTTACTGACTTACTTTGGAAAAAAAGGGGGGGAAATCAAGTCATTTTTGCAGCTGCGAAGGCTTTGGAACATTTTCTTGGTGTCCAGTGGGCAACAATTTTATGGAAGGAGGTAAGATGTAGTAATTTCATTTATCTTAATTAAAAAAACACATTTTTACTGGTAAAGAATAAATCAGTCATATTTATCGCCAAATCTTGTCAATTAAGTTTTCTTTAGGGCTTGTGCCTTTCAATAAATCAGTATTTTCAGATCTTTGAGCGTTTTCAGATCATCTCCTGAGATTTAAAAAGAATACTTTTCCCTCTTTGTTGATGTGTGAAAGACCCACACAAACAATAGAGGACTAATTGATTATACCGGGGAACATCAAGCGCTGTCAAATGCACAACATAAACTGAAAAGAAAATATTTTTTCCTAACCTTTCATTTATATTCATAGCTGCTGCAAAAAATAGCAGCTAAAAATTTTCATGCAGAAGTGTGGTTTTTAAGTTGGCTGTTTCCCTCTGATATTGAAACAGGATTTAGTTTAGTCAGTGTCTTTAAGAGTAGATAGACTTTGTGTTTATAAGCATGGAAAAATATGTTGAGTATGGCCTAGTAGAACATGTCAGAGTGCAGTGCTGACCAGTGAGGGGCTGTGTCACCCCTGCTCTGCAACCTTGGGTGCCTCACAATACTTTGCTGTTGTAACTCCCAATTTAGGTTCCTCAGAAGCAGCCTGTCAACATGCAGGTCACTCCCTGAGTGTCTGTGTAAAGCTACCGTGCGGGTCCAGCAGTTCTGACGCCAGCAGCCTGACAGCAACACACCAGCCCACGCTTTGGCTTCCAGCAGCATTGGTTACTATTTGCCGGGTGACAATACGCTCCAGGCTTGAATTTTCCCCCACAATGTGTGTTCTGCACTATCCAGCCCTCTCCTGGACAGTCCAGTCCATAGGTCTGTTGCCCCTCTAATGGGATCAATACACAACGCCTTGCCACCTTAAATGGAGTTACCCAAACAATTCACAACACTGGATTATTTTGATTAAAGAACAAAACTAGTTTGAGTTACAGGTAATGAGGTATTAAAGTTCAGAAATGGGTATAAGAAAAATAAAGATAAAATGCTTTCTAACCTAAACAAACTAGACTAAACAAACTAAAGTGAAGTCCATTACCACAGGTTTCCCGTAAGATTGCTGACCAATCTCTCGGGCCAGGGCCAGCTCCCAAAGTGCAATGGCTGTTTGTTTAATCTGGGGTGAAAAGAGAGAGATGGGGAGGGAGAGATAATGGGGGGAGGGAGGGTGTTTTTGCCCCTCATTTTCATAGTTCAGTCACCCTTTGAAAAGCATTTTCCTGAGTGTGACCCCCTAGTTAAAGTTCTTTCCAGCTGAGAGCAAGGAAACATGGAGGCTGCTGGAGGAAGGAGGCTTCATGCTGTTTCTGTTTGGGCGGGTTATTTATCCTCTCCATGTTTGCTACACCTCACACACACTCTAAAATGTGGATAATACTTTCTTAGCTCACAGGTATGGCATGAGGCTTAATCCATTGCAGTTTAAGTATTTTGAGCTCCTTGGATGAAAGCCTCCAGAGAAGTACAAATTAGAGTGGACCCAGAGTTTGGGGCTGTTTAGACCCAGAGTTTTGGTTTCCAGTACAAACTATTAATACTAGTAATTAATAATGACCCAGAGACACCTGGCCTCCATGAATCAGACCAGGACTTTAGAACACAATCTAATGATCTTAGAAATCAGAGACCCAGAATCTACGGAGTTTTCTAAACAGTATATACATACTTTTTATCCTTAGTTACCAGTGGAAGAGAGAATGGGAAGTTGGAGCTCAAAAAACAATCACGAATCACATCCAGGTAACTACATCTTGCATGGGGGTGTGACGTTACACTCCATATCCTTTATGAAAATATGCTTATGATATGAGTTTGCGCTGTGCAGATTTTTCTATACAGTGCAAAACAATATAGTTTGGGGTTTATCTCCCAAAAGGGGTGTGCACGTGAGTGCTAGGGGAGCCTTCTCACACAGCGCTGATTTCAGTCTGTGTCTGCAGCTGGTTGTGGCCCTACCTCTGTGTGTGTGCGCTGCAGGAGACCGGAGAGCCTAATTCAGCGACACAGGGAGAGGGAATCCAGACTGGTGGAGCAGGAGAGGCTCAGTAAAACCACAGTACATCAGGTGACATCCCTGACGGGGGGTCCAACCCATCACAGGGAGAAAATGAACCAAATTCTGTTCTCAGTTACACTGGTGTAATCCCAAGACTTCAACAGAGCTACATTAGTGTTGTTGGTAATAATATTTGGTCATCATTGGGCAGCAGGGATAGTGTGGCTGTGTACATCTCACAGCATGATTTACCATAGTCTAGCTTTCATTCCAATTAGTAAACATAAAAAGAAGATTTTAAAGAACGTTCTCACACTAATGTACATTAATAGCTCCCTTGTGGGACATGGGCCTCTGGGCAGAACAGATCCAATACTGGAAACACTGCTGCAGAATGAAACTTATTTTAAGAAACAGATAACATGTTTTAATGCTCTTTGTATTCACTTCTAGCACCATCATCACCTGCAGCCAGCACCACCGCAGCCAGCACCAGTCCCAGCACAACTACTGTCATCATGATTACAAGAGACAAGAGCATATTTGATAAGTAAACAAGAACTATTTTTGTGGGTTAATTGTCATGGTGGCGTGAGATCATTCACAGACTCCAAGGAGAGTTGTTACGGGCAGTGACTTTAATGTTTCTGATTGTAAAGGGTTGCTCAGAATCTATATATTTATATTGCTGATACTCAAACAATATGTATTCTTCATCAGCCCTTAATGCCATTCTAATGGAAACCACATAACCAGTAAGTCATAAAGAGCTTGGAAGTAAGTGCTGCATCAGATTCCAAAAGAGATGTTTTTAAATGAAAATGATAACTCTCTGATACATTCACCACCACATTTTGATTTAAATGAGATAATAGAAGAACAATGTAAGTTGGCAGGCTGATGTGATATGCTCAGTGGTGATGCTGTGATAAACTGTTTAGCTTTTCAAAATTTCACGGAAATGAAAATGTCAGGCCAAATTCTACTCCTATTTACGCTGTTGTAAATCAGGAGTGACTCCATTGACTATAGCAGAGTAACTCCTGATTTACACTGGAGCATATGAGAGTGGAATCTTGTCATCCATAAATGTACAGTGAGCAGAAATATACCTCATGACTCCTTCAAAGATATAAACTGTTAGTAAAAACACCCATTACTGTCTTCCCCCGCCCCCAGAGATTTTCTCCAGCCACAAGAGATGCAGGTTGCAAACTGAAATATATTTCTTAGTATGTGAATTGGATAATCTGCCTCCAGCAGATTAATGCCTTCAGTGAATATCCCTGTGGTCGGGTGGTTGTATATATTTGAGTTTAAATCTGAAGTGAAAGGATATTTTTTTATGTGTATGTTTGCCTCACATACTTACCTTTTTAATCAGATTTATGTTCATTTTCTGAATGCAGCATTTTTATGTCTTTGAAACTCAGACTCCGTAATGGGTGTGAAAAGCCAAAACATTTTAAAACATACACTGAGGTCCTCATCCTGCTCCACTTCAAGACATCAACTTCAATGGGAGATAGGTTTTATGGTCTCCAGTACAATGCTTTCCAATTACCAGGCCAGGCTCAGTCCTGGTGTAAGTAGGTGCAATTCCATGAAGTTACATCAGGGCTGAATCTGGTCTGTTTAGATCAAGTCTCTTCCCATTACTTAGAATTAAATAAGTTGCTGATCTTGTTACCCATATTTATTCCTATGAATGTGAGGGTCCATATTGCGGCTTGCATAACCTGTGGTAATGCTTTTAATGCCAATAACAATATCTGAATGACACACTTATTAGTTGCAAACATCTCATATTATCACACAGGTTTTTCTTATGTTCTTTCTTCTTCCCTCTCATTTGGAATTTTGGCCCGCTAAATAGCAGCTCTCTGTAGACATGTGATTTTGTTATCCAATAACAACTATCTCTGTTGATTTGAATTCAGTGCACCGGGTGTGGTTCCGGAGGTTTTGGTAACATTAGTGTTTGAACTCAGCATAAGGCCCTGACGTGCTGAGATAGTATTGGCCAGTGTGGTAGCCAGGACAGAGAGTAGGAAAGGGGGGAGCTGTTTGTTTCTGACTCACTGTATTCTGTGCACTAACAGCCCTGAGTTCCTCTACATATTGGTGGCCTGTATCTCTGCCGTCCTGTTGACCATGCTGGTATTTACAACCATCTACTTTATCAGGAAAAGGAAAGGTAAGGGATGTGCAATGAGGAATAATGCTTGCAGGATATTGGACTGCCATAGCTTGTGGCAGAGGACAGCTGGTTTCCAAGGCCAAGTCCTCGAAGGTATTTAGGCACCTAACTCACATTGAGATCAATTGGATTTAGATGCCTAAATGCCTTTTAGGATCTAGGACTGAGTATCTCAGGTGTTCCACATTCAAATGCTGTTGCTGGGGGTGCAGGTTTTTCATTGAGGAAGTGACAGTGTTCACTTAGGGCCTACCCTGAACAGACATGGCAAGGAGATTCTTTATCTTTTTAAGCATAACTTTGGGAATGTTATAATGCCACCTCGTTCAGAAATATGCTCAGATGATATCTGCTCGAATGCAGCATTAACAGCAATGACTTCTCTTTTTTACTATTTTTGTATTTAGGAAGTATTAATAGGTTTACAAACGCTTGCCATGTGAACCAAAAATATCATTACAACAATGAACGTTTGTTTAAAGAAACATTAAGCAGGAATATAATAATCAGATCTCTCTAACAGGGTGTTATCATATTACGGAGTGAGCATCATTACAATACCTATGACCTGTCATTTCTAGTGATTTGATTACATTGAGTGAAAACTCGGATTACACATATTTAACTGTCCACACATGTCTATTTAATGTTAATACTCAAAAAAAAAAAAACAAAAAAAACAGACAGGTGTGCTGGGTCTTTTTGCATGTGAATGTACTTTGAGTATTGAATAAATGGTAGCCAAAAGTATCTGTTTGTAGCAATGACTTTTCATCTACCTCCTGACTCTGGGCACCACTTCAGCTATAATGGTGGTAATTTTGCCATCATGCAATGAAGCATAAAGCCCACTGTAGCCAAGAATAGTGACTATTAAAAACCCTGAGCCAAATTTTTCAAAGCACCCAGCATCCACACCTTTCAAAGGTCTTCCTGTGGGAATCCACACAGATAAGATCCAAGTTACTAGATTACTTAGGGTCTGTCTTCGCTGCAAAGTTAGCTCGGCCTTTTATTCAGGTGTTGCTTCTGCTCCAGCTCCCTCCTGTCCCCACACAAACCCCATCACCCATATTTAGTGATGCTTTAAACCCAAGCTAACTGGCCCTTTTCGGGGATGTGGTTTCGAGCCAGGCATTTCTCTTTTCATTCAGGCTGGTAACCCACATACTTTGCAATGAGGATGCAGGCTAAGCCACTCAGGTAAAGTGCTGATAGTCTTTCAGTGCCTTCCCGCAATTCCTGCTGTGTGATCAGAAGGATGGACAAATTTTCCCACAGTTCCCTGGGAAAGTATCATAGAGGGGCTCAGTTTACAGCAAACACCAAGAACCCGAGAGTCCTGGCCCCAGTGAGCAGGGCCGGCTCCAGGCACCAGCTTACCAAGCAGGTGCTTGGGGCGGCCACTCCGGAGAAGGGCGGCACATCCAGCTGTTCGGCGGCAATTCGGCGGACGGTCCCTCACTCCTGCTCGGAGCGAAGGACCTCCCGCCGAATTGCCGCCGCAGATCGCGATCGCGGCTTTTTTTTTTGTTTGTTTGGCTGCTTGGGGCGGCCAAAACCCTGGAGCCGGCCCTGCTAGTGAGGGTCCAATGACTTGAGTTTGGTTTTGCAGTGTGGCAGCTAACACCCAGGCTAGGCTAAGCAGCGCGCTGATTCCATGGGCTAACTCTGCAATGAAGAGAGACCCTTCGATTGTAAGCTCTTTGGGGCACGGACCCTCTGTTTGTTGTGTGTTTCTGCAGCACCCAGAGCAATGGAGTCCTGGTCAATGACTGACGCTGCTAGGCACCATCACAATACAGACAATCTAGTAAAACAATCCAGGGGATGCAGGTCAGACCGTACTGTACACCTTCTCCTCACACTGCCTCGTGCTGCACACTTTGGGGTTATGCCCTTCCTTCTCCAACCTGCCTGATTAAAAGTTTATTTCCATTTGCAGAACAGTTTGCCCCCCAATTTTTCCTGTGCCCTCTGCCCTTCCCCTCACTTCATGAACTGGATCAATTCATCCAGGCCTTAGAATGACTCTGAACGCATACCCAGAGGGCGGGGATTTCTTCTGTGGCCTGGCTGTCATTGGTACCTATCCCTTTGTCTCCATTACAGTTCACAATACACCCCGAAAGACTTCTCAAGAGCAGGATCCTGCAGATACTGTGCATCAGGCACCTGCTGAAAACACCCAGGTAAAGGTCGGACCTGTTTCCTTGGTGTGTCTCATGACGCGTCTTCAGATTCTCTGTAGAAAATGCTATATTATGATGAACGTGAATTTGGGACTGAAAAAAGGAAGTTTGTTCATATAAATGTAACAGTTATTCAGAGGTTCCTTTTACCTTAACTTATAGCTAGTGCTTTCCCTGGGAAAGCAATAAGCACTCCTACCTATGCCACCCAAGTGCTCAGTTTTTCATGTCTGCAGCCTCCTCATCCCCAACAGCGTGTGTGGTGCCAGAGACTAGAAGAGGTGTTTGTAGAGGGATGCTAGATATTTCCTGCCCTGGTTCAAATGCTGCATTCCCCAAATACCTCAGGGACTCAATCTGTCCCCTCTGCAGTTCCTTAGAGATGGGATATCACCTCTGACATTATGTGACTCCCCAGCTATGTTGATAGGATAAACATATATAAGCCCTCATGCTTCAGGGCATAAACCAATCACTAATTGAGATGATTAGGAAGAAGCTTTTCCTTATGGACAAGTTATTCCATAATTGTCCATTCTGGTATTGATTCCTCTGAAGTCTCTAATATCGACCATGGTCACAGGGTACTAGACTAGTGGACCATCGGTCTGGCAAGTTCTGTGTTCCCCATGCACAGGAGCAGACTGCTCACACTAGATTACATTTGAGAGCATCCTAGAAAGCAAAATGAAGGGTAGGAAATCCAGTCAGAATTCCAGCAGCTCCTCACTTCCAAATAATGTTTGCAGGTTCCTACGTGTCCTAACGATGAGATCACCTACGCCAGTTTGACTTTCAAACAGAAGCCTCTGTCAAAGACTGCTCTGTAGTTTGTGCTAATCACAGTGAAATGAAGACATCTTTGCTGCCTGCAGTTCAAAGGCAGATGGAAGTTCTGTCACAAGCCCTCAGTTCTGCTTGGAATCATGTTGCCAAATATTGCATGTATAACATCACAAATTTATTTAAGCTGCATGGAGGTCTGTCCCACAAGGAAGTGTTGGTGAGTGGTCAGAGCAGGGCACCAAGAGTTCAGATTCCATTGTTCTCACCCTGACTCATGGTGTGAGCTTGAAGAAATCACTTGCTTTTTGTGCCTCAGTTTCCTTATTTATAAAACAGGGATAATCCTGCTTGTGATGCCTTTGTCTCTTTTCATTCCTTCTGCTACATTTTTGTGATCCTTCAAACGGCTTCTGAAACTTCTTTGCATGTTTTAATAAGTGACAAGATAAGGGCAGGAAATACTTCTCTCTTATCATCTGTGCAGGTCTGTCCTGTCAGATGGTCTCGTCCCTCTCTGACTTGCTTGTACACCCCCTTCTTAAATTAGTATTTACTCAAATAGTCCATTTTATTGTAACTCCTTTTTAAATTGTCATTTGCTTTGGTTAACTGTGTTTGTTAATCACATAAAAATAATTCTCCATAGTAGATGGCATAGGCAAAACTCTGCTTCCTGATTGGATCTTGAGATGAGTACTTGAGGTTGTTTTTCTGGACATCATGTCCTCTGTAGAATTTTAGGTTTCAAGAAATGCTGTGATGCTTATGAAATCGATGGCCACCATGGAGATGTTTAAAAAAACAGGTAACAATAAATAAATAGTGAGTACCCATCACATTCTGCGGGAACATCGAAGATTATAATGGCACTTTCATCCATAGCTGTACAAGCATTTTACAAAGGCGGGCAAGAAGCGTTACCCCCGTTTTACAGCTGTGGGAACTGCAGCAAAGTTACAATGAAGCACCCTGCCCACCACCAGATCCTTCAAGGAGGAGGGGAGCTGTAGGGAAGCTCTGCTTATCCAAGCCAGGCAGAGGAGGGATAAGGGCTCGCCTATGTTTTAGCTGAGCAAAGGGGCTGTGTTCCATTCCCCCACCACCCCCACACACTCATGTGTAGGGAACTGATGCACAGGAGAGATGAAGGCCCAGATCTTGAAAGGTATTTAGGCTCCCAAATCAGTGGGAGCCAGGCACTTACAAATTATATATAATAATATATGGAGATATACCTATCTCATAGAGCTGGAAGGGACCTTGAAAGGTCATTAAGTCCAGCCCCCTGCCTTCACTAGCAGGACCTAGTACTGATTTTGCCCCAGATCCCTAAGTGGCCCCCTCAAGGATTGAACTCACAAGCCTGGGTTTAGTAGGCCAGTGCTCAAACCACTGAGCTATCCCTGTGGATCTGGGTTGAACTGACTTGCCAAAGGTCACATGACACGCCAGCAATAGAGCTGGGAATGGAATCTATATCTCCAACATTCTCATGCCCTGTTACTTGAGTATTGAACCCTTCTTCACTTTGGTCAGTACATAAGACCAGATTTTCAAAGGTATTTAGGAGCCTAAAGAAGCAGATGGGCACTTACTTGGATTTCAAATGCCTTGGGCCAGATTTTTAACTCCAGTGAGAGTTGGGCACTGCCTTCTAAAAATCCCACTGGGTGTCTATCTGCACTTTTAGCACATAAATATCTTTGTAAATCTGATCCTATTTCTCTTGGGTTGATTAAACTTGCTGCACATCTCAGCAGAAGTCAGTATTCACAATATCTGACAAAGAGAAGCTGAGTTTCGTAAATAGAAAAGAGGAGGAAATGTCTAGAAACGCAAACACATTGCTCTGCGTTTAAAGAAGTGAGATTAAATGGCCACATGATGACTGTAAAAGATAAGGGATGAGCAACTGTGCTTTATAACGACTGACACTGAGATCTGTTCTTCTCCACTCATGTTTAAAAACCACCATTTCTTTAAGCACTAGTGTAGCATGATATCAATGACAAAGGGACGCAGCCTTGGGGGAACCATTATTATATTGAAAGCTTTGGGACATTTAGGGAGAGCAATGAATTATTTGACTTTGAATTGTTTTTTATGTTTTTAGTGTGGCTGGGGTCATTCGTCTTTTTATTTGAAATATTTTGAAAAGAGTTGCATAATGTTTTTAATTTGTTAAAGCAACCGAGAGCACAGGATAAATGCTTCTGTAAACGTACAATACTTGAATTAATTCAATAAAGGGTTAGACACAAATTTCCTCTTGTCCCTCACTGCATACACATGTGTAACCTAGCTATAGCAATGCTATAAGACCTCAATACAGCAATTGAATCTCCAGGGGCAGATCTTAATTCTTGCACAAATCCAATTACAGAATCAGGGCCTTAGTTTGTGCCCATCTGTCCAGTTTGTGCTGCTAGGAAGTGGAAAAAGGTGAATTTTACTCATACTAGAAAATAGAGCAGGCATAAAAATATTCACTATTGCAAACGAACATACTACAAATGTATACACTTTTAAGTTTACAATACGTTTGCATGAAAAATGCCATGTACATTTTGGAGGCCTGGTTTTAGTGCTCTTTTTCTTCTCCTTTAATTGATCAGTAATGAATCATTAAGCAGGATACAAAAACAAGCCTTTCAATGTATTTGTGTGTTCATTATATGCATTTCCCAGTTCAAAGGCTGGGTCCTAAAATCAAACCCTATGTTTAGAGTTTGGGGCCCTGGAAAGGGTTGAAATACTTCAGCTTGCTCTGGGACTGCTTTCAGTGAGGTCCTTAATACTTACTTGTTATCACAAATCTGTCAGTGGGGTAGCATCATAGCATTAAATAATAATAGTCATTATCACCATTTTACAGAGGGAAAAACTGAGGCAGGGGGAGGTTAAGTCCAGTATTTGTAGAAGTGCACATCCATTTTGTGTGCCTGAGTTTCTGGGTACTTTGGTCACTGCTAGACCGCTCAGAGGGTTGTGTCTACAGGCTGAGTACATTGCACACCCCAGAGGCTCCTTGCACTCATCCATTCTCTCCCTACCCCCGAGTTCCCTATGTGCTTCCCTCCCTTGTCCCTCTATTTCAAGGATTCCCTGCACCCACCCCCTTAACCTCTTTCATGCAGGGGCTCTGTGTTAACCAGTTGTTAGTGGCTGCCATCAACTGGGTCTTTGATTCTAGGCAATCAAAGAGATGGTTTCAGCTGCTGGGTCTGTTAACTAGCTACCAAGGGCTTTGTGTGTGCACCATTTT
Source organism: Terrapene triunguis (assembly GCF_002925995.2). Lineage (NCBI taxonomy): Eukaryota > Metazoa > Chordata > Testudines > Emydidae > Terrapene > Terrapene triunguis. Next base: position 1,802,447 of record NW_020665277.1, read on the forward strand.
CCTATTTTCACTCAAATCCATAGGGTTCTACCCATTGTTCCTACATCATTTTGGAACTGATTGGATGCAGGGTTCAAAAGTTACCATGTTACAGACAGACAGAAATGCCATCAAGTTGAGTGCAGGACCTGGCTTGGCTCAGCCAATCATGAATCTTCATCACTGAGATGTCACTGCAACATGCTGTCTCATTGGCTCCTGCCAGGTGCAATTCTCCCCTGTGCAGAAGCCAGCACGAGGCCTAGGGACCATGTAAAATTAGGGCTGCCATCTAGCCAGGGTTTCCCAGGATCGTAGCTGTCCCGGGAAATCTGTATGGGTGCTCAGTGCACCCTGCCAGCTGTCCAGGATCCTCCCTGGGCTCCTGTTTTTTTGTACCTTAGCGGTGGCACCCTACTTAAAGTACAGTTTACGTGGGCTTAATTAGCACACTGGCCGCACATTGGGTCTCCACACAGCCGGCACAGGAGTAAAAATCTGAGGTACTTCCAAGGGTGTCTACCACAGGTCAGAGAGAATGCTGTGTTCTGTCTCGTGCGGGAGAGTGCTTTGGACAATGCCCCTAGCTGGGAAGCAGACAGGCCTTTTTAATGGTGTGATGCGGGCAATGGACTCTCTTGGCAGGGAGAAGGTTAATAGAGACTCTCCCTGAGCCCTGTAAACCACACAGGTGCCTATCCTAATTGTAGTGACCCTGACTAAGAGGGCAGTGGGAGTGGGCTCAGCTGGGGTGAGTTACTAAATTCCCCTATAAGAGATGTGTGCTGAGGGTAGGGGGAAAGGGTAGCCTGACAGGGCTGGGAAGAATAGAATTGTTTCACTTCGTCTCTGGGAACTATGGGGTCTCCAATGCTGTCCATTGGGATTCTGTGTAGGAAGGCCGGGCAGAATGATTCTCTCCAAGCTTAGTGCTGTGGAGTTTCATCTGAAGATCTGGCTGGGCCAAGCATTTTTTTCTACTTGTTCATTATGTCTGGTCTCAGAAAGGCTCAGTTTGTCTATTAGCCCTATGGGGGTGTTGGTTCTGTGCCTTCTTGTGCTCACCTGGTCTCTCACAAAGGGTGTCACTGCACAGGTCCTGTGAATAAACCTTCTGTGAGGCCCACAGCTAACTAAATGGGGCCCCTGTCCAAGCCTCTGACTACCCACAGTAGCCAGCTGATCTGTCCTGCTACTGATGAACAGGGGGTTCTGCAGTGAAATCTATGTGTGCTATGCAGTCTGGCTGACCTCCCTCACTGACCTGTTCATTACCTGAATCCACCTGCACACCAGGGCAGACATAATCCCCTGTCACAGGTTGTGACAGGTATTAAACTGGTTCTATGCTTCATCTTAGTCAAAAGGCCAAGAACTAGAGCATTTTTATCAGTAACTTCCTTGGATGAGCAGAACAGAATTGCTCCCTTTCAACTTTCCTATAACAGCCTTTATCAGGAGAAAAAAAAAGCCGGGGTCCTACATCCTATTTCCACTCTCTGCTCTGCTTATTAGAAACAACAGATGCTACCAATCAACTACTGCTATTTAATGTAGCTTATTGGCTGGAACTTGTTCTAGTCAAGATGTGGTTTGAAAGGGTCTTGAGACTGTTATTATTATTTGTATTCTTGTAGCAGGACCCTGTGGTGCTAGGTGCTACCCAAACACAGGACAAAGAGCCCTTTGCCCAAAGAGCTGACAATCTACTCAGGCTGCTTTCTCTGATCACCTTGGGGAGGACAGTGGGTGTAGTTTATGCTAACTTAAATGTCAGACGTCTGGAGAAAGTTAGTATGATCTAGAGAGGATGCTGCATGTGCATTTGGATGTCATATGAGGCAGATGCCCCTCGGATTAGAAGTCAGTCTTGTAATTTGATTAGCTGTGATACTTTATCCACCAGAGCTACATCCTGTTTTAACAATATTAACCAATTTCAACCTGCTGTGACTTATCACAACTTCTTGTTTGTAAAATGGCGGAAGCTATAGCCTAGAATCCTCCAAGGCAATTGCAGGTAGGAGGAGTCCCCCTTCATACTCCGTTGAGACATTCAGAATGTGCGAGTTCACACCATCTTGCACCCACACAGCTCAGCATGTAACCCACTCTTTGCTCTCTATGTATTTGACTTTGGATTTTTTTTAAACATTAGAAAAAGTAAAAGAACCTGAGCATGGCTGGCTAATCATTCTACTGTCCCCGTGCCCATAGGCGTGCGCAGCACATTTCATTAGGATGTGCACCCAGGGAGCCCCGCCCCAGCCCCTATCCACTCCC
>NW_020665277.1:1805108-1825841 GCF_002925995.2 Terrapene triunguis
ACAGCAAAATTAACTTTCCCTGTTTTTTTCCAAAGTCTCTTTAGTTTGCAACAGTGTATTTCACTTAATACTCAAAGCAAAGTTTCTTTTCCATCAGCTGCTCTGATAAGTGGAAGTTTGAGTCTTATTCTTTCATCACTGCCCTGGCTTCCTCTTTTTCAGGTATTAGTCCACGGAGCTTTGGCTTTTGTGGTGGTTTGCAGTTCTCTATTCCTCTGGTTTCTCTGCCGCAATCACTCTAGTTCAGGGGTAGTCAGTAGGCAGACTGTGGGCCGAACCCAGACTGCCAGATGCTTTTGAAAGGACCCTAACATCTTTTTATTTACTTATTAATTTCATCATTATTGTTTTTTTCTTCTCTGGAGTCTGGACCTTGACTATACCTTAACCGAGAAATTTGGACCTTGACAAAAAATAATTGACTACCCTGGCTCTAGTTCATCCCACTTTCCACAAACACTCGTGATGCTTCCCAGTGATGTTTCAAACATGGAGAGACAGAAGGAAAGTCAGCGTCTGGTCAGACCACATGAGGTAACACTGAATCCGGTGTTGAGAGAGAGCCAGATGTGAATGAAAGTTCTCAGGGGCAGGCAGGGCAATTAGGAAACAATGCAACTACTGAAAACTATTCAGCAATCAGTCAGAGATGCGTTCAAAGAGAGACGTGGCCTTCACTCAGATTCCCATAAGTTTTCCTTTTACTCAACTGACTTTTTTTGCTGGGCCTCCAAACACACCGGTAGCTAAAATATAAAGATGAACAAAAATACAACAGCAGGCTTGAGATATATTGCTATGAATAATGCTGAGCAGCTTTCTGTCTTCAAGACACTTTACAAACATTAAGAAACAGTCACAACACCCTGTGACGTAATTATTTTCTCCATTTGACAGATGGCAAAATTGTGCGTGTGGTTTAGTAGCTGGTTGAAAGAGAAGTCACTGACAAAGCTGTGATTAAAACTCAGGAGTTCCTGGCTCAGACAACACAAGACCCCTCTCTTCAAATATTATTCAGTCAGGATATGCCCAGGCTGCTAAATACTGTATTCTGGAAAACAGGAATGCACACCTAACATCTTTTCCAACTGACCCTGGTCAACAACCCGGATGAGAAAATGTAAAAGACAAAACATGTACCTGGAATCTCTTTACTGACTTTTGAAATAATAAAAGCTGTACCTCCAGCTAGGCCAACTCACTGGTATTCCCATGAAAGAACTGGTATATTGTGCCCCTCTGGCATATTTTGTTATCCTGTCCTCTCCCAATGCTGCCTGTTATTGTCTGGTGTGATATGTCTCAGCAGGACACGTCCACTGTTGTGTGGTTCCGGGATTTATTTATTTTTTGGGGGGAGGGTTAAGTGAATTCCATGTTGATAAATGACTCCCCATTGACAGGAACTCCTTGTAGGGCTAAGAGGGGAGTTTAGCCTCCACAGCCCATTCAGCCTTTGGCCTTTCTGCGGAGACTGCCACTGAGGGAGAGTGAGGGTTGGTGCTGCAGACACCTGTCTTCCAAGGAATGTGCTGGAACCCAGTTCTCACAAGGTACCGAAAAGACATCAGATGCATGGGTGTAACTGCGGCAAAAAGTGGGAAGGAGTGTCTAGATAAAAGCACTAGACCTGCAGCTGCATTGAAAGGGAAACCAAGTGTATAGCAGAAAACTGAGTGGGGAGGACATTCCACTGTCAACCCCTCAATGGTTGGACTTATGATCAGAAGATAATAAATCTAGTTGACCAGCTCAAATCTGTCCCAGGATAGCTGTAAACAACAGTTAATAATAATATAACTGCTTTTCATTGCTATCCTGGGACAGCTCTGAGCTGATGAACTAGAGGCGAAAGGATCTATATCTCATTTATCAGTAGTCAAAGCCATTACCCCACCAGAAAATGTTCATGTCTTTGAATCAAGACTGGAGATCTTTCTAAAAATACCAAAACAAGGCAACACTCTAGCTCAACCACAAGTTATAGACTGGTTACAGGAATCACTGGGTGAGGTTCTATGGCCTGTGTTATGCAGGAGGCCAGACTAGATGCTCACAATGATTCCTTTTGGCCTTAAAACCCATAAGCTAATCGCTGGTGCAAACAATGTGCTTTAGAAAAACATGGCTGAGTTTGGATTAGATTCTACTAAACCTGCTACCTTTGTATTTCTGGTGAAGCCTTTCTCCCCAGCACGTGTAGAATGAGAGAGCAGAATATTCAGAGCCTATATTTCTCCCAGAGCCTGTTAATGCAGCAGGGTTATCAGTCTGTTTAGGTTAGGTGGGTATAATTTACCCAGATAATTCAATAGCCATCCTTGATTTATGACCACTGCTTTGTGTGATTCTTCCTGGGGGTACCCAGGGCTGTGAGGCACCTTGCAATCATCTGCCCTTAGCATGAGGAAGCCTTTTCTGTGCCTGCTGGCGGTCAGCTCCCCAACTCCACTGGCCATGGGCAACATAATCGCTCCCCTCTAGGCCTTGCAGGCCCTACTGTCATTCTGCAGGTTAGCAATAGGCACACTCCAACCTCTGAGCATCTCCCTGGAGTGACTAGCCCCTGCGCCACTCACAGTATTCACAGATTTGCTGCTGCCAAAGAAATGGTACAAGCCAGCTTACCAGTCCCACTTCAGAGCACCACTCCGCTGAACACACAGCACTGAGATTTGTTCATAGTTAAATCAAATACAAGTTTATTTAACAACGCATAACAATTCGAGGAGAAGCAAGTAGAAATATTGGAAACAAATGGTTCCATAAAGAATAAAATCATAGCATGCATTCTAGAGCCTAGACTTAATTAACAAGATACTCTCATGGCTAGTAGAGTATTGCTCCTCTAAAAATCCTTGCAGCACTTTGCAGCCAGGCTGGCTGTGACCCCACCCTTGCACAAGATATGCATGCTGTCCGTTTGCCTCCAAGGTGAAGGTTTCAGTGTGTCCCTTTGCACACCAAGATATACCCAAAACAATCCTTTGTCTTTATTCATAAGCAGGAAACTCTCCTTTTGTTTTTTCTTCCTGTAGATTTCCTCTCTTGTAGATTTTCACAGTCTCTTAATTAGCACCTGGCTCAATATGCAAATAGGCATACATTGTGAGATACGCACTACACAAATGACCAGACGGAGATATTACCACTTGTCTGAAAAGAACATTACCGAGGTATGTGACGTGCTTTGACTCGAAGACCTTAAGAACATTATTTTCAATATAGATACATAACTCATTAAATATTATCCATCCATACATATTGCAATGGTTATGATGACCAGTGGGCTACTGGCTCTCGGTAGAGACCTCATTTGCCATCATTTGGTGAATTATTATGCATATATGTGACCCAGGGAATCCCTGTAAAATCCTATGCGTGCCCCCTGGACCCTCTGCCAGTTGGCATCAAGGGGTCACTGGGTCGCACTCTGATGTTTGCTCCATGCTAGAACTGACCGGCTTTGGACTCATGCGCAGGACATAGGTTCTTAAAATAAGAGTATAAGTGTCTTTGAACTTCTTTATCTTGCAAGCATAGACAACGGGGTTCATGACCGAATTGGAGTGAGACAGCAGAATGCTCACGTACAACAGATGCGACGGGATGTGACAGTTGGGACAGAAATGGTCGATACAGTTTAGAATGGACAAAGGCAGCCAACAAATCGCAAACAAGAAGAGGACGAGGGCCAAAGATTTGGCCGCCTTGAACTCCTTCCCGTAAAACACTCCTGCATTCGTGTTTGTTGCACTTTGACTTAGCTTTGTCCGGATAATGTAGAAGATCTCGATGTACAGAGCACACATGAGGATCAGAGGGATGAGGATCCAGGCGAAGAAGCTGAAATACACCATGTAGTCCATGCTCATCACAGAGGCGAATTTACACTTGAATTCACTGGACTTTTTGGGGTCAATCCTTTTATTCCATCCGAACATGGGGACAAATCCTGTCAGCAAGGACAACAACCAGCAAATTCCAAGAGCCACCCAGATTCTTCTCTTCGTGGTGATTATTCTGTACCTGAAAAACACCAACCCTGTTAGATGCGATTCTTTAGCCACAGTGAAGCAGCATCCAAGAACTCCTGCCTTCAAGGGCTGTAGGTTCATTTGTGGCTGACTTGAGTGCTCAGCTGTCTTTTGGGCAAGGGATCTTATTGCCGGTACTTGGTACCATATGTGGAATGATTAACTAGTTTTAACCAAGTCTGTCTCTTACCATTTGGCCTGCTTTGGATGACCACATTTCTGGTCTGGTGCTGATCTCAGCATGTCTAGGGCAGGGATTTGATTGCCATCACCAGCACTGGTTCTGCAGGCTATCTTCCAGCTTTCCTTTAAGTACCTCTCCATTCATACTGTAATTTACACTATTCCCCCAGACTATACTATTCCTCTACACTTTTGATGTAGAACCTTTGCTCAAAGAAATATGGCCTGATGTGTTCATTTAGATGGGGAAAAAAAAAAAGAAACCAAAGAGTCACTGCCCAACAAGGCAGAGACCTCAGCCTGCTTAGCATCACGGCAAACACACGATTGAAAGTCTTTTAAACCTTTTTATTAAAGATTCAGAAAAGAACTCAAAAACAGTGAAAGCCTTTGGAATGTAAAGCATTAAGTCGGGCTTTCATTTTACCAACATCCCGACCCTTTCCCTGTCGCTGGAGAGAGTTTTGAGAAAGAACCCCTTTCCCCCTTCCCATTTGACAGTATCTTAGATGGTAAGAACTGTCCTTTTGGGAAAAGAGAAGGCGTTGGTTATGATGTGCTGGAGCTGTCATAGATGCTGTTGTTAAACTTCAGTCTCACTTCCCAGAGGACAAAACAAAACAAACGCGCACAAAGGGGGAAAGAAAAGAATGGCAAAGATAGAAAATGCAACTTCTGTTTCTGGTGTTGACTCTCACTGCTGGAAAAACACAGGCCCAGCACGCGGTCTGATCAGCCACTCCGAGTTGGTCTTTTGAGGGCATTGCTTTTAGCTGCCTCTTTCTGGTCACAGGCTTACACCAGTGTTGTAAAATAGACAGTCTTGGCTGGTTGAGCCAGACTCTTAAACAGAAGACAAAAGAAGAAACATGGGAAAGAGAAGAAATCAGGGTGTGGAAGGAAAAGGACATCTTGGGGGGTGGTGAGGTGTGACAAAGTCTCACATCTTAGACGGTGTTCGGGATTTAGTCAGAGCTGATGGAAGTGGCGCGATGCTATCTGGGTCCCTCTCTCGTGGCCCAATCTAGTCACAACATCTGTCAGGATTAGCATGAAGGAAATCCGGGGACCCAGGAGACATCAGGGCAGGCAGCCGTCATGGTGAAGCTCACTCCTAACCCTTCTTTCATCTTTTAGTCAGACAGCGTCACAGTAGCCAGCTTTCCCCACAATGTCCTAGACCTAATTTCTGACCCACCAATTTTGGTTCATTGATTACTGGTCCCACACTTCTCTTGTTTACCAGGCATAATCTTAACAAGGTCCTTAATTATATCTGTAGGTTTTTTAGTTTAGACTTATACAGTTTTTCTGTTTCCCTTTTGCACCTTTTCCCATCAACATATGTTGTTACAGGTCATGGTGATATTTTATGAACTTTCACTCACTTCTTACAGTTGACCTCACAATTAAGGTAAATGTAGACCCAATTACGACACCAGGACCGTGTACTGTCTGACCCTGTGCCGTGTTGTTGTTGTTTTGGGGGGGAGGGGGGTGTTTTATGCATGCACTTGGCCACTCAAGTTATAGGAAAAAAGGTGTGTTTTTATAAAATCCTCTTATTAGAACTTGCTGTTCACTCTGTGCCCCTTTCTCATTTTGACCCAGTGCTGGCGTTGACGGGAGTATTTGAAGTGACTAGCCCCAAAATAAACAAACACAGAAATAATATAAAAATTAGGTCATACACCCAACAAAATGACTGAAGAATGAAATCATGTTTCACCATGATCCCAGCAGTTCTCTGATCCCTATAGGCAATTCAATAATTAATACTTATTTTTTATATTGTGGTAGCACTTAGGGGCCCCAAACACGGGTCAGGACTCCACTGTGCTAGCCGCAGGACAAACACAGAGCTACGAGATAGTCCCTGCCCCCAAAGAATGGCTCTTAAATTGATTTTACAAAGAGAGAATCTTTCTCTTTTTCGAACATACATTTAAAGTGAATTTACTGCTTCAGAGACTTGCCTGATTAGAAGCCACTTCAAAAGATGGGGGAGCAGGGAGCATCTGTCAACACAGAACCATAGAAATGTAGGGCTGGAAGTGATCTCAAGAGGTAATTTAGTCTATCCCCAATCCTGAGGCAGGGTAGAGTAAAACCTCGGTGTTGCAAGGCAGGTGTGAGATAGGGGGTATGAGCACTGGGGGAGATGGACGAGCGTGCCTCCAGGTCTGAGCTGGGGTGTGGAGACCAGGAGGGGCATTAGAGCATTAATTGAACTTCCATGTAATATGAACAATAACTTGAAAATGCAACAACTAAACAGACTGACTCACCTGGTGGGCAGCTTCACTCTTAGGTACCTGTCGATCGCTATAGCCAGGAGAGACAGGATGGAGGCATTACTGAAAACCACCATCAGGCAGCACATGAAGAGGCAGGAGTAGAAGTGGATGTCGACTCCCAGGCTCACCACGATGGCCAGCGGCATGACAAGGATGCCCACGGCTATATCGGCCAGCGCCAGGGAGATGATGAAGTAGAAGGTATTTGTCTGCAAAGCTGGGTTCAGCTTCACCACCCAGATGACCAGGATGTTGCCCACGGTTGCAGATATCCCAATAATGAACTCGATGGTGATGTAAACTGCATCCAGGCTGCTTAGAGTCAAGCTGCTGTTTGTCATGGCGAATAGCAGGGGGCCTCCTCTGCAGGCTCAAGGAAGGAGGAAGATGCCAACAAGAACAAGCTTGAGTAGGATTTTTCTTCCACAATGGCACCAAAACTCAGCTCTCCCAGAGATTTTCCTCACAATAACTACAGAACTGTGCAGAACTTTATGTCCCCATGGAATCATGCAATTAACTGGCTGTTACCCCTCCTTAGCATCGCACAAGAGTAAATTGCACCTGGATATCCATGCCATATGATCCTCCCTTGTGATTTCTCCTTGTTAATGCCAGAACATCTCTGTGGCTCCTTCAATCTCCTTTGAGCACTCTGGACATTTCTTTTGAAGTGATCAGAAATCTTGTAGCAACCCAGCCAAAAATTTACCTGCCTTCACTTGCTCTAGCTGTTGTCACTTCCCAATGACTCTATTTTAAAGCTGTGAACACTTTTTTTTTTTTTTTTTTAGAATTACCCATGTCAGTCAACCACATGTGACTCTAGATAAGCAAATTCTACTCTTCTTAGGAAGTGAGGCAGTGAAGAGGAAGTCACCAGGATGTTCTGTTTGATTTCAGCTCCCCATTTGACTTTCAGCTCCTGGTGTGTTAATCTTCAACTAAACCTTTGAATGTGCGGGGGCCCAGCTATCTTGGAGATCCCCCGACCTGCACTGCTGACCTTCTGAAACAGCTGTGCACCTTGGGACACTGCTGTGACTAGGATGGTCCTGTCATAATGCAGAGGCAAAGCCTTTTCAATGGAAGGCCCTGGACTGTGGAATTCATTAGTGCTAGACATCAGAATGAGTTCAAGCCTCATCATATTCAGAGAGCAATGCACAGTTCTTTCAGTTCTTCAGATTCTTAGTCTGCACCTATCACCGTGGTATGTAGGTGCAGAAAGGTCTCCCCACCACGAAACTGCTGAAGAATGAGCCAGCGCTGTTCATGGATAGTGGAAAGAAGTGGTGGAAAAAGGCAGCAGGGAATTAGGAAAGAGAGAGAGAGAATAACTAAACTAAGCTGAAAGTATCCGAGTTTGTTATGGGAAAGCATTTGTGTGACCCTTACATTTGTATTTCATGGTAACTGGGTACTCAGAAATACAGATAGTCATATGCTATCACAGAAGAAAGACAGAATGGCAAGATGAAAACAATCATAAATGCCAAACTTTTATCCAGGTTCCAAAAGTGCCCTGTAAAAAACAGAAATCCAGCCCAAGTGATACTGCTATTACAGGGTCCACCCTTGAGCTCTTTTCCAGTGCCCTCTGATCCCACTCCCATGCCTGACCTTTAACTGCTTGCGTTGTAATGGTCTATATTATATTGCTCACTCATCAGGGGAATAACTTTGTCCTCCTAATGTAAATAATAAACGATGCTATAATCAAAAGAATGGAATGAAACATAATCTTTGGAAGGCAACATGTACAATGTTCACTTCCTTAAATGTCTGTTGTCTCGAAGCTGACATAACTTGGTGCCAGAACCCATGATGTGGAAGTGAAATCAACCCAGGATCTTAAGTGGTATGACAACTCAGGGGAAAATAAAACGAAAAAGCAAAGATACTTCTGCACAGTGTGCTCAATAAAAACAGACACTGGGCCAAATTTATCCTGGGTGTAACCTCACTGAAATCAGTGGCATCACTCCTCATTGACCCAAGTGTAATTCAGAGGAGAACTCTGCTTAGTGAAATTACGGTAGACATGATGATCATTAATCTTGCTGCATTGGGATGTGACTGAGGTTCGGTAGGGGTCTGGTCCAAAGCCCACCAAAGCCAATGGAGCAGGTCCCTAGTGAACCCCAGGCATATCCATTCCATTGACATCAATAGATTTAGGATCAGGCCCTTGTAGAGTGGGGAGCCATAGCTTTGAATGAGGCTACTTATGCTGAGAATAAGCCTCATTCAAAGACACAGTTCTGCCTTGCAATGAACACATACAAGAGGTCAAGGCACACGTCATCTACCCATACTATCTGTGTGCTCCTAGAGTGTGGACTCTACTCTGGCAATGAGACAGCTGAGGGCAAGGAGGAATTAGCTTATAAATAAGCACAGCAAGCATCCAAATCTGCAGAAATTCCCATGTCCAGCTGTCTGCAGAACAAGCAGCAATTTCAACTAGAACAGTTTTCCCCAGCCTAGGTGGGCAGCATAGATATATGTTTCACTCACCTGCCCAGCTATAAGTAAAACTGAGTACGGACAAACCCACACTCCTCTTTGCCTGCTGAGAATGACCTCGACTCATGTTATTTTATGCTGCAGTATGCTGCATTCAGCTGCATTCAGCAGCTTGATATGGATAGATGTGTGTGCGAGTGTGTGTGTGCACATGTAGGATAGACTGTGAAACAACCAGGGTGCTGAAGGAAGGATGTGCATGAATGCATGATGTGTGAACACATGTTGGGTACATGAAGGAGCCTGTAAAACTCACACATATGGGTTATTTGTAACATTTGTTTCCTGGCAACACTGAAGTTATGCATGGTCCAGAGAAGTATGTTACAGAGCAGGGGCTAGTGCTACTAATTTGAGAGGATTATTTGAAAACACAGCCGGAAGAGGAAACCCTCCTATTCAGAGATACTTGACACATCTACATCTTCTTCTTCTGCCACTATCTGTGACCAGATAAGAGTATTTACCACATCCTGTATTCAGCAGAGCCACTAGCACTCCCTCCAACCCTTTTGGCCACAGCAAATGCACTGGAAGCTCATGTTCAGCTGATTATCCACTATGACCCCTAAGTCTTTTTCAGAGTCACAGAATGGAGTCGCCTACCCTATAAGTAAGACTGACATTCTTTGTTCCCTACTGTATTACTTTACATTTGGCCAAATTGAAACACATATTGTTTGCTTGCACCCAGCTTATCAAGTGATCCAGACCGTTCTGTATCGGTGACCTGTCCTCTTCATTATTTACCACTCCCCCGATCTTTGAGTCATCTGCAAGCTTTATCAGGGATGATTTCATATTTTCTTCCAGGTCACTGATAAAAATGTTAAAATATCATAGGGTCAAGAACTGATCTCCGCAGGACCCCACTAGAAACACACCCATTCGATGATGACTTTCCGTTTACATGTTGAGACCTATCAGTTAGCCAGATAATAATCCTTTAATGTGTGCCATATTAATTTTATACCTTTCTAGTGTTCTAATCAAAATGTCATGCAATACTAAGTCAAATGCCTTATAAATATAAGTATATTAATCTCCACTATTACCTTTATCAACCAAACTTGTAATCTCATCAAAAATATATCAAGTTAGTTTGACGGGATGCATTTTCCATAAAACCATGTTGATTGGCATTAATTATATTACCCTCCTTTAATTTTTATTAATCAGATACCATAGCAGCTGTTCCATTAATTTGCCCAGGATTGAAATCAAGCTGATAGGCCTATAATTTCCTGGGTCTTCATGTTTAAATATTTTTAAATATTTGCACAACATTAGCTTTCTTCTAGTCCTCTGGAGCTTCCCCAGTGTTTCAAGATTTATTGAAAATCAGCATTAATGATCCAGTGCCTTCCTCAGCTCTCTCTTTTAAAACTCTCAGATACAAGTTAGCCAGACCTGCTGATTTTTAAAAATGTCTAATTGTCTAAACTTGTAATAGCTGCTGCATAACGTCCTCCTGAGTTACTGTTGGAATGGAAAGTAGATCCTCTCTGTCATCTGATACGAATACATTATCAGGCTTTTCCTAAATACAGAACAGAAAATGTATTGAACACTTCTGCTTTTTCTGCATTATTACTGACAGGTCTACGAGTGCCATCTAATAACAGATCAGTGCCATTGTTAGGATTCTTTTTGTCCTAATATACTTAAAAGACTCCTCATTGTCCCTTACTCTTCACGCCCTAGATTTCTCCCTGTGTCCTTCTGTTTCCCTTGTCAATTTTCTATCATTCCAAACTTTTAATATATATTTATTTCTTTATATTCATTGCCATCAACTTCTTTTTTCCTATGTGTTATATATTGTTTTTCGGGTTTGGTTGATTTTTTTAACATCATAGTTACCTCGCTCGACTGTGGGATGGAGTACTTCGGGTATCTAGTAAAATATTCTTAAATACTTCCCAATGATCATTACATTTTTCTGTTCAAATCCTCTCCCACTTGATTTGCCTCATAACTGTTTTCAGCTTTGTGAAATTGGCTCTTTTAAAGCACCAAGTAGATATATTACTGGTATGGACTTTATTTCTGTTTGCACCCAACAAATGTGATCAAGCAACCCCTGGGCATTTTTAGGTCTGTGAGCAATTCCTCATGATCTGTCAAGACGAGGTCTAGTATAGAATTCCCCCATGTTGGATGCAACACTTTTCTGAGTTAGGAAATTTTCATCAATAATGTTTAGAAATTGTGAGGACGTTTTAGTACTGGCAGCATGAGACTTCCAGCATACCGTGTTTCCCCGAAAATAAGACAGTGTCTTATATTAATTTTTGCTCCCAAAGATGCGCTAGGTCTTATTTTCAGGGGAGGTCTTATTTTTCCTGGAGCTTCGGGGCCTTATATTCCGGGGTGGCCTTATTATCGGGGAGGTCTTATTTTCGGGGGATGTCTTATATTACAGCGAGAGGCAAAACTGGAAGTAGGTCTTATTTTCGGGGGATGTCTTATTTTCGGGGAAACAGGGTACGTCACTCAGACTGAAGGCCCCCATCCCCCACTCTGAATAGAACCACAAGGACTGCTGCACTAGCAGGGAGAGGATAAAATGGGGCCCAGCTAAGAACACCCCATCCTCTGGACACTCTCCTAGATCCCAAACTGTACAGAGGAGACCCCCTCAATCTGGGGCCACTAGGAGGTGCTTCCCCTAACCTCTGCCATGTGGCCTGAGGGGAAAACTGCAGAAAGAAGCCAGCGGGAGCCCAGCAGGTGGGAGCAGAACCAGGCAAGCAGGTTCTGAGAACTTTCTACAGTTCTGATTATGTTTTCTCTGCCCTCTGCTGAATGGCTGTTTGCTCCAGGCCTCACAGTCTCTTCATCCCACACCTACGTACACCCCTGACCCTCTTCTTGCCTGTCCTGTCCCCCTCCTCCTCCTTGCGGTTAATGGCAGGGGTCTCTGTCTCGGGCCCCGCGGAGGTATCCACGGTGGTCTGCTTGGTGCTTGTGACGTCTCTGCCAAGTGCAGCATGCAGCTCGTTGTAAAAGCAACAGGTCTGCAGCTCAGCACCAGATAGACTGCTGGCTTCTCTGGCCTCATGGTATGTTGCCGCACTTCCTTTGCTGTCAAGTGGCACGGCTGCTGGTCCCTGTCGTACCCCTTTGCCTGCCTCCCCAGTGCAATCTTTTTGTAAACATCCACATTTCTGCAGCTGGTCCATAGCTCTGCCTTCTCCCCGTAGGCCCAGGAGATCCTGACAGGAGTGCGTCTAGAGCATGGAGCCGGCACGCAACCAAGGAACTGCTGGGCATGCTCACCAAGGTGGGCAATCAGGAAAAGGCATTTCAAAAATCCACAGGGGCGTTAGAGTGGGGGAGGGAATGGCTTCTGGTTCCCATGACCCCTGGGCAGGTATAAGTCTAATCAACTCAGCATAGCTTTGCTGTATGCCAGACATGGAAATCTGAGGGAGAAGACTGGAGTTTAACAAAGTCCTTGGGGAACCTAGTGAAAGAGGTCTTGGGGGAACCCCAACACTTACGTCCACATAACTTTGTAATGTACCCCAGGCCTAATGATATGGGAGTAGCTGGAGTAGTAGGAAATAGCTCAGACTAAGCCATGCTTTTCTAAATCCCACTGTCTGGACTAGCAGTTATTTGTACATTCTTGGTTACTGTGGCCGAGGTGGTAGGGTAATGGGTTGAGGTACCAATAATTGGATATGGAACCTTTCATCTCTAGGCCATCAGCTCAGATCTGTGCCAGGTTAGAATCATAGGACAGGAAGGGACCTTGAGAGGTCATCTAGTCCAGTCCTCTGCACTCAAGGCAGGACTGGGTATTACCTAGACCATCCCTGACAGGTGTTTGTCCAACCTGCTCTTAAAAATCCCCAATGATGGAGATTCCACAACCTCCCTGGGCAATTTATTCTAGTGCTTAACCACCCTGAAAGTTAGGAAGTTTTTCCTAATGTGCAACCTAAACTGCCCTTGCTGCAATTAAAGCCCATTGCTTAAGCCCAGAGGTTAAGGAGAACAATTTTTCTCCCTCCTCCTTGAACAACAGTACTTGAAAACTGTTATCATGTCCCCTCTCAGTCTTCTCTTCTCCAGACTAAACAAACCCAATTTTTTCAATCTTCCCTCATAGGTCATGTTTTCTAGACCTTTAATCATTTTTGTTGCTCTTCTCTGGACTTTCTCCAATTTGTCCACATCTTTCCTGAAATGTGGTGCCCAGAACTGGACACAATACTCCAGTTGAGGCCTAATCAGCATGGAGTAGGCCTCAACTGGAATATTGTGTCCAGTAACGAGTGCAAGTTTTTACCAACTTATCATAAGTGCAACCACAAGGCAGAAGAGAGAGAAACGTCTCCTGGAAAGAAACATTTTACTTTCCCAGTGGTTACCTTACTCACAGAATTTGTTCAGTTCAGCCCTCTATTAAAATAGGGCCCTTCTGCAACACTTGGATTCTTAACACACACTTTTCCCTCCACCCCAAACCGATTCAGGTGTATTTGGACTTGGTTTTGGTTCAGGCCCATCTTAGTTTAAAAAAATGTTTTCTGTGTGACCTGGGCCCTATATATTCCATGACAGCAGACTATGACATGGAATCCATCATCTTCCACAGAATAGTGTTACAAAGTCTCAGTTTCCATTGCAAAAATGATGCTAATGGCAGAGAAGAAACCCTTGAAAATATGAACCAAACATCTTCCTGAGTCTGCAGACAGCTTGAAACAATTGCTCTGAGCATGGTGACCCATCCCATTCATTTCTGTGGGGTATCCTTTGGTTTCAGAGTAACATTGTCAGCAATGTGCAGTGTTCCACCGGAGAGCCAGCTAAGGTGCTTTCCTCACAATCAAAACCAGTTCCCTGGTCACTATAAACCACAACTGGTTCCTCTCCAGCTTCCCAGACCTCCACAGCAACTGCCTCAAAGGAGGTCAGCATTGTTAACTCCAAAAGCCTTGCCAAGCTGAACACTGAAAATGTGGGGACACTGTTCAATACACTGACATGCATGTTCATATAAGTAACATTAGAACCCACTCCCATGCAGTGTGGTGCTCTGTCTTCCTCCACTGGTGGCTCAGCTGAGGTTGAGGCACATGGGCGGTGGGTATCATAGGCTGGGGGAGGCTGAGCCTCACCAAACAGCCAGGCGTGGCCCCGCCCACACTTCGCCCCCAGCCCCCTCCTGCTTCCTGTTCGGCGGGCGGCTCTTCCCCTGTGCCGTGGCCCCGGCTCAGGCTGGTGCTGGAGTTGCTCCGTCCTCCCAGCACTCTGGGGATGTGTGGGGAGGAGGGGGCTGGGGCTGCACTGCCCGCCCTCCCGGCGCTCTGGGGCTGGGGCCGTGCTGACTGCCCTCCCGGTGCTCCAGGGCTGGGGCTGCATTGCCCGCCTACCCAACGCTCCAGGGCTGGGGGCATTAGCCTGGGGCAGGGGCCAGCAGCTGCGATGGGGGGCTCTGGCCTCTGGCCGCGGGGGGACGGTGCAGAAGGGGTGGGATTGGGAGCTAGCCTTCTCAAGCCAGCAATTCATGCACCACCTATGATTTATGAGCCTGCTGCAGCTCTAGCTAACAGAGCCGGGTCTTTTAGCGTGGGCAATAGAGGCTTATGTATTTGGATGTAGCCATCCCAAATTTGTTCCTGGCTGTTGCTGACCCACCCAGGTGCGTAGTGTAACAATTGCCTCATTCACTTCCCACCTGCTACCCCAGAATGCTGCGGACTCTTGCCACAGAGTTGAGACCCAGCTGGCTGGGGAGTATCTGGGAGGTTATGTGCACAACATATAGATACAGTCAGCCGATTCCTGTGCTCCCAGCAAGCTTAGCCCAACCTGGATGGCATTCTAGGACAGTGGGGGAGCATGGCGTTTTTGTGTTGAGATTCAATCAGCAGTAGGCCATGACATCGTGCAAGCCTTTACCAAGCTACTCTGCAGCAAGATAGGGTTAAGAGAGAACGTTATCAGGCTGTCTGTAACTGCTTCCAAATCTAGCAGATACCTGATAGGAAGCCCCCGTCACACGCATGGAGCTGCAATGCAGAGAGAAGCATTTTAGAAGCCTATAGATAACGAAGATTGGTGGGCTGGAGTCAGATCAGTCTTTGAGTGGAGGCGTTATTACTTAGCCAAGCCTGAGTTAAAGGTTTGTTGATTTATGAGCTACAAGAATAAATCCCACTCACTTTCCTTCTGCAGTGTCACAGCTTCCTGAAGCTCATGTATTTTTGTATTTTGAAGACACTAGGATCCAGAACTCATGTTTGAGCAGGTGCTACTGCCCCCCCATCCCACCTCAGCCAACTCTCAGCCCCTTCTGGGGACAGGTTTAATAACAGCAGAACTATGAATGTCTCCGACTGACCCCCCAGGTGGTCTTGTTTAATCAAGTCTCACACAAATAGTTTTCAGATATACAGTGTTGTTGTATGTCAGCCCTAGGATATTAGAGAGACAAGGTGGGTGAGGAGCCATTGAAAACTGCTCTCAAAGTGTGGTTTTCCAGCCAGTTGTGCATCCACTTTACACTAGGTTCATCTAGACTATATTTCTCTAGTTTGTTTATGAGGAGGTCATGTGTGACAGTATCAAAAGCCTTACTAAAGTCAAGATATATGACATCTATTGCTTTAGGAAACTTAATACCCTTATGTCCCTTTGCATTCCCTTCCCCCCCCCCACAAACACACACACACACTTGAGCAACTCATGCTTTACCACTCGTTCACACATCAGCACATCCATGAAAGGAGAGAAGAGGAAGAAGGAAGCTGCTCTCTGTTCTGGCCTGGAGCCAGATCCATCTCTAGTTTCATTGTAATGGGCAGTGGCGTTGATGTAAAATGATTGAAAGATAGTAAAGATTATTTGTTTCTAATTTTTTTTTAATCAACATGTTAATAAACCCTGTACCCAGTTCAATGCCCATCTACCAAAGCGCGGTGTGCTCCACAAATACCACAGACAGGCAGATGTGTCAGAAGGAACAAGGTCTGAGATGGGATGATGTCGTCTGAAACATGCAGTCTGGAATGCTCAGGCCCAGCTCCTACGAAGTGTCTGCTCCAATTGTCCTGGCTGGAAGCCTGGTTTACCTCGTCTCACTGGTTGCTGAGCCCTGGATGTAGGGGAATCTTTGATCTCTAAAGGATGGTGCCCACTACATTAGGATTTACATTTTCACAAGTAGTCACTGATTTGGGTGCCTCCGTTTTTTGGTAGCCAGCTTGAGACTGGACACTAAAGCACCAATTTAGGCTGGATTTTGAAAGCTGCCAAGCACCCAAAAGTCCAGTTACTGTCAATAGGAGATACAGGTTCGCAGCACTTCATTATCCAGGGCCTAGATAGCACAAGTTGGTCCTTCAAAATTTAGACAGCACTTTTGAAAATTTGGCCCCAAATCCCAGACCTTGCATATTGCTTAGACTTGCTAATCAGTGGCCAACACAGAATGACTCTACACAGCTAGCAATATAGGCTGAGATTTTCAAAGCTTTCTAGGGGATTTGGACACTTAATGAGAATTGGGTATCCAGATCCCTTGGGTAGTTTTGAAGAATCTCAGCCATGAACTATACAGCGTGAGGCTATTTTCCACTAGTCCATCCAAAGCAGCTGTTAATCTCACTGCTGATCAAGGGATGGAAAAAGAACTTGTTAAAATAATGTTAAAAAAAATGTTATGGGGAATCTTTCTGAAAAACAGCCATAAGATGGCAGCACTTTCCTGAATCAAACCAACCTGGAGAGACAATGTCTCCTATGAGTTTCATGAGTTGATTAACACCAGTGCTAGCAGAGGGAATTATGGTATACAGAGTCAGACCTGTTCAGTTTGTCCTCCCCTTCCGTGGGTGTTCAGTATCTAAAGTGACAATTAAATCTTCAAAGGTTCCCTTTGCTGTGATGTCTATAAAAAACTGGGCAATGGTTAGATGGATGGTGGGCTGTGACTGCTGCTCATCACACTAGCCAGTTCTGCCTCTTCGTGCTGCCCCCGCCGGTCTGTTGTACTCCCCCTGTCCTCTCCTCTTGCACTTAGATCATCAGTGCTTGGGGGAAGGGACTGTGGTTTTGTTCTGTTTGTACAGCACCTAACACAATGAGGTCCTGCTCTCTGCCTGGGGCTCTGGGGCATTATGGTAATACAAATAAATAAGAAGAATTAGCAATTCTGAGGCATGTGATGGAAAATAATAAAATCCACCCTTTCAACCTCGATCATAGGCCAAATTTCCTCCAGGGTGTTGCCTGTTGACTCCAGCAGGTTGTCACAAGGGCTGACTTTGGCCCTAGATGTCATTTTCCCCTCCGTACCGGTCCTTCCTTTAAGAGTGCTCCCTTTTGTCTTCTCGATTCTATTTAAGGCAACTGCTCCTTAAGGCAGTGAAGCTACAAAGAATTGTCCTGGTATTTTGCCAAAGAGTGAATGTCGTTCTGCGTGTGAAGCTACTAGAGAACGTTACAAAAGCCCAACCCTGGCCCTGTCGGATTTCTCCTTTTTAAAAGGCAATAAGGTGTCTGGTGAGTGAAACAGAACCGAGTGGAGTTCGACATCTGAGCTAGAAAGGTGGGGATACACTGGGACGAGGCTTAGCCCACTCTGAGTTGCACAAGAATGCCTTGCGGATGGATTCTTACTGAATGTTTCTTATTGCAGCACTGCCTACCCTTATGGAAAAGTCCCACAGTATGTAACAGAGACTGATACTCTTTCTGTAGGATTTTATTTGAACCAGTCTATAGAATTTAATAGAGGTATAATAGATCTATAGGTTTTCTTAGCGTGAAAGCCCTTCGGGACCAGGGGCTTTCTCTTCTGGTGTGTGTAAACAGTGCCTACCCTATTGTTGTCTGCTCCCAGAATACAAGCTGTAAAAAGGGCAGTGCAGATGAGGATTTAAAACCCACACATCAGTCGTGCACGTGGGGATAGAAAAGAAGCAGGTTCCAGTTATTACGCGTCAGCTGCCCTGCAATTCAAAGAAGAAATAAAATCAAGCAATCTCTTTGAGCCAACCTCACCATTGGTACACGCGGGTGCAACTCCATTGAAGGCCTCTGAGCTGCACCTGCCCAAGCGACTGGCAGTGTAATACGCCCACTCGTCCCACATCATCCCTGGCATGGATGCTGCAAAATACGAATATTTTCTTCAGCTGCTTCCTCAGGCAGGCAGCATCTGTTTCCTGCCCTAAATGTAAACAATCAGGTTACTGGACTTGTGTGACTCCTTTGCCACAGAGCAAACCTTTTACAACCCTCTCCCTTCTCCAGAGTTCCCTACCCACCACACACACGCATGTCCTCAGCATGTCAGCTTCATGCACTAGAGTGAAACCACTGCAAGCAGATGTCACATTTCTCCTCTCCCAGGCCAGGCTTCCTGTTTTCCTGGGCACCCACCTCCCTTTCCCACCCAGCTACTTCAAAACTGGCTCCAGGAAACAGCGAGCTTGGGATTTTACAACTTGTGAAATGATTAAAATTCCCCAGCTCTGTGCAGGAAAGCAGGAGGCTGAGGTTTGTAATCTGGTTCCTTGTGGCATTCAGGTACTCTATATTTATTTTTCCTTCTCACTGTTAATAGATGGGATGCATTTAAGTAGTCAGACATCTGAGGAAGGGCCCCCTCATTTACTAGCTCTCAAAAAAATTAAACTCAATCTTGGAGCCTTAAGTTTGTGTCATGTCCCCTTCTGGAAGCTGGATCACATATAGGATAATAGCCTGGTACTGCTGCTAGCTAATGGAGTTAGTCTTTTAGCTCAATCAATAGAGATTTGCACATTGGTCCTGAGTTAGACCTTGGCGATGATCCCTTCTTGAGTAATCCCTTACAAAACAAACACAAGCAAGTATTTCTTCACACATCACACAGTCAACCTGTGGAACTCCTTGCCAGAGGATGTTGTGAAGGCCAAGATATAACAGGGTTCAAAAAAGAACCAGATAAGTTCATGGAGGATAGGTCCATCAGTGGCTATTAGTCAGGATGGGCAGGGTTGGTGTCCCTAGGCTCTCTTTGCCAGAAACTGGGAATGGGCAACAGGGGATGGATCACTTGATGATTACCTGTTCTGTTCTTTCCCTCTGGGGCACCTGGCATTGGCCACCATCGGCAGACAGGATACTGGGCTAGATGGACCTTTGGTCTGACCTAGTATGGCCGTTCTTATGTTCTAAAAAAAGAAAAACAAACCCATAGTAATAATCTGAAACTGCAGTTAGTTACAGTATTGTGGGTTAGAGTGTTTGGCACCGATGCTGCCAAAGCTTTTTACAAGGGAATTTGTAGCTTGAATTATTGACTCTAGAACTTGTCAAAAAATGAAAACAAAAATTCAAGGGGAAGATTTTTCATCAAAGCTTAAACTTTTTGAAAAATGTGAAGCCCTCTCCTAGCAGGTCCAAAAACAGCAAAGCTCGCCAGCTCTAACGGAGAGCAGAATTTGGCAGAGGTTATGTCTAGTATTTATTATTCTCATTCCTCGGTAGCATCAGGCAGGTGTTTGCCACTGGACAAGGCCATATAATAGACTATACATCATCGCTGCACTAGACTGGACATATTGGCAATCTGCTCTGGCTTGGCAGGAGGAGGGATGTCAAGCTAGAAGGTCTGCTCTGCTGTATGTCAGCTCCCAGCTTCCCTCCCATTGCTGATAATTTGCCTCCCCAAGATTTCACAGAATGCACAGAGCTCTGACCTCAGCCCTCACTGTGGCTCTCGCCCCTCCCCGGGCAAGAATGAACCACTTCCTTTGACTCTCTCAGCAGCTTTGTACAGTTGACACACGATACAGGAACACTGACTGCCCCATGCTCCTGAAAGCGGCTCTGCTCATGGCTCGCACAGCAAGTTGCTAACGGCGCTGTGCATTGTTATCAATAGGGAATTGAACCGAGCACGCGTTTCCTTCCTTCCTCTTATGCAATCGCTCACTAAATACAAAACACAAGCTAATGCGGAGAAACCTCCCTGACCGCCGCAGCCCCACCTTAACCCTGCAAGCTTCAGCTGCTGTTGGCACCCTTGGTATCTGCTGTGAAGAGCAGGCATAAGGAGATCTTGTTTAAGACTAATTGACCTCCTCAGTGCTCCCTGGTACACAGAGTTCTTGACACTATCAGTCCCCATTGACTTCAGTGCAAATGGAGAGCTCTCATCACCTCTGGGGGTCATGGGCTGGAGCTAGTGCTTTCAGCCGGGCTGACACAACACGCTTTTGTCTTAGCACAGCAGGTTTGGGGGTGAGAATCTAATAATTCCTTTTGTTTCCCCATCACCAGGGCTGGTGCAACCCATTAGGCGACCTAGGTGGTAGCCTAGGGCGCTAGCATTTGGGGGGCGGCATTTCGGGTCCTTCGGCGGCGACCGCGGCAGCCGGATCTTCGGCCGCCCCGGTCGTCGTCAGCATTTAGGCGGAGGGAGCTGGGGCAGGGGGGCACGGGGAGGGCCACCTGCAGCAAGTAAGGAGGGGGGCGGCACGCAGGGGAACGCCCCGCCCCAGCTCACCTCTGCTCCGCCTCCTCCCCGAGCACGCCGCCCCGCTCTACTTCTCTCCCTCCCAGGCTCGCGGCGCCAAACAGCTGATTGGCGCCGCAAGCCTGGGAGGCGGGAGAAGTGGAGCGGCGACGGCGTGCTCGGGGAGGAGGCGGAGCAGAGGTGAGCTGGGGCGGGG